>NC_077227.1:718180892-718529335 GCF_027887165.1 Monodelphis domestica | reverse complement strand
CTGTGGGACCCAGAGCAAAGATTGCTTTCCATCAGTCAAGAGAAAGACCATGTGAGCTCTGGCAGGGTGGACTTACAAATAAAAGAGCTAGGGCCAATTAAAAGCATGATTGTGTCACACATTGAATAAGGGACACAAGTCTGTTACATTCTTCATTATCATATGCTATATGCAACAGCTCAAAATAACCATGTTCTTCTATATCAGTGGTTCTCAGCCTCTCAATTTGTAGCAATGAGAATAGATAATGCATATCAGGTATTTACATTCCAAATCATAACTGTAGCAAAATTACAGTTTGGAAGTAGCCACCAAAATAATTTTTTGGTTTGGAGTCACTACAACATGAGGAACTGTACTGCGGGGTCACGGCATTAGAAAGGTTGAGAACCACTGTTCTATATGGTCATATGGGAGAATAGCTCAAGAAGGTCAATAATCTCAGAAGCCACTGGGAGATTTTGGGGGGCAGCAGTAGCGACTGTATCCCAAAAGTCCATAAAAACCAAGCTGTCTCAAGCTAGAGGGTCCAACAAGCTAATTCACCCTTTGACTCATAAGGGGCAAACCTCCCCCTACCAGAGCTGACACAAAAGCTTACTACCCATGCCTCTCCTGTGGCTCAAGATTTCTCCTCCATGAAATAATTAAATTTAATAATTTTTCTGTCCAGTCATGAATGACGTTATGAACAGAATTCCTAACTTAGTCCTGAAAATGGGTTTATTTTTATATTGGAACTCTTCAGATATTTCAGTGTCTTGAGTTTTCCCTCTTTCCCATCCTTCACAAGGTTTACAAATGAGTAGTAAAAGTCAAGTAACTGGCCTCTCTAATTCCCAAGCTTCTTCATAAGTATTCTCTCCTCTCAAGCTTTCTCAGACTGTGGGTGCATGGAGGCCCCTGCCACCTCACTGCTTCTGCTCACCCTGCCAAATCTAAGGAGACCCAACCCAATCAGTAATTCTCCAGATGGGCCTCTGTGGCTGAGGCCCCCCCAAACTGAAGTGAACTGTCACAGCCTAGAATGTAATAATGTGTATCTTATCTCCTGATTGGTAAAAACTGACCTTCCTGTCAAAATACACAGCTGAGAGCATTACTGTGAAAATGAGCGGTGCTTCTAAGAAGAAGTAATCTAGGTCTAGACACATAACCTCTAAGAGAGTTCCTCTACTTGGGTGAAGAAGAAAAAAAAGTACCTTTATTTCAATAGAAAGAGTTTTCCTTGGTAGTCCTTTGGATCTTACTTTATACATTGGAAACCATTAAAAGGGGACTGCCAGAAGGGTCCATGCCATGGACCTGATGCACCCTCCCTGCTGTGGGGGTGCATCAGAATAGAATTAAAACCCATCACTTCAAAGTGCCAGGGCAAGTCACTGTCTTTGTCATGGACTGATTATTCTAGACGGAAAGATCCCAAAGATAAAGTCATAATGTTAAAAACTGTCCTTGAACCACCACACCAAAAGCATGTTTCTAGCTGCTTACCACATTACTCTAGGCATGGTAGGCACTCCAATGTTTGCTGAGGCTCGAATTAAGTCTCACTTTAAGCCTCTTACCAAGTAGAAAACAACCTGCAAACACTACTTAAGACAGCTGCCTGATGTGAACTCCGCAGCAACCAAACGGGTCCAGAAACTAATCAGATGATCAGAAATTTGTCTCCCAAAGAAAAACAAAAGCCGGTATCTTAGAGGTCAAGTATGCTGGTAGTACTTTGGCAAGCAAGCCCCAGTTTGCCAAAGTCAAAAAGAGTCCGAATGCATCTGCATTGGAAGCTCCAACTAATGAGACTACTCGGATGTAGCAACTTCAAGCCATTCAGGTGTATTCAACCAGAAGTCAGCCCGCAGGTTAGGTACAAAATATGGGTAAAAACACATTGTTACCCTTTCCTAAATTCTATATAAAAATGCCACCCCTGGGGTTGGCAAAATTATTCAGATTTTAAATTTACAAATCTATAAACTCGTCCCTCTGACACTCAAGAAACCCAGTTCCTAGCCTCAACAATAGCTAGTGCTGTTGTGCTGGGAAGCCATGAGGAGTTTCCCATTGTCCCTGCTTCCCGACCGACCAAGACAAGAGGACAGCACTCTAATTGTCTGGGAACACTGACACTGTGGTCATCCTACAAATGATCCTAGGATCCCACGAAGTCCAAAAGGGTGCACTGTGAGACTTCACTGTATTTCTCTAATCTAACAGAGCTTCCCCTTTCTGAAGGCATTTTGAAAAGAGTCTAGAGAATGAGAAATGACTAACTCCAAATTTCCCATGAACAAGAAGCCTAACCTTTGATATTTTAAGACTGAAAAGAAAAAGCCACGAGAATTCTGAAACACTGAAAACTGCTAAACTGAGACTACTCTGGTAGGTAGCACCTAGATGCTCTATCTCAGAATATGAATTTCCTCACAGAAACCAAATCATCTGATTGTGGAATGAGTCTGTTTTAATTTCATTTAGAACAATTACCAGACAAAGTTACAATATGTAGAATAGGTGGGATCCGTCTGCACATTTGGATGGAGAACTAAAAAATTTTCAGATCAGGAAAATGTGGAAGCAGATGAGAAAGTTTTGTGTATTCATAACAAATTAACACATTTGCTACAATTTTCTCAGTGCTATCAGGAGGTAAAAAGGAGCCCACAACCTACCCCCCCCCCCTTTTACTATTCCCTTCCTGGAAGCATACCAGGATTCCATTCAACCTTTCAGGAACCAGGCTGAGTGACCCCAGCTGCCAGTCCAAGTTGGCATGTGCTAGTTTTGCAGTTGCTAAGCTACCCTAGTGGTTTGTTACCAGCAGCCAAACACTTAGGACAGTCAAAGTTAGTGTGGGAAATTTGTGACAACAATCACTTTTAGCAGTTACAAAGTTTCCACAGGAAAGTGGCACAAGACCTTTCCCTACAGTCACTTTAAAGCCAGACAATCGGAATTCATCACCCGCTTCTCTGGGGACTAGATGACCCAATAGATTGTAGTCTTCCCATCTCTCATTTCTGATTTGGGACCTCCATCCAGAGCACACAATCTTCTGAGAACATAATGCTGCTCACCAAGGAAACGGAACTGCAGACCAGGACAACCACAACCCTGCAACTATCTGTAGATTTGGGGTCTGACTTAAGAGCAACTGATTCTATACTCAGCCCCAAAGGGAAACCGAGTTCCTATTTGAAACTAGGTTCAAGGCTGAACAGTTCTCATTCTGGAAAAGGGGGATGAGGGCAGCCATGTGTTTCAAGTGGGGAAAAAAAAGAAAGGCAAAAAACCCACCACTAGACTTGAGAGTCAGAAAAAACTAAATTCGGATCTGCCCCTCCCCCCCATACTGGGTCCCAGACAACCATCTGGTCCCTTCTGAACCCCTTTACTTATTTGTCAAATGAGGGAACTGGATTAGACTGAACATCTTTTGCAAAAGCAAATCCCATGCTATTCTGATACCGTAGTCATAATCCAGTGAGTTATGGAACACGCTCTATTTCTTTCTGTTGGGAGCGAGACGCTGGTTCCTGATCTCTAAATCTGCTTCCAGTAAGACTGCGTAGAGAAAGATTCCGTTCCCCCCAAACCACAAGTGGATCTGTCAAGCCCATTCTAAGAACCAAACCTGGGATAAGCAGTGCCAGAGGAAGCGGCTTACCTTGCGAAGGATGAAGGAGCGAACTAAGAAGAAGAGGATTGCAGACATGATGCCAGAAAGAAGGGGGGAGATGAACCACGATAACACTGGAAACAAAGCACAAAAGACCCCGCATTGAGGAGGCGCTGGTCTGCACGCCCCACCCCTGGGTGGAGGCCCCCACGCGCCCACCTACCAATTTTCAGCAGCTCAGACCACTTGACCCCTTCCTGCCCCTTGGCCACCAGGGAGAAGCCGATGGTCGCACCAACAATACAGTGGGTACCGGAAATGGGAAGCTTCAAAAACGAAGCAGCTAGCTGCCACACTGAGGAGCCTGCAACACAAGTGTGGGAGGGGCTGGGTCGGCGGGGGCCCCCTCCCCAGTGGTCAGCCCCCAGCCCGGCCCGGGGCTCCTCCCGCCACACTTACCGAACATGGCACTGACTGAGCCGGCCATGAGCTCGTTCGGGTCGGTGTACATCGTCACGTTGATTAAGCCCTTGCGGATGGTCTCGCTCACCTTGGCCCCCAGCAGCACCGAGCCCACCGTCTCGAAGATACTGGCCAGGATACAGGCTTGGCGCAGGGTCACGACCCCGGAGCCCACCGCCGTGCCGAAGGAGTTGGCCACGTCGTTGGCCCCCACGGAGAAGGCAAGGACAAAGGCGATGATGAAGCCCAGGATGAGCATCCACAGATCCACCCCGGACCCGGGCGCGAACGTGGGTGCGGACGTCACCGTGGGGAGCAGCCCCGTGGTGGGGGGCCAAGGAGTGATAGTGGCCATGCTGCTGCTACCGCTGCTGCTGCCGGCCCGGGGATCCTAACAAGGGGGGGTGCCGACGGGATGAGGTATGCGGAGGCGGTAATAAATAACGTAATTACATACAATTAAATACTGTAAACGGGCTCCCTGCTCGGGGGGCTATCGCTATACTCGGCAGTTGGGGGGCATCTCGGGCTGCGGCCGGCTCTGGGGGTTCCTCAAGGCTACAAGACTAGGGCGCGATGCCATGGCGGACGACAGCGAGGGTTCAAGGGCATCCTGCGGGGAGAGAACGGACCGTGGCGCCATGCTGCCTCCTCCTCAGGGGGCCAGGGTGGCAGAGTGGGCACGTGGCGGCGGTAGGAAGCCGGGGGCTCTCGGCGGGAGGGGGATGGGTAGGGCCCCGAAGCCCGCGCGCGCCCTCCTCTCTCCCCCCTTCGCAACCGTTGTGCGAGGCAAGCGCGCGCGCGCGGGAGGTGGAGGAGGAGGAGGAACCCAGAGAAAGAGCGCGCGGACCAAGCCAGGAAGCCGGGTTCCCGCGCGCACCGCCCAGGCCAGCGGGGGATGGGCGACGGGGCAGATCGGGGCTCGGCCAGAAAGACCCAACCCCAGCCCGGCGGCACTGCCCGCTACTCACCAAGGAGAACCGGCGGCGGAAGGACTGCCTTGGTCAGAACCTTCCCAGGCACAAAGCGGAAAGAAACGAAGCCTCCCGCCCAGATCGTGAAGGCCGATCCAGAATAGAGCGACTACCCAAAGCGGTTACTAAAAAGACACACGCGGTACCCCATCAGCCATCACCTAACCGGCGCACGCTGCCGGCGGCCCCTCTTATAACGGCCTGGCGCCCCACGTGACTCTGCGCGCCCCTCCCCTCCTCCCTGAGGGGACACGCCCTCTCGTGACATCATCTTGCTCCGCACCTCCCAGAGCTGGAGCTTTCCGGAGCCCCATGACCTAACCAAGACACCGGATTCGTCGACTGCGAGAGACGAGCTTCGCCCTGTCTGAGCTGGACACCCCAGGCCTCCTCAGGTCCCGGAGTTTCCCACGTGAGGCCTCTGAATCACCTTTTCCCTTTTCTGGGGACCTTGGGGGAACGCTGACTCCCCCCCTCCCCATCCTTCCCCTACCGGGCTAAAACTCCCAGGCTGCGCCCCCTAGCTCGCGCCTCGCTTTCTCCTCCTGGGGCAGATTCGAGGACGTGGCTGCAGCCCCCCCCCCCCCCACACACACACACATACACGGCCAGGCCGGTTGTCGCAGCACCTGGAGCCTTGACCTCGCCCTCTGGGGAGGCGAACCACCCGGTGGCGCGGCGCGGCCCCCAGACGCTTTCACCCGCGCCCGCACCTAGGGTCCTTCCGGACTTAAAAGGGAGGGCGTGGGAGGGAAGCAGAAAGGTCTACGTAGCTGCTGAGGACCTTGGGGCACCGCACCGAAGAGATGGCGGGATTGGGGAAGGTGGTAGAAATGGACAAATCCAGGCCCCCTGCAGCGATTCCTCTCCTCCATCCGGTGCTAATCTGAGCGACTGAGGTGACAGAGGTGGGGGGGAGGCGGAGCCGGGGGCTGTGCCTCGGAATACACTCCAGGAAATCGATCTTTATCTGCCTTCGGTGAACTGGTCGATCTGGGCTGGGAGGGGCACATCCACCCTCAGGGCGGCCACTTGGTGTGGAGCTCTCAGGCTGGGGCCTCGACGAAATAAAAAAATTACAAAATGACATTCTCCCTGTTCCCTCACTCTGGGCACTCAATTTCCCGACTCTGGGTCTTTGCGCCGGCCGCCCTCAAGCCCCAACGCCTCACTCCATCGCTTCCTTCAAAGCTCGGTTCAAATCCCAGCTTCAGCCAGGACTTTGCTCTGCCCTCATTCCCAGTTGATGAGTGTTTTCTCTGAAACGACGTCCTTCCATAATCTTGTACGTATGGCTTTTTGCACTGCTTGCCCATTAAAATGGGAACTCTTTGGAGGGACAGACATCGGTTTAGGGTTTCCCCCCCTTTCTTTGTATACATAGGGCTTAGAACATTGAACTCTTTAGCCAGCATTGATTGGATCTACTCTATCTGACACCGGAGAAAGAATTCCAGGATGAGTTTTGATTTCCATTCCTGAAGGGAGTAACCAAATCAAAGAGAAGATCCGAAGATCCATAGATCCCATGGAATCCTGGGGGAACCCTGTAATAATAGAAAATTTAGGTAATAAGGAAAAGGAGTAACTCAGAATCAATATAGGGAGGCACTGAGCTAATCACTTTTTACAATGATCTCCTTTGATGCTATTGTACCCATTTTACAGATGAGGAAACAGGCAGGCAGGTAAAGTGATTTGCTCAGAGACAAACAGCTAATAAATGTGTAAGATCATATTTGAACTCAAATGTTTCTGACTTCAGGCCCCAGACACAGGCCCTCTCCAGGCTTGCCCAAAGTCCCACAGCTAATAAACTTCAGAACTAGGGATGGAACCTAGAACCTTCCAACCCCAGTGTTCCTCTCACTACAACATCTATGCTTCCCATTATAATGCTGATCTCAGCCAGTGAGGCTTTGAATAAATTGTTTCCCCATGGAAAATTAATTTGTTTCCCTTGAACTGATCCTGACTATTTGTATTTGACACATCTAGGGGAGAATCCTAATAAACTTCCCTCATCTAGGGACAGTGAGGTGGATAGAGCAGCTAGGCCTGGAGACAGGAAGTCCTGGGTTCAAATGTGGCCTCAGACACTTCCTAGCTGGGTGACTCTGGACAAGTCACTTAACCTCAGTAGCCTAACCTTATCATCTTTATGCCTTGGAACCAATACACAGTAAATGGGTTTGATCAGAAAGGACAACATAGTATCAATTCTAAGACAGAAGTCATGGGTTTTTAATAATAATTTTTTAAATAAATATTGTTCATCTTTAAAATAATAACCAACCTTCCTTTTGCATAAGACTTTAGTTTTTCAAAGTGCATTTAACCCTTACCTTCCATCTTGGGATCAATGCTGCAATAAAGCTGAAGAGCAGTAAAGGCTAGGCAGTGGGGGATCTCTAGACCTGATTCTCAATCCACAGAGCCACCTCACTGCCCCTTCCCTCCCAACCTCTCCTAGAGCCTTTTCATTATTTTCTTTTATCCTATCTATGACTTGTTTGTACATATTTTCTTAATGTCTCCTCCTCTAGACCATGAGCACCTTGAAGGCAGACTATCTTTTGCCTCTTTTTTGTGTCCCCAGTGCCTAGCACACAGTAAGCATTTAACAAATGTTTGTTGATTGACAGACTCCTCAGTTTGTCTTTAAGGTCCTTGAATATAGAGGCCATCTTTTGCCTGCATTTGAATCTTTAGAGCTTAGCATGGTTCCTAGTACATAGTGTGCACTTAATAAATGGCAACTGACAAGCCTTGCTTTAAACATTAGGAAAGCAGTCTTTGACCTTGAGATTTTTAGTTTCTAATTTTTGTGGGTGTACTGTTGCCCCTTTTCTAGTCTCTTTAGACTTTCTTCAGAAAATTCTCTTTCTCTGGCTCTATCTCCAGCTAAGTGCTGGACTAGAAGGAGATTGAAAAGGAATGGGTAGATAGTGCTTATATATATGTCACCCATTCAGAGCCCATTCATCTTCACTCCATTTGGTTCAAGATTTTCCATAATTCAAGTACTGCATTTTTATGGCATCTTCCCCCATTTGGATATGTTATTTATATCCTTACTACTTAGGATAATAGAATGGAGAAATGTAATATGGAAAGTAAAATTTTTAAAATGAATAATTATAATTAATAATATTTAAATATAGCTTTGGGCCCCAAACACATTGATTCTAGCTCTAGACCACCTCCTCATTCCCATCCAGTGATGGGAAGCAATCCGGCCATTTGTGGAACATGGTTTTGAAATAAGGAAGTTTATTGTTAGACACATTCCCCAATGAGAATAAAGAAATAAAGATCCCATATTATCCTGAAATATTCATAACAGTACCTTCAGAGGCAACTGAAAACAAAGCAGATGCTCCTCAGTTAGGGGAGAGCCAAAAAAGTCATGGGCCATGCCTGTAATGAAATATCCCCATGCAGTAAGAAATGATAAGTTTGCAAAACTCAGAAGATCATGGAATGACAGGAACTGAATTAAACAGCCAAGAAATCAGAATCCACATGTGACAATAATGCAGATGAAAACAAGACCAGCCACAACAGAAAAAGCACTGAACCCAAGGTAATAATAACCCAGCTTGTTCTCTCCCTCTGCTTTTTGCAGAATGGAGGTTTCGGCTGCAAAAAAATCCAATACTTAACAAAGGTCAACTGAGGCACTACTGATGTACCAGTGAGCAATCTTCCTAGCAGAAAAGCTCCTTCCCGAATGAAGGCATGGCAAGCTGAGCAGTGCATCCCAGTGAAGAGATTAATCGGCCAGTTGTTGCCTCACAAACAATCTTTCTTAATGGATGATGCCCCCCAAAAGTGGCACAGATTTGATAGGTAAGAATCCCCAAATGACAACTGGCAGAGGAGTGCCAATTGCACACACAACCAACAGGTGCTTGGGTAAAATTTGGATTGAGATGTCGAAGGTGTGGGTGTGTTAGGGAGTTCTGGTAAGCTTTTTCCTCTTCCCTCACATCAGAGGTTAAAGCATGCTGGCAATCTTTGCCCTAGCAAAGGGGCACAAAGGATTGTCAGGCTGTGGTGATAGATGGATGTGAAAGCTTGGGCAAACCAGAGGCGATTATAGCAGAAACAAGCCAGTCTCCTTAGGTGTCCCGCCTTCAAAGAATGGAGTAGCCATCGTGCTAGGATTACCAACAGTCAGAGACTAAAACTGATAAGAAAACATTAGGCTTCATCCAGGAGATTAGAGTAGTAAAGTAACTTGTTGGTCTAGGGTAGCAAACTCTTTCCATTGTTCCAGTTTGCATAACCACTTGAGCGAAGGCATTTGTCTGGTTTTGAAGGGAGCTCATAGAATCACAGAGAAGCCAAGCAAAGTAATCTATCTGACTTGGGAGAGAGTCATTGAATTTCCGTGGAGCCACAGTTAACCCTGTTTCTAGGGATAGATTGGTGGCAATCTTGATTAATGGAGAGATTCCTGCTGCCTGAACATGGCTTTGCTTAATCAGCTTCTTCAGAAGATCTGCTAAATTCTTCTTGCCTCTTTTTTCTAGATCTGTTAACATTTTTCAAATGGCCTGCCGCACACTTATTCCAGTTTCTCTTATTAATAAGACAATTACCAGTTTGGGTAATACATTTAAAGAAGAGGCTTTCCCTCAACTCTGCTAAAAAATATACTTTACAGCTGTCACAGGGAGACGCTTCATAATGATACCCAGGAGCAAAATCTCTCCAAATACCACAGGAAAAACTCAAGGGAAAGGAAAAAGTAGTAGCAATAGGGTGAGTCTCTTAATGCGACACTGAGATGCAAGCTGGTTCCTTGGAGTCGGATCCTGAAGAGGTGCCCCCTTGGAATTAGGAGGCATTCATAGCCAGGGGCATGTCTTGACACAGTTATTTCTGAGTAGCCTGGAGAGAAGCTCATGCTATTGAGAACACACGGATCATAAAAGGGTAACAAAGGGAGTCAGTTCATTCATTCGTGCCTGTACAAGTGAAGAAATAAATTGTACTTTCTCTTGAGGAAGGGACTGGATTTCCTGCTAGAGAACTACCAGATGATTTTTGGAGTCTTGGGAAGCCACGTGAGCTTGATAATACTGTTTAAGGAGACAAACTCGACAATCTTGAATGGTGGGTTTTTTAATTTCACTATCATTGGTGAGAGTCTTACAAAGCAGACTTTTTCTTCTTTTTGAGGTGTGGCTTCTAAAGATGTGTCTGTAGGAATTGCACCCAAGACCTCTATAATGCTGATCTTGGATAGCTTTGTTATCACAGTCCACACAATGATCCTGCTGAACGACTCAAAGTCCTTGTGCATGGGCATGGAAAGAAAAGCAGTCAGGTGAGGACATCTGACCAAGTGTGGGTCAGACAAAGGACCCTGCAGACCACTAGGTTCCAACCTCAGAGAAGAGAGTCCTAAGGAGATAATGATTCCTACCAGATTTTTCTAGAATTCAGATAGCTGAAGTTCTCCAAAATCCAAGGCCATAGCAGGCAAGACCATAGCAAATTGTAAATAGAATCTCTGGAGATAAAAAGAAATCATCAGTATTTATAATAGTCAAATATCCAAGTCAGCCTTGAGGTCCATTCAAAAGCCCACATAGAACAGCTGTTAATACACAACCAGGAAAAAAAAAAGGATAATGTACAGGATAATTAAAGCCTATCTGAAAATAAAGGAGATATTCCACCATCCTTTGGAGCTCATGAGCATTAGCAAGGACATCACCTGAAGGGTTGATGTAAGAATAATAGTATTGGCTAATAATGGCCCAGGCTCCCCCTGGACAGCAGTTGGAACACTGGATGCCATTCAGTTTTCCATGGCCAGGAATCAGTCAGTTTCCACCTCAAAGCCAGAGGTGGCTGCTGGGGTGTGTTGAATGGCTGCAAATGTGTCCTGAGCGAATCTCCCAAGTTCCACAAATTCTGGGCAGAATCTATTATTGCAATCGTTCCCAGATAAAGAATTCGTATCTACAAATGCAATAACCTACTCCTAGGGGTGCTTCAGGGTTACTGTCTCCCACCCTCATTGTGCTTCTTATGGATCCTTGGTACCCCCAGACATCTCAAGTGGTCACACGGGTCATTTGTGGCTGACCTGTGGTAGAGCTTCTGAGCCGGTATTGGTCTCATCAGCCACAGCCAAACACACTGACCCCAACATAGTGACCTCATTTTGATCCTCATTGAGGATGGAAGGACAACTCCCAGGCACCAGCCTCCCATGTTTCTTATTCCTCCAAATATTTGGTCAAAAGGGGCAGCGGTTGTGGCCCCAGGAAACAAAAGGGTTCATTGGTTAGCTGATGGCCCACGGAATGACCATTTTCCCTTTAAAAAGGTAACCTAATCTAGGAGCTCAAAATTATTGTCACAGGCCACCATGGGTGTGGAATATTATATAATGTAAAAAGTTTATAGCTGGTTTTGCTAAACTTTTATTCTCTTACTTTAAAAACCTTTGTTATAAGAATGATTCCTCGAGATAGGGAGAGAGGAAGAATATATTTGGGCATGATATATACATATATGTATATATTAATATAAATATAATAAATAACATGATATAAAAATAAAAGATTATGAACATGAGATTTAAACAACAAAAAAGACCAAATCATTCGCCTGTTCAAACAGCTTTAGTGGCTCATTATTGCCTCTAAAATAAGTACATCCTCTTTTTGGTATCCTAAACCCTGCTTGGTGGGGCTCTAGCTTACTTTTCCAGGTTCCTTACTCGTTCCTTTCATATTTGATATTCCAACAAAACTGTCCTCCTTGCTATTTTTTGTAAAAGACAATCCATCTCCCACCTGGAATTCTCTTTCTTCTCAGCTTTGCTTTTTAAAATGTCTTCAAAGGTGAGCTTAAATATCATTTCTTGCTGATGCTTCTTTGAAGATACGTTGTATTTATCATGCATCTGTTTTGTATTTATTTGTGCATATCTGTTGTTTCCTCTGATAGGTGAGATTTTACACAGAGCCTGGAATACAGAAGATGCTTAATAAATGTTGTTGATTGAATAAATGCTATTGATTGACTCCTAATATACACAAATAATAACACATATATATGTAGGTTTAATATTTGCAAGTTTATAAAAATGTCCCTCCTAGCAACTTTATGGGGTAGGTGAGATAAGTTTTATTGTCCTCATTTTACAGATGAGGAAATGGTACTTCTCAAAGTCTCATGCATGGTTGTTCATTAGAATCAACATTCCTACGCTCTTTCCTCCTTTGTATCTTTATTCCCAGCACCTAGTACGGTGCCTCGCCCAGAGTAGACAGTTAACAAATACCTGGTGATTGATTTCACATTGTTGAATGTGTGTTGTGTGCTGGACTGCCCATGGATCATATGACTGCCCGCAGTGGCCTCCTGTATCTGCCAGCTCCCATAGAGATTGTCTGTCCTATTTATTCTGCATTCAGTTCTGTGACATGCAAGCTTTCCTTAGAACTCTACACGTTCCCCATTATTATGACTCTTTGACTTTTCATTCTCCCAGAGGTGTTGAATTCTTCCAGGTGAGGGCCAGTACAGCACTCTGCGCACAAAGAGTGTTCAGTAAATGTTGGGTCATAGAAACCAATCAACAAGAGTTTCTCCATAATGAAGAAGACGTGTCCAGGCATACTCCACAAAAGCATAGCCTAGACTCTCCCCAACACAACAACCCCCAGCCTTTACGGCCAAAGGCAAAGGGAAATCCCAGACAACCAGATAACAGCTATTCCCTCTGGAAAGGACCTTGGTGGCCATCTAATCCAGCTCCTCATTTTAAGACCGAGGAAGCAAAGAGGCCTAGACACAGTGAGTGGCAGAGCCTGGTACAGAAGCAGGTTTTCTGACTCCCTACCTAGGCAGAGAATTGTTTACCTTGGGGTAAACAAGTATTGATGAAGCACTTAATGTCCCCGGCCCTGGGAATATTTGGGATAAAGACAAAGACAGCCTCTGCCCTCAGTGAGTTTATATTCTATGATCAAATAAAATAACATATATAAATCACCTTGTATATCATAAAGCATTATATTAATGACAATAATGATTATTGGCTATTATTATTGCTCTGAGGCAGCATGTACTTATGGAAGTATATACAGAAAAATACAAAATACAAGCTAGTTTTGTGAGGGATGGCACAAGTGTCTGGTGGTGTCAGGGAGATTTGTCAAACATTTATTAAGCACTTGCCATGTGCCAGGCAAAACAACTATGCAGAAGAGAAATGCAGGATATATTAGAAAAAATCAACAGAGAAAGTCGTAGAAATGGGGGATTGGGAGAGACTTCTGGCAGGTGTGATCTTAGCAGGGACATGCAGGAAGCCCAAGGAAATCAAGTGGTAGAGATAAGGAGGAAGAGTATTCCAAGCGTGGAGGATAGCCAGTGAAAATGCCTGGAGCCATGAGATGAGTATCTTGGTTGAGGAACAGCAAGGAGGCCAGTGGTCCTGGATCAAAGAACACATGAAGCAGTGAAGGGAGAAGAGGTGTAAGGTTTAAGAAGATTAGGTAGGCAGAAGTCAAGTTACAAATGATTTTGAACTCCCCAAAGAGGATTTTATATTTGACCCTGAGGGCAACAGAGAGCCACTGGGGTTTATTGATGGGTAGTAGGAGTAGCATTGGCAGTGGAGTGGAGGATGAGCTTGGAGTGGGGAGAAACATGAGGCAGGGGAGCAACCAGGAGGTTATTTCAGTAGTCCAGATAAGCAAGAGCCTACACCAGAATGTAGCAATATCAAAGGAAAGAAAAGGATATATATAGGAGTTGTTTGGAAGGTAACTTCTAGAGACCTTAGCAACAGTTTGGATATGAGGAAAGAGAGAAAGTAAGGATGGTGACAATGATGGCATTCAGTGGCAAACCTAAGTGATGGAGCATAGATGCCCTCACCAGCAATAGAAAAGGTTTGAGTGGAAAGATAAGGAATTCCACTTTGGACTTATTGAATTTAATATGTATATAGTACAACAAAATGTTGGATAAGCATCTAGAAGGGGGAATCTGGAGGTCAGAACAGAAGTGAAGGCTAAATAAATAGATTTGAAAATCATCAGCATGGAGATAGTCATTGAATCCATCAGCGCTGTTGAGGTCACCAAGGGAAGTCTTCTAGAAGAGGCAAGGGGCTCTGTGGGACTCCTATAGTTATTGGGTGTGACCAGAATGAAAATCCTACTCAGGAAGGGTCAGGCAGGTTGGAGAACTAGCAGAGAGTGGTGTCATGGAAATCTAGAAAAGAGTTTCAAGAAGAGGGTGATAGACACTGTCAAAGGCTTTGGTCTGGGATTCCTGACCTAGAAATTTCTCTAAAGGTTTCAGACAGGGCTGGATGATGGATCTGAGGTCACCCACTCTGCTCATACACATGGTGTTCACTTCTGAATTACTCCTTTTCCATGCCTATAAACACTCCTCATTCTGTAGATGCAGGTGCCCTCCTCAATTCATTCTGGCTTTTAACATGGAACTGGCTATTCAATAAAAGAGGTGCCAATTTCCACTTAATTCTGCCTGTTGCACAAGGTTAGGACCCTCTGTGCTGTCTCTGGGACCATTTTGCCCTGGTGCACACCCTCTCCCTGTGCTGTGATGTTCTGCACAGCCACTCCTGGATGGATCCCATCCCTTGTGCCCTCCATAGAGTTATTGTCTGTCTCCCTATACTGGCCTGGGCTAGAAGAATGATTTGTGCTTTTTAACCCTAGATTTCTTAGCCAGAATTTGGTCAGATCTATTTGTAAGAGGGATGGAGGAAAGATATTGCTGTGCTTCCTGCAGCTGCACCATTTTGACTCTTTCTCCTGTTTTCATGACACTACTCTCTGGTTCTCCTCCTTCATGTCTACATTCCTTCCCAGTCTCCCTTACAGGAGGATCTGATGCATGAGTCCCTGGTTCTGGGACCATCTCTTCTCTCTCTACACTTTCTCTCTTCTTATTTTAAATCCTTATGGTCTGTTTTAGTATCAATTCTAAAACAAAGGAGAAGCAAGGATTAGGTACCTGGGGTTCAAGTGACTTGACCAGAATTACACAGCTGGGAAGTATCTGAGGTCAAATTTGAACCTAGGTCCTCCAGACTCCAGCCCTGGTGCTCTATCTGCTGTGCTACCTAACTGCCCCCCTTTATACTTTCTCTGGATGACCTCAATCCAAATGATCATCTCTGTAGATGAAGGGAAAGGAATAGCATTTATCTTATGAGTCGGACTGCTAAAAGATTGCAAGATTGTAAAAAAACCAAAACTATTAAATACCATTTATCACTGGCCTAGCTTATAAGTTAGCAAGTAGCCCAAGCAATACTTAAAAAATAAAAAACTAAGTTTGAAGAATTACAGAAAACAAGTTTCTGAGATTCTTTAAAGTAATCTTTACATATGGATTAAAAAATAAAGTAATCTTTAAGAGTTGGAAAAAAGACTGGCCTGTGATAAATGGCTTTTTACCTCAAATGATGACAATTACTTCATAATAGAAAACTCTGTCCTGGGTCTTAGGGTCATTGATTCATTAAATACCAAAGGAGATAGGATGCATGATTTTCCCAGTAACACAATTTTAAAACGCATTCTATTGAGCAATTTTTCTCTTGTATTATGAAATCTTAAAAAAAAAAAAGCTATTAGGATAAGTTACTTCTGCTTTTGATCTGAATGCTGTTAGATCAAAAATATATCTTAAAGACTATAACAAAAATGTTAAAAAACTGTTAATATTTAATGAGATACATTTTATTTTAAATTAAGAAGATAATAATGATGAGAAAATGACTTATGGTTGGGAGAAAAGTGTGGCCAAATCCTCTTTATCTGTGGGGTTCCCTTAGGACTGCCTGCTTGAGCTCACTTGAATGTTGTGAAACTCAGAAATGCTTCTCTTTGAGGAACTAAGACCTCTATCTGCCCCAGTAGGGAAATTTATGAGTTAGGCTTGATATAATAAGTAAGTTTCATTTCAGATCATTTAGAAAGTCATTAAATTATGATGCAGAGCAAAAGGAGCAGAACCAGGAGAACATTGTATACAGAGCCAGATACACTGTGGTACAATTGAATGTAATGGACTTCTCCATTAGTGGCAATGCAGTGATCCGAAAAACTTGGAGGGATTTATGAGAAAGAACACTATCCACATCCAGAGGAAACTATGGGAGTCGAAACTCAGAAGAAAAACAATTGCTTGAATACATGGGTTGAGGGGATATGATTGGGGATGGAGATTCTAAATGATCATCGGAATGCAAACATCAACAACATGGAAATAGGTTCTGATCAAGGACACATCTAAAACCCAGTGGAATTGCGCATTGCCTACGGAAAGGGTAGGGGGAGGGGAGGGAGTAATAGAATATGATTCTTGTAACCAAGGAATAATGTTCTAAATTGACTAAATAAGTTAATTTAAATTAAAAAAGAAAATCATTAAATTATATGTTAATCTTTAGTATATAGAAAGGTTATAAACTGGCATTCTCTATATTCAAGTAAAAACTTGTTCTCTGTATTCATGTACAACTCCAGAATGTAGGATTTGTGCTGTCTGTCCGGTGTACTCTCCATCATTTCCTGTGATGGCCCCACTGGACATCTGCATGTTGATTTCATCTGCATGCCCAAGTCTGGTTAAGGTAAAGTCTTCCTTCATCTTACTTGTTGGGATAAAGCCTTCTCTACAACTTGGCAAGATAAACTCTGAAATAAACCTAGTTATCCTCCTTTTATCTATAGGACACACCAGTGGGGTAAATTATTGCACATAAATGAGGCATGAAAAGGAGGCACAGTGGAGGGGAAGATGGGGGATGTGGAGAGAAGAGCAGGGCATCTTACTCTCATCAAAATTGGCTCAAGGAGGGAAGAATATCCACAATCCATTGGGTATTGAAAGCCCTCTTACCCTACAGGCAAGTAGAAGAAGTGGCCAAGAGAAAGGGGATGGGGCTGATGGAAAAGAGGACAAATTGGGGGAAGCTGAGGCCAGAAACTAAGGTTCAAATAGGATGTAAAGTCTTACATAGGAATCATAATGGTGCAAAAAGCTTTTACAAATCTCTCTGATAAAGACCTCATTTCTCAAATATATAGAGAAATGAGTTGAATGTATAAGAATACAATCCACTCCCCAATTGCTAATTTTGCGTGTTGCTCAAGGTTAGGACCCTCTGTGCTGCCTCTGGGACCATTTTGCCCTGGTGCGTGCACACCCTCTCCCTGTGCTGTGATGTTCTGCACAGCCACTCCTGGATGGATCCCATCCCTTGTGCCTTCCATAGAGTTATTGTCTGTCTCCCTATACTGGCCTGGGCTAGAAGAATGATTTGTGCTTTTTAACCCTAGATTTCTTATCCAGGATTTGGTCAGATCTATTCTCCAGTTCTCAACTAAACTAGGTTAATCTCAATTAAAGCTCTCTATAGTCATGCAAAAATTCTCTAAATTACTATTAATTAGAGAAATGCACATGAAAATAACCCTGAGGTCCCAGCCAATGCCTATCACATTGACTTATGACAGAAAAGGAAAATGACAAAACTTGAAGGGAATATAGGAAAGCTGGGACACAAATTGTTGGAGAGTTGTGAACTGATTTATATTCAAGAGAGCAATTTGAACCTATGCCCAATGGGCTATAAAACATAACTTTTGGCCCAACAAAACCATTACTAGTACCCCCCCAAATTAAAAAGGTTTAAAAAAAGAGAAACTGAGGCAGACTAGGGCTGCATATGAGCAGATAGAATTAGATGCTTCAAATTCTTCTATCTATGAGACCTCCAAACCACAGGGTCTCAACTGCTAGCTGTGATGACATCCAGAGCTGGCTTAGGGACCCAGAAGTCCCCAGATCCCAGCTGTCTTTGAGAAGACAACCCTCTTTTTTAAGTAACTCACTCCCTTCTCACTTTCCCTCCTGAAAGGGCAAAGATTTGGAAAGTGAGGCATTACCCATCAAATGGGGATGGCTGAGTAAGTTAGAGTATATGATTGTAATGGAATACTATTGTGCTTTAAGAAATGACAAGTAGGAGAACTTGGACCTGGAAAACCTTACAAGTGAAGTGAAGAAAGCAGAACCAAGAGAACATTGTACTCAGTGACAAGAACACTTTACGATGAACAACTGTGAATAATAGCTCTTCTCAGAAACACAGTGACCCAAAACTATACCAATGGACTCATGATTTTAAAAAAAGTCTGTGTATTTTCATAGAAAAAGAAGAGTCTGAATCCAGACCAAAGAAAACTTTTTTCCCTTTCTTAATATTTTTTTATTTAAGTTTCTTTCCACAAAAGAATTAATATTGAAAAATGTTTTACATGATTGCACATGTAAAATCTATGAGATTGCTTACCATCTCTAGGGGTGGGAGTAGGGGTTGGAGGGGATAGAGGGAGGGAGAGAATCTGAGACTCACTATTCTTTGAAAAATGTGAGAAACTGGTTTTTTTTACATGTAACTGGGGGAAAATAAAATTTAAAATGTGATATATGGAAAAAGCCAGTTATTAAGCATTCATCTTAACACTGCCAGGGTAACTCAACATATAAATGGAAAGTGGGTAAGTAGGAAGGTGAGACAGCTAGAGAATGGAGTAGATAGAGCACCAGGTCTGGAGTCAGGAAGACCTGAGTTCAAATGAGGCCTTAGACACTTAATAGCTATGTGACCCTGTGCAAGTCACTTAGCCCCATTGGCCTCAGTTTCCTCATCTGTAAAATAAATTGGAGAAAATAATAGCAAATCATTGTCCAAAAAAACCTCTAATAGAGACAAAAAGAATTAGACACAACTGAAATGACTAAGCCACAACAAAAAAGTGAGATAACCCAGAGGGGATGCTAATATATACATATATATATATATATATATATATATATATATATATATATATATATATGAAAGAGAGAGAGGGGGGAGGGAGAGAGAGAACAGGAGAGAGAGAGAGAAGGGGGGAAAGAGAAAAGGAGAGAGAAGTGGAGAGAGAGGGAGGGAGGGAGAGAGAACAGTAGATAGAGAGGGAGAGGGAGAGAGAACAGGAGAGAGAGGGAGGGAGAGAGAGAGAAAAGGAGAGAGAGAGAGGGAGAGAGAGAACAGGATAGAGGTGGGAGGGAGAGAAAAGGAGAGAGAACTGGTGAGGGAGAGCAGGAGGGAGGGAGAGAGGGAGGGAAGGAGGGAGAAAGAACAGGAGAGAGAGAGAACAGTAGAGAAAGAGAGAGAGAACAGTAGAGAAAGAGAGAGAGAGAGAGAGAGAGAGAGAGAGAGAGAGAGAGAGAGAGAGAGAGAGAGAGAGAGAGAGAGAGAGAGAGAGAGAGAGAGAGAGAGAGAGAGAGAGAGAGAGATTGTGGACACTGAATGAACAGTGATTGTTTAGAAGTAGAAGGAAGAATTGAAGACTCCTGGGGCAGGATTATGGGCAATGCTGATGTCTATGCAAAGAGAAATCCCTCCTCTCCATTATAGCCGGTTTTCCGGAATGGCTGCCTTGGAAAACTCTTGTTCTGTAGCCAGCCAGCTGGTGAACCGTTCAGAATTGAACTAGGCTGACCCTTGGGCATTTTGTCCCGGGGCTCAGGGCCTTCCCCACTGCACACCTCCTGAGCTTTTTGGCTCAGCTCCAGGCCAGGACGAAATCTCGGAGGCTTTGAGTCGGAGGACCTGGGGCAGAGCAGTTATTTCACAGATATTTTTTGAATCCACTGGGACCAATGGAAGAGAAATAAATGCCATGTCCAGACCTGGAGGCCAGCCATGCACTAGCGAGCGAGCGAACCTTAGGGAGCGCGTCTTTCACCTTCCAGGTGAGAAAACTAGGGTCCTTGGAGTCCCAGCAACTTCCCTGCCGTGAGGAGCACACCTGCAGTAAGGAGCGGAGGCTGGAACACATCCCTGATGCTCTCGTGCCAGACCCACTGCCCAAATCCCACTGCACCACGGCTGGCTCGGGTTTCTCCAAAGGGCTGCCCCGGCTTTCTTAGACAGCCTTGTTTGGAGTGGCCCAGCCCATTCCTCAAGGGGCCAGGGAAGGGGCTGGGTAGGAACATTCAGAGTACACTCTCTACCAAAATAAAGTGGCTGTGCCCCTGGTTAAGTGGTGTGGCTCTGCCTTCAGGGGCAATGAAAGCCGTACTGTCTACGGAGCGAGAGAGGGAAGCCTCTGAGAAGGGAGCAGTGCGCCACCCAACTCTTGCAGGGAAGAGGGTCAAAGACTGTTACAAGGGACGCCAGCCCCGTCCCCACCCCTGGGCAGCTTCTCCGAAGAACAACAGGGACAAGTGTCTCAGTTTAAAACAACAAGCAGTCTTTGAGAGCGAATGTCCCTTCCCTGGCTGGTTCGTATAAATAGCTCTGGGTATGAGGCTGGCCTCAGAGACTTACTGACAAGGGCTTCTCAGTCTCAGGGCAGCAGCCTTCCAAGCCTGTCAGGGCTCTTCTTTTTCTCCCCACCCTCCATTTCACTCAGCATTGTCCAATGAGCTCGCTCATCCTCTGCCCTGGATGCCCTGTGGCATATTATCCAGCAGCAGCCTTTTGAAAGCCCGTCAGATCTCGTCTTTCCCTCCCACCCTCCATTCCCCCACGTAGGGTCCAATGAGCTCCTTTGTCCTCTGCCCTGGATGCCCGGTGGCTCCACCAGTGACCGTCTTTGGGAGGAGGAGGACCCCTCCTTCCGTGAAGCAGGCAGGCATCCTGAGTCTGTAAAGGTGAGAGTTGGAAGAAATCTTCCAGGTCGTGCAGTCTAATCCCCACCAGGGCTTCCGGATGAAGTCTGACTCTCTCCCAAGGTTCAGCCTGCGCCATGTCATCATCCCCATCACCCCTGGTCCTGGACCATTTATCTGTGCCGAGGTCAGCCAGATAAGAAGAGTTTAACTCAACTTAAACTTAATTTTTTTTTTATTTCGACCTATCACCAGGCGGGAGTCATGTCTGGCAATTGTTTTTTCCTTATAATCAGCAGATACAGTAGGTGTTTTTACACTCACTAGTGGGCAGCTAGGTGGTACAGTGGCAGGAAGGATCTTCCTGAGTTCAATTTGGTCTCAGACCTTGGGCAAGTCATTTAACTCCATTGGCCTCAGTTTCCTCATCTGTAAAATGAGCTGAAGAAGGAACTGGCAAAACCCCCAAAAGGGATCATGAGAATCTGAAAATGACTGAACAGCCATCCAATGATGGGTTGAACCAGGCATCCAAATAGGATTAATCACACCTCTAGTTCCTAGGGGTACCGTAATAGCTGAGTCAGGGCTCTGAGCAAGTAACGGGCTAAGTAAAATATAGTTGGCTGGAAGCTTTGAACTGGTGACCCAGAACTGAAATTATGGGAATAGCTGGTAAATTTATGGTCTTTATCTGGAGGTAGCTAGGTGGTGCAGTGGCAAGAGCACTGGATCCAGAGTCAGGAAGACCTCAGTTCAAATGCAGCCTTAGACACAAACTAACTGTGTAACCCTAGTTAAGTTATTTAACTATTATCTGCCTCAGTTTCCCAAATTGTAAAATGGGGCTAATAATAGCATTTACCTCCCAGGGATGCTCTGAAATAACATTTGTAAAACATTTAGCATAGCATCTGGCATATGGAAGGGGCTTAATAGATACTTGTTCTCCAATCGAAAATTTTCTTTTGATTTATGCCCCACCTAGTTGTTTGTGTCTAGGTCTACGCCACTAGACTCTACCAACTATAAAAAAAGTGAGGAGAAAGGCCCTTAGCTCCCTATCCCACCCCACCAACAGAACTCTGGCTTACCTTCAGGCCTAAAATAGAAGAAAGGGCTTTTCTTTAATCCCATGAAGAATTAAGAGCATTCTCCTTACTTCACAACACACTGAGGGCCCTAAAACCCTTCCAGATAGATAATATTCTCCTGGGATTGAGGCTTCTTTGTCCCACAAGGGAAAAGAACTCTGGATTGCTAGGGACTCAAATAACTTTTTCTGTTGAGAAACTCTACTTTCTATAAGGTCCTCCATGCTTATAGAACCAGGGGCAGCTAGCTGATGCAATGCTCCGAGTGCTGCACCTGGAGTCAGGAAGGCTCATCTATCTTCCTGACTTCAAATCTGATTTCAGATATTCAGTAGCTGTGTGACTGGTCAAGTCACTTAACCTTGTTTGCCTCAGTTTTCTCATCTGTAAAATGAGCTGGAGAAGGAAATGGCAAACCACTCTAGTATGTTTGCCAAGAAAACTCCAAATGGGATCATAAAAAGTCAATTACAACTGAAATGACTCACTAATAGCAACACTTATTGTACTATGCCCAGACTATGGTCCTTTGAAACTCTAAAACCCAGAAGAAAAACTTGAGATCTCTAGAGTCAACCGTTTTCCCCAGAACCTGCACAGTCCACAAATCTCACAGTATGAGGAAAGAAAAGGTCAAGTTTCTTTCTCCACTTCATGGCCCTGTGCTCTTGGCTTCCATGGAAAGAAGACAGCATAATTTGAAGGCCAGGAGCTTTGAGAAAATCAGAACATGTGACTTGTAGAGAAAGATGGACAATGTATACTTAGAACATCCCAGGACATTTGGTCAATGTTGGGGTTGTTTGGTTGATTGTTGTCCTTCATCATTAGCCCACTTTCTCATTCATAGTCATTGAAGTCCAGTGGCACGACAAAAGTCAGAATGACTGGCGATGGCTCAGGATGCAATGAATAACCTTGGCTTCTTTGGTATCTCCACATCACACTCTACACATACACATTCCACAGAGCCTGCTTCAGCCTTGTTCATGACCATTGGAACAAACTGTTCTCATCTACCCATTCTGCTGAGGGAGTCTTCATGTGCCTGGGGCAGACCCTACTCCCAACTCATCAACAGGTATGAGGCTTGTTGGTTAAACTCAACCTAGTTTAGACATTCTACACCAGGGTACCTACTATGTACCTTCTCAGAGCTTAACTAAAGAGACAGCAGAGATATGATCTATCTCTGAATAAACCCAAGGCATGGCTTCATCTTAAGAAGGGAGAAGATGGAGATGTCCAAAGAAGTTGAAATGAATACAACTAGGTCAGAAATGAGATCACTGTCATGGGCCCCCAACTTAAATAGAGGTTTTAGGGCTCATGGCTCTACCCTCTACTTAGAGGAATAAAGGATACTGATGAGGATGGGATGCTAAGATTTCCCAATGATGAGGTTCCTGAGAGCAAGATGGAGATGTCCAAAGAAGTCCAAATGAGGGTAGCCAGCAATTACTGTCATAATACCAAGATATTTTAATATTTAATATGATAAATATTCTTAAATATAACCCCTATAAACAAAAGTTTTTGCAAGTTGTGGGGAAAGGTGGCCCTCAATAATCTTAAGAATGTAAAGGGGGGCAGCTGGGTAGCTCAGTGGATTGAGAGTCAGGCCTAGAGAGCAGGAGGTTCTGGGTTCAAATCTGGCCTCAGACACTTCCCAGCTGTGTGACCCTGGGCAAGTAACTTAACCCCCATTGCCTAGCCCTTACTGTTCTTCTGCCTTGGGACCAATACACAGTATTGACTCCAAGACAGAAGGTAAGGGTTTAAAAAAAAAAAAAGGAGTGGTCCAAAGGAACGGAATGGTGTCAAGTTTATTCAGCTAGTGAAATGTTTACTCCAAATGCTTATTTTTTCCTCTTGTGGTTATCCTCTTAGAGAGTTCTGTAAATGTTACCTAAAATGATGTTGGGACAGTGACATGCTAGAGGGCAAGAGGAAATGCTGCCATTTTAGATCTCTTTCTAAGAAATGAATTTTGTTCAGTTGTTTTTGACTCTTCATGACTCCATTTGGAGTTTTCTTGGCAAAGATACTAGAATGGTTCGACATTTCCTTCTTCAATGCATTTTACAGATGAGGAAATTGAGGCAAACAGGGTGAAGCGATTTGTCCAAGATTACCAAGCCAATAAGTGTCTGAGACCAGAGCACTCTACCTCCTGTGCCGCCTAGTTGCCCTAAAAAAAAAAAATTATTTGGATATTAGGTTAAGGTTAAATTGGATAAAATTGTTCCTGATAGACGTTTGCCTAAAATGCAGAGTATATTGTTAATATTTCTTTCTCTGACATCTAGAATAACCCTGCCAAACCCCATGATGAGTATCCTCCTTCAGACCCGTTTTTGGTCTTCATTTTTCCACTATTACCATTTCTATTGTCAGTCTATCTTGGAACCCCCAAAACCATGGCTGGTGCTACGGGGGTCAGGGTGTGCAGCAAAGCCCAGGAGAAACACAGTCCTCACCTTCAGAGTTATGAAAGGTCTTTCTGAGAACTCATCGGAAGCATCCTGCCAATATGACTGATGGCAAAGGTGGTCCTTACCTTCAGCACTTTCCTGTGGTTATCCACTCTCGCTTCCTGTCTGACTAGTGATGCTTGGAGGCAAAAGTGTCTTGTTATTGTAGATTCCCACCCCTTCCTGGGAAATCTCTGCCTAAGGTGCTAACATTGAAGCCTTCAGAGAAGGGGCTCTGGTGATGGAGTAGGGGATGGGGCTTAGGTGGCAAGGCAGGGGAGGCCATCAGGAGGTGACTTCTCCTCTGGGTCCCAGGGAACAGCCTTGTCGGTAGTAGACTGGCCCAAGCAAGCTCTCCTGCAATCTTTTGGAGCCCAAGAAGTGCAGAGGCTGAGAGCTGGAAGGGACTTCAGATCCTGGCTGGAAACCCCATCTACAAGCTAGCTGACAAACAGTCATTCCAGTTTTGTTTAATGATCTCCAAGGAGGGCAACTCTATGGGCAGCCCCACTCCCCTTGGGAGTCATTTTTCCTCATGCAAACCTACCATTGCCTCTTCACAACAACAGCCATCACTCATAGCTGGGACCTCCGGCTCCAAGTAGAACAAGTTAATTCTTTCATCCTATTTCACAGGCTCGTAGTTGGCAGCCAATAAAACATTTATGAAGGGTTACTAGGTGCCAAACACTGGGGGTAGAAAGAAAGGCAGAAGACAACCAATGCCCTCAAGGAGCTCCCAATTTAACTGTGGAAGAAAATATAAAAATATGTAAATATAAAAAAAAGAAGCTAGAAAAGAGGGGAAAGGAGGAGAGGGTCCCCGGAGTGAGAACTTAACGAAGTCCTGCAGCCAGAGGTAGGAAATGGCCCCTGAGAGGAGGGCCCCAAGGCAGGGTCCTGGGGAGGTGTGAGTTTCACACCTGATGTGATTCTTGCAGGAAAAGAAGTTTCCGGAGATCCCCCTCTAAGAGAGCAAATGTAGCCTTCTGCCGCCTCTTCCAAGAAGCTCACTGCTTTTCTCAGGAGACAACTAGGGAAATATTTGAAGACTGTCATCATGATATCCCTTCAATCTTCTCTTCTCCTGGCAAACACCCCCAGTTTCTTCAGATGATCCTTTAACAGCACAGTCTCAATGACCTTGTTCTCTGTTGATGCCATCCAAGTCAAAAGACTCCCAAGCCACTCACCATCTTGTGGGGGAGACAACGTGCACAAAATGATGTACAAAGAAACTAAACATAAGATAAATTGGAGCAGGGGGCAGCTGGGTAGCACAGTGGATTGAGAACCAGTCCTGGAGACGGGAGGTCCTACGTTCAAATCAGACACTTCCCAGCTGTGTGACCCTGGGCAAGTCACTTGACCCCCATTGCCTAGCCCTTGCCACTCTTCTGCCTTGGAGCCAATACACAGTATTGACTCCAAGACGGAAGGTAAGGGTTTTAAGGAAAAAAAAAAAGATAAATTGGAGCTAATCATAAAAGGAAGGCACTAGAATTAAAGGGGGTTGGGAAATTAAGGGGGAGGAGATATTGGGGCAACTAGGTGTCTCAGTGGAGAGAGAGCCAGGCCTGGAGATGGGAAGTCCTGGGTTCAAGTCTGATCTCAGACACTTTCTAGTTGTTGACTCTGGGCAAGTCACTTGACCCCCATTGCCTAGCCCTTACTACCTAGGAACCAACTTTGTATTGATTTTAATAGGGAAGATAAGAGGATTTTGTTTTGTTTTGTTTTGAATTGAGGAATTGTAGAAAGTGGCATTTTCACTGGAGTTTGCAGGAAGTCAGAGAGGCCAGGAGGTACAAATGAAGAGGAAGAACATTTGAGAAAAAGCCAGAGAAAATTCCCAGAGTAAGGGGAAGATGGAATGTCTTTTTTGAGGGAGGAATAATAGACTACTGTCAATAGACTACAGAGTGCATGAGCCTGAGAGGCAGGCTATAAGGTGGAAGAAAACTGAAAAGGTAGGAAGAGGCCAGGAAGTAAAGGGTCTTGAATGCCCAACAGAATATTTTATATTTATCCTGGCAGCACTGGGGAGCCTGTGGGGTAGGATATGAGATGGTAGCTGGAAGGGATGGATGGATCATGTTCAGGTTGTTTGAGGACGGGGAAGATAGAAGCATATTTGTACATAGAGGGAAGCAACCAGTAGACAAGGAGATAATGAAAAAAAAAAGAAGGGAGAGAGTCAGAATGAAAGGGGGCAATCTGCTGAAGGAGATGGGGTGGAATGAGATCACTTGCATATGTAGAGGACTTAGCAAGGAGAAAGATTGCCTTATCATGTGAGGTAAGGGTGAAGAAAGAGATAGGGGCAGATGGTATCTGGGAGATTTAGGATGAGGAAGAAGGAGAGAAGAAGAGCTTTTAGAAAGTCATCATCATCATCATCATCATTATTACTATCATCATCATCATCATCATCATCATCATCATCATTATTACTATACCACCCCAAACCTCACCAGCCTGAACTATCCCCATCTTTTGTCATCTTTCCCAATTTGTTTGGTTTGCTTTGCTTTGTATTTCTCTTATTATTAGTGATTTAGTACATTCTCTCATTTGATTGTGAATAGCTGGCAATTCTGATTTTAAGAAGTATTTGGGAATGTGTAAATTGCATTGTAATGAAAGCACTGGTATAACCTTTATCAGACTATTTACTGATTTGGTGGAGGAGGGAGAGAATCTGAATCCCAAAATGTCAGAACATAGTTGTCAGAAATTAATTTTACATGAAATTTAAAAATAAGGATAAGTTAAAAAAAAGAACTCTTTGTAGCCCTTTGGACCCAAGTCCCCAAAGTTGCAAAACTGTATCTTCTCTTTGGCCCAGCTATAACACCATTATGCTTATCTCTCAAAGAGATCAAAGAGAGAGAAGGAACTCTATTTATAGCAGCTCTTTTCATAATAGCCCAAAATTAGAAACTAATTGGTTATCCTTGATCAGACTTGGGTACTCATATATTCTGCCCTTCTGCCTGGAGGGCTGGAGGATAGAGCAAAGAACTCTCAAAGCTACCATTTAAAGAGGGCTCCCTTACCAGCCATCTCTTCATCTCTAGTTAACTTCACTTCTTTAGAGTAGAGTTCTAAAGGCAGCAAAGTGGCTCAGTGGATAGAGAGAGAGGCCTGGAGTCAGAAGTCCTGGGTTCAAATTTGGCCTCCAACACTTCCTAGCTGTTTGACCTTGGGCAAATCACTTAACCCCAAACACCCAACTCACACTGCTCTTTTGCCTTAGAACCAATACTTAGTTTTAAAGGTTTAAAGGGTTTTAAAAAAGCCAAAAGTCCCCAATGGTTGATACCTTCCCTCCCTGGCTCCCCTTTGGAGAGTGCAGGAAGAGTGGGGAGAGAGGGGAACATATAGTTTCATTTTTAGGCATAACTACTGTACATTCCTTCCCCTTCCTTCTCTTTATTTTTTTAAAAAACACCACTGTGGAGAGTGGTTTTGTTGGATTGCAGGTTTATGGTGAAAATTTTCTTTTCTTTTAGTTTGTGGTTTAAACATTTGGGGATGGGGTGGGGGATGATCTGGAAGGGAGAAATTATAAATAAATGCAAAAATAAATTTAAATTTAAAAAGAATTTCTTCTTCATTGACCATTTATCTAGTTCATTTTATTACTATTCTTTTGATTACATATCTGATGTATCAAATTCTTATTTGATACAAAGATTTGTTCTCATTCAATCCTTTTTTCCTTAACTGAGATACATTAATTTCATTCATGCAGAAATTTTTCAATTTCATGTTATTGATATATTGATAGTAACTTCTGTAACAGCTTCTATCCCTCATGTTGATCTCCTACCTGTACCTGTAAAAAATATATGATCTGTTTCTCTTCTAATGTTTTTTATGGTATGATCTTTTAATATTTAGGTCATATATTGAGTTTGATTTTCAGTGAAATAGGATGTAAACTATTAGGTAGGTTAAGCTTAAATTCTGCCAGATTGCTTTCCAATTTTTTCAGCTGTTCTATTAATCTCCTCAGTTTCCTCATCTGCAAAATTAAGATAATATCACCTATCTCCTAGGGTTATTGTCCCAATATGAATGAAGTAAGATAATATTTGTACAGCATTTTGCAAACTTCAAAGTGCTATATAAGGGCTAGCAATTACTATTAGGAATAATTCATAGAGGCTGAGTAAATAACATACATAATGTGAAAGAAAAAATAATTCATCCTGGCTTCTATGTTTTAATTTTTCTGCCAGAAATAAATGTGTTTTGTTAATATAGCCTTAAAGCATTTAGCATGATAAATTCAATCATTTCCTGAACCAGAGAAAAATGTCCAAACTAAAGTCGTTATCCCCATCCCATGTTCCCAAGCCTTTGGATATTTCTTTTGTTATTGTTTAATCTTTTTTTTTTCAGTCATGCCTGACTCTTCATGACCCCTATTGGTGTTTTCTTGGCAAAGACAGTAGAATGGTTTGCCATTTCCTTCTCTAGCACATTTTACAGATGAAGAAACTGAGGCAAGTAGAGTTAAATGACTTGCCCTTTAATACAAAGCAATTTGAAGTCAATAGTTATGTGAATTTTGAATAAGGAAAAGGTTGACAAATACAGTTTGGGATTAACATTCTCCCCAAATAATAAAGCAATAGTTTGCTTAATTTAAAACTTCTTAATTGCTTCTTGGATCATTGACTTAAAGTGTTCTCTTAAAGTAATTGCATCTAAACAGGGCAGCCAGGTAGTAGAGTGGATAGAGAGATAGATCTGAAGTTGGGAGGACCTTGGTTCCGATGTTGACCCCAGGCAAGTTCCTTCATCTAGTTTCCTTATCTGTAAAATAAGCTGGAGAAGGAAATGGAAGAGCACTCCAGGATCTATCTTTCTCGTGATCTTAACTCCAGAATGGAAAAAGAGGGTCCCGCCCTTAGGTGAGTCATTAGAGGAAGGAGAAGCAGATCTTAAGTAGATGAAAGGTATTTCTGGTTCTGAATTTGGTTCTCACCTTAAACCATTTTCCTCAGCCTTAGCTTTTGGTCTAAGCCTTGAAAAATTTTCCTAAAAGGGAAAGACTGGGAAGTACTTTAGACTAGAAAGATAGTGATTAAGATTTTCAGTTGAACTAAAAAAGAAGTTTCTTTCTTATATGCTTTCACAATAAAAAAGTATAATGTATAGGATGCTAGATTTGGAATACAGTAAACATTTATTAAGCTCCTTCTGTGTGCCAGGCACTGTGCTAAGTGCTGGAGGTAGAAATAAAGGGAAAAGACAGTTCTTACCCTCAAGGAGCTCACAAGCTAATGGGGAAAACAACATGCGGACAACTATGGACAAACGATATATCAAAGATAAATTATAGGGGCAGCTAGATAGTGCAGTAGATGTAGTGCCAAGCCTGGAGTAGGAAGGAACCTGTGCTCAAAACTGGCCTCCCACACTTCCTAGCCGTGTGACCTTGGGCAAGTCACCTAACCCCATTTACCTAACCCTTACCTTTCTATCTTGGAATTACTACCTAGGACAGAATATATGGGTTATAAGGGGGGAGGAAGGATAAATTGGAGATAATAAATAAAGGAAAGGCACTAGCATTGAGGGAAACTGGGAATAGACAGAAAGGTACCATATGTTAGAAATCATAGAACCAGAATGGATCTCAAGGGTCCTCTCATCCAACCTCTCTCCACTCTCATTTTAAAGGATGAATATAAGGATTAGAAAAGGTGAATGACTTGCCTGAGGTCACACAGATTTCATGATACCATGCTGGGGAGATAAAATACCTTACTGTTGACTAATAGGAAGTGATAAAGAAAGGACCAGGTTCATGGCAAGCCGGAAAGATAATCAAACAATTAAATAGAGTTAGTGATTTAAAAAATAATCCTAGCTCACATCTATATAGTACAATTAAGGGGTCCAGGAATTAGTCTCTTCTTGAATTCAAATCTGGCCTCAGACACTTACTGACTGTGTGATCCTGGGCAAGTCATTTAACTCTGTTTGTCTCAGTTCCTCATCTGTCAAATGAACTGGAGAAGGAATGGTGAATCAGTCCAGTATCTTTGCCAAGAAAACCCCAAATGGGGTCACAAAGAGTCAGACATGACTTAGGTGATCAAACAACAACACAACACATCTATACGGTGTTTTGTACCATATAAAATATGGTGGATGGAGAGCATACTTTTATTTTATCCTGGCATACATAACTGAAAGAGCAAGATCTTGGAGGGGGAAGGGAAGATAACAGCTTACAGTTAGGTAAAAATGTAAGGTTTAACATACATTCATTCTAGAAAGTAGACACCTAGAAAAATTCTCAAATATATATATTTTAAATTTGTATTTAATTGATTAATTAAGAAAAAATTTCCATGGTTACGTGATTCATGTTCTTTCCCTCTCCTCTTCCCACCCCCCCTCCTGTAGACAACGCTCTATTCCACTGGGTTCTCAAATATATTTTTAGAAGAAGGATTAAGAACGTTGAGGAAAGGAGGCAGAGATCACAGGGAGAGCCAACATGAAGGCAGATACTATTGGGATTCCCATTTGACAGATGAGGGAAGTGAGATTGAGAATAGAGACATTCTTTAGGGTCATACAGGTAGTAAGTGTCTGGGACAAGATTTGAACTCATGTCTTTTGGAAAATAAATCCAGCATTCCACCCACAATGTTATTCTACCTAGTTCCTTCCCTCCCTCCCTCCTTTTCTCTCTGTTTCTCTCCTTCTCCCCGTCTCTCTCTTTCTCTCTTTCTCCCTCCCTCTCTCTCCCTGTTTCCCTTCCTCCCTCCTTCCTTCCTTTCTTCCTTCCCTCCTTCTGTCCCTCTCACTCTCTCTCTCCTTACTTTCTCTCACTCTAATTCCTGGGCACCTTAGCCATCCTATATAGATGTGAGCTAGGATTATTACCGAAGAACAGCAAGGGATAGGCAATGGGGGTTTAGTGACTTGCCCAGGTTCACACAGCTAGTAAGTGTCTTGAGGCTGGATTTGAACCCAGTTCCTCCCAACTCTAGGCCTGGCACTCTATTCACTGTACTTTCTAGCTGTCCAAACATTTTCTTTTGATGTGGCATTGTTGGAAAAAAGTCTTGCCTGCTGGTATATTATTCTACAGAGGTACTAACTGTCCAGGTCCTTGTGAAAATGGGTGGCTCCTCCAAAGTCCCCTCTTGCTTTTAGTCCTAAAGCAAATATAATTATCTCTGTTTTAGAGATGACAAGCTTCAGCATTAAAAAGTTGAATGACTTCCTCTAGGACGCCCAGGAGCAGATCTTGGGACTCTAACCTGAATCCAAAATCAACGTACTTCTTATGTTTTTGTGAACGTCTTTATTTTTTAATCCTTGTTTATTCAAATGTTTTTATAACCCTAATAACCACCAAAAAACACAAAAATAACAAATAACAAATCCCATTCTCTTTCCACTCTACCCCACTTCCTCCTCTGAGATACCTACAGACATCAACACACTTGCCCACAGTCCCCACACCCTTCCCCTGCCCCCTCACACAGGATGTTTGGACTCACCCCGGGATGCCCAGCACCATGTCTAGGGAGTGGGCTTGCCACAAACCTCAATCCCAGCTCAACAAGGACTGAGCTGGCCATCTAGGTCCAGGCCAAGAGCTCTCTGACCTCCGTGAGCCTTACTCATCTCTGCTTGAACTCTCCAAAGCTGCCCTGCCAAACCTCCTTTCTTCTCAAGCTCCCAATCACCCACAAGTGGCCTTTTCTCTCATTTTGTTGAGAAACTCAAAGGAACTCGGGCATTGGCATATTTGTTAAGCACCTACTATGAGCCATAAACTGAAGATACAGAGACAAATCAACCCATCCCCGAGTTCAAGATTCTTGTGCTCTATTGAGAGAGAAAGAGAGCAGACAGAGACAGAGAGTCAGAGAGATAGAGACAGAGAGGGAGAAAGAGAGAAAGAGACAGAGAGGGAGAAAGAGAAAGAGAGGGAGGGAGTGTAAACCTTAAAATTTCTTAGACTTATGAATGTATGAAATTAATTTCCAACATTCATAAGTCTAAGAAATTTTAAGGTTTACAGGAGAGAGACAGAGACAGAGAGGGAGAAAGAGAAAGAGAGAGAGGGAGACAGAGAGGGAGAGAGAAAGAAAGAGAGGGAGAGAGAGAGAAAAGAAAGAGAGAGACAGAGAGGGAGAGAGAGAAAAGAAAGAGAGAGAGACAGAGAGGGAGAGAGAGAGAAAGGAATAGGGAGAGGGAGGGAGAAAGAGAGAGGGAGAGAGACATATAGGGAGAGACAGAGAGGGAGAGAGATAGAGAAAGAGAGGGAGGGAGAGAGAGAGAAAGGAAGAGGGAGAGGGAGAGAGAGAAAGGGAGAGGGAGAGGAAGAGAGAGAGAGGGAAAGAAAGAGAGAGAGGGAGAGGGAGAGAGAGAGAGAGAGAGAGAGAGAGAGAGAGAGAGAGAGAGAGAGAGAGAGAGAGAGAGAGAGAGAGAGAGAGAGAGGATCTAATTCTGAATGGAGGAATATCTATATGTGTGTCTATATAGAAAATACAAGCTCATGTTTGAGGGTAGTTAGGGGCTGGGAATCAAGAAAGGTGGTTTTTGCCACTTCTGAGGAAAACTTGGGGTTTATCTAAGGGACTGAGATGAGGAGGGAGGGTCTCCTACTTTCTGTGAGAAAGTAGAGGAGTCAAGAGACAGGAGGTGGTATGCCACCAATAAAAAACAGAGAGAAGGTCAGTTTTGCTAGGCTTGAGAATGAATGAAAAAGAGCAATATAGAATAATATCAATTCCAATATTAATATTATAGTAATCGATTATATTTGATTAATTAATTAAATAACATTGTTATATTAATATATAATTATTATATAATTAATATAGCAATGTATTACAACATTAATCATTTTATTCTAATCTATAATATAATTATATGCAATGTTATATATGATTAATTATTGTTATAATAATAATAAAAATAATAATTTATAATAAGGCTGCAAAGGTTAGTTGGAACCAGGTTGCAGAGGGTTTTAAATGCTAAACAGAAGAATCAATATTTGATCCTAGACTTCTCTTTCTTCCTCTCCACCTTGAAATATCCTTTTCTCTCTACATCTATTCTCTCTTGTGTCTTTCCTGCCTCAGTATCCCTCCTCACTCTTTCTGTTCTGCTGATCAATTGGAAGGAATTATGGACTTGGAGTCAGATCTTCCCTCAGGTTCCAGCTACCCCATCACCAGCTGGGAAGCCTTTAGTAGTTGACTTAATACTTCTGAGGCTGTTCCCTTGTTTGCATATTAGAGACAAGAAAATAGTGTGGATCCAATGAGATATAATAAAAATTATAGATAGTATTTATCTAGGGCTTAAAGATTTGAAAATACTTTTTGTTATCTCATTCTATGTATTCTCACAATGACCCTGGAAAGCAGATACTCTTATTATCTCCATTTTCTAGATAAAGAAACTGAGGCAGAAAGAAATGAAGTTCTTCCATGCCCAGGGTCACACAGCTAGTAAGTGTCTGGGGCAAGATTGGCTCTTGGGTCCTCATTACTCTAACCATTGCACCATCTAGAAGCCACATACCCAGTCATAGTTGTATGTAACCCGTGGCTCAGAACCAAAACTCTCAAGGTTTACGTGGACTAAGGTTCAATCTTACAGGTTTCTCACTAACCATATTCTTTGATTTATGCTCTTTCCAGACCCTTCCCCATCATCAGAGTTTGCCCTAGAACTCCAGCTGCCATTAAAGGCTTCTAGCTATCATTCCATTAAATATAAGCTAGGCTTTATTTCATTCAATGAAACCATAAAGCTTAAAGAACTCATACCTAAGTACAGGTAGAGTCGGGATAACTCTGCTGCCCTCTCCAGTGAGAGAACCCTCTCCCTCTGGGACCCAAATAGTCCTCTAGACTAAGTATCCATAGTGGGACTCCCATCAAAGGGACTCCCATCAAAGGGACCCAAATAGTTCTCTAGACCAAGTATCCATAGTGGGACTTGGAGCTACTAGAGAGGCCCCTTCAGGGACCTAGGAGGTTCCCTTCTTTTTTTGGGTGAGGGATCTATGCATTTTCTAGACTTCTTGTACTACCCTGATTTTGGGATTCCCCACAGAAGGGGTGTAACCCAGGTTTCAATCCTGGAGCATTGGAATAAGACTCCTTATTGACGGAGAAAATGGTGATGGTGGGAGGGAAAAAGTTGCCGGTGTGACTGAAGGGTGGAACTGGGGAGAAAGTTTTGGAGAGGAGAAATCTTTCTTTTGCTTTAAGAGGACTTGGGTTTCCAGATTCTCTTTAGGAAAAAAGAGTACGGTCTTCATTCTCTATACCGGTGAGGAGAATCTAATGTAAATACACCCCCTGGATGATAAGGGAAAACACTTGGGACCATTAGAGAGCTTTTCCTTTCAACCCAGGAGGTTTGCTTGCAGGACTATATCATGGCTCCTTTGTTCCATCTCCTGAAATTCCTAGATTGAACCAGTATCTTGGCTAGATGCAAACATTGATGTTACCCCCTTGAGGTCCCCGATCTCTTGTTTTAGCCCAGGATCTTCCTGCTCCATCCTCTTCCATCTCTGGGGCCTCACAGTTCCCTGGATGGACCTCCTGATTATGCAAAGATTTCTCCAGGGAACCAAATTCAAGTCTTTTTCTGTCCTCTGTTTCCCATCTGCTTAATCTTGCATCTCCTCACCCCTACTGAGTCCTAGTGGATGAACCTTTGAAGATTTAGGAGCAAAGACTATCCCTTAGGAGTTGGTACCAGACTAAAAGGCTCACTGGGGAGGTAATGAGGATTCCACACCTTTTCTAGGAACTTTATACCTTATTATAGAGAGACAAATGGAGGAGAGGCTTCTCCTGGCTGATGCCTAGGCTACAGATTGCTTTCCTTGCCAAAACTCTCTAATGAATGAACTGCAACCACTGCCTCTATTTGCTGACCACCTACACTGTCTCCTCACTCCCTGAAATGTGGCTTTCTCTGCTCATTTTACTGAAATTCAACCCTAAATCCCACAACCCTTTCCTACTAGTCATTCCCTCTGACTCTTCCGGCAGCATTCAACTTGGATGAACATTTCCATCTTCTTGTATATCTCCTCTTGAGTTGGCTTCACACACACACCTATTTCTTCTCTTATTTCTGAGTCTTGTCTGTCTCCCTCAAATCCTTGCTGTAATTCTTCAGGGAAGTTGGAGGGGACCTTATTGACCATCTAGTTTGATTCACACTTGAAAGGAATCTGCACTATGATCACCCCCATTGTTAAGTCTTGGGTGAGAGTTGTTTGACTTCTTTAGGGTTCAGTTTTCTCACCTAAAAATTAAGGAAGGCAATGCAATGCTCTAGGACAATTCTGAGAGACTGATGAGAAAGAATGCTAATCCACATCCAGAGAAAAAACTGTGGGAGCAGAAATGCAGAAGAAAGACAACTGCTTGATTACATGGGCCAATGGGGATATGATTGGGGATTTGGACTCTAAATGATCACCCCGGTGCAAATACCAATAATATGGAAATAGGTCTGGATCAATGACACATGTAAAACCCAGTGGAATTGTGCCTTGGTTATGGGAGGAAAAGAACATCAATCTTGTAACCATGGAGAAATATACCAAATTAACTAATTAAATAAATTTTCAGTTAAAAAATTAAAAATTAAAAAATTAAAATTAAGGAAGCTGGTCCAGATGACTTCTAAACTAAACTAAAAATCCTGGCTTTAACCCTATAATCTCATGATTCTTAAATACAGCTGTTCTTCATAGTTTATTTAGCAGATCTCTGTTCTTGTCTCTGTACTTTCTCCTTCAGTTAACCAATCAATAAATATTTAATAAGCACCTGCTATGTTCCAGACACTAAGGATACAAAAAGAGGTAAAATACAGTTCCTGCCCTCAAGGAGCTTATAGTTTAATGGAGGAAATAATCTGTTTCCACTTCCATGTTTCTGTTGTCTGATTGCATTTTCTTTAAAGCTCCCTCATGTCACCCCAATTCAGAATCTATAAAAATGGACTCATCATCTTCCCCATGTTCCCTCTTCCAACTTCCTTATTACTAGAAAAGATGTCATCCTTCATGCTAAAACTCCAGGTAGCATGGCAAGACTTGGAGATAGGAAAGAACTGGATTCAAATCCTGGTTCCAACACCAATTATCAGTTGCCTAATCATGTGCAAGTTGCTGAAAGCCTAAACCATGTTTTCCTCTGCAGGCTAATAATAACAGAGCCTTTCTCTCTCAGAGCTGTTGGGTGGATCAAAGGAGATTATGTCTGCAAAGCACTCTGAAAACCTTTAAACACTATGCAAATGTTAGCTATAATTATTAATATTATAATAATTGTCTTCTCTGAGATCTTCTCTTCCCCATGCTTATTTACTCATCAGCTCCCATCAGGTATTATTTATAATCAGTCAATAAGCATCTATTAAGTGTCTATGCCACCAGCTAAGTGATGCAGGTCTGGAGTCAGGAAGATCTGAGTTCAAATTCAGCCATAGACAATCACTAGCTGTGTGACCTTGGGCAAGTTACTTTACTCTATTTGCCTCCATTTCTTCATCTGTAAAATGAGCTGGAAAAGGAAATGACAAATCACTCTAATATCTCTGCACACACACACACACACACACACACACACACACACACACACACATACACACACACACACACACACACACACAACCAAACAACTCAAACTCACTTACTTTGTATTTGACATTGGGAAAATCATCTAACTTTTTGGCCTTGGTCATCTCACCTGTAAAATAAGGGTCCAGATATTATTAGTATCCCCACTTTATAGCTGATGAAATTATCCTGTCCTATCCTATCCGATATCATATCATGTAATGTAATATGACATATAACATATATGGTAGGAGTATGATATATGATAATATAATATAATGTAATATAATGTATAATGTAAAAATATAATGTAATATAATATAATGTATATGATAGGATTATATAATAAAATAAAATATCATTCAAACTCATAGTTTTGAACATTACTTATATAGCACCTAGATGTCTACTAGCCTTTCCAGCTTTAAACCTATGATCCTAAGTGCAAAAATTGCTCCAAATTAGGAAATAAAAATAACTAGCAAAAATAAGAGAAATGCAAATTGAAACAAGTCTGAGGCTTCACCTCACACCCAGTAAACTGAGACAGATGATGAAAAATGGAAATTGTTAATGCTGAAAGGGTAGCAAGAGGAGAGGCATGCTAATGCACTCTTGGTAGATTTGTGAATTGACCCAGCTATTTTAGAAAGCTATGGGGAATTAGGCTTTTAAGAAGTGATGAGAATGTTCATATCTTTGGCTCAGAGATCTCACTGATAAGCACAGACTTGCCCAAAGATGTCAAAGAAATGAAGAAACTCCCCATCTGTGGCAAAATATTTATAATGGCAATTCTTGTGCTAGCCAAAATCTGGAAAGGAAGTTGGTTCCTGTCCACTGGGGGTGTCACCCAACAAATTGGGGTGTATGTTGTAAGAAACAATGAATAAAAGGGGCAGTTAGGTTGCACAGTGCATAGAACACCAGGCTTGAAGTTGGGGGGATCAGTTTTAAAAACAGGCCTCAGATAATTTCTATATGTATGACTTCAGACAAGTCATATAATCCCAATAGCCTAGCTCTTGCCTTTCTGTCCTAGGGTTGTTTCTAGGGCAGAAAGTAAGGGAGGGAAAGAAGGAAAGAAGGAAGGAAGGAAGGAAGGAAGGAAGGAAGGAAGGAAGGAAGGAAGGGAAGAAGGGAGGAGGGAGGTAGGGAGAGAGAGAAAGAGAAAGAGGGAGGAAGGGGAGGGAGGAAGGAAGGAAGGAAGGAAGGAAGGAAGGAAGGAAGGAAGGAGAGAAGGAGGAAGGAAGGAAGGAAGGAAGGAAGGAAGGAAGGAAGGAAGGAGAGAAGGAGGAAGGAAGGAAGGAAGGAAGGAAGGAAGGAAGGAAGGAAGGAAGGAAGGAAGGAAGGAAGAAGGGAAGGAGGGAAGGAGGGAAGGGGAGGGAGGGAGAGAGAGAAAGAAAGAGAGGGAAGAAGGAAGGAAGGAAGGAAAAAAGGAAATAAGGAAGGATGAATATGGAAAATTTTTTAAAAACCCATGAGAAGATTTGTATGAAAGGATCCTGGATTAGATAGCTAGAAGCAGTACAATAACCTGCACAATGCCTACAATAATATAAAAAGAACCAGCAATATAATATAGCTGAGTGATGGGTCATTATAATGACCTAGCCCCTAGAGAAGAAAAGAAAAAATGTACCTCCTTCCTTTCACTGGAGATGTGGTAGACTATGGATGTGGAATAATGTATACATGGTCATACGTATTTGAAATGTTGATGATTTTGCTGAACTGTTTTTTTCTTTCCTTTTTCAGTCTGTTATCAGGAAAGACTCTCTGGTTAGGAAAAGGGGGGTGGCATTTTGGGAAATAAATATAATATACATAATATATATGGTCTAAAAACAAAAAGGCATGCATAAAAAAATGAATGTCACTTAGCCATTTCCCACTTCTCCCTTTCTCTCCTCTTCTCTCCCTGCCGATCAGACTTCAGACACTTATTTCTGTCTGGTGGCTTTGCCGCCTTCCCTCCTCCTCCATACCCCCTAGCCGGATGTTCCAGGGCTTCTAAGGTCTGGCTCCCATTTACCTTGGCAGTCTCATCTCCCATCCTCTACCCACACACAGCCTCCACTCCAGCCCAAGCAGCTTACTCAGAGTCTCCTGAAGGCACTTCCAGTTTTTGCTAATGCTGTTCTCTGAAATGCCTTCCCCTCCTCCCCTTCAGCCATCTAAATTCTTCCATGCCACCAGACCCATCCACTCCTACCATCTCAATAGAGTCTTCCTTCACTGCTTCCAGCTGAAAAAGATTCTTCCCTCTCTCCAATTCCTCCAGTACTTATGGATTGAAATAATAACAGGCAATATATATATATATATATATATATAGTATGTATTAGGTATTACTCTGAGTGCTTTACAAATATTATTTCATTTGATTCTCATGACAACTTTGGGAAGCAGATACTATTACTATCCCCATTTTACAGTTGAGGAAATTATCCCATCTTATTTCATATCATGTAATACAGTACCATATAACATAATATAATAGGATAGGATGTGATATGATGATACAATATGTAATATATGATATAGTATATAATAGGATAATATAATAAAATATAAGATATAATATAATTCGAACTTGTCATTTTGAATAATACTTCCATAGCACCTACTATATGCTGGCCATCATGTTAAGCACTTTACAGATTTTCTCTTATTTGATCTTCACAACCACCCTGGGAGTTAGGTGCTACTATTATTATCTCCATTTTACAGATGAGAAAACTGAGGGTAAGTGACTTGCCCAGTGTCACACAGCTACTAAGATTTGAACCTTAGTCCTCCTGACTCCAGGTCCAGTACTTTCTCCACTCTACCAACTAGCTGCCTCAGTTGTACTCACTGAAGCAGAAAGTCTCCCCTAGCTGAGGCTGCTTCATTTTTGCCTTTGTATCCCAGCTCTTTGTATATGACGGGTGCTCAATCAATGTTGAGCTCAAGAAAGCTACACGGGTCTTATTGTCTAGTTATCTTTTCTCCCTGGTGTCTATGAGGAGGGTTTAGGATTTGGAGACAGGAAGCCCTCCTGCCTTACACACTGACACGAGCTTCATGACCCTGAGCCAGTCACTGTAATGCTCTGGGATTCTGCTTCCTCATCTGTCAAATAAAGGGGTCAGGAAATAGATGACCAGCTTTCCGTTTTGACTTGGACTTGTCTCCTGCATTCAAATGTCAGCCCTTGGAGATCAGGACTCTTTTCCTTCTTTCTCCTTGTATTACTTCCAGAAGTCCTTGCTGGTTGGTTTATTGCTTGACAGAATGCCCGAGAAAGCCCCCAACGTGCTTCAGTCGCTGGACAGCTCCTCACTTCCCAAGGCAGCCCCTTCCCCTGCTGGACAGCTCTGCCTCCCAGGAAGCTCCTTCTTTATTGACCCTGAACCAAAATATCTTCCCTCTCTCCCTCCCATCTTCTCCCACCTCCCGACTTCCTTCCTCATTGCTCCTAGCACAGTGCCGGCCCTGACAGCTACTTAATAAATCTTTGGTGTCTCTCCCCAGACATGTGCCTGCTGTTCCCCTTAGTGGATTGGCCGACAGCCATGGAAGCAGAGATGACCTGGTTCTTGAGGCTGGCATTGGGGGGGGGGGGGGGTGACAGGAGCCCGAGATGACACCTCCTTTAACACGTTGGCCCGGAAGGCTCAGCAGCCTCAGTCAGGTGCTCCCACATGGTAATGGCTCATAGTGTCCCCCGCCCCCCAGCTCCAAGAAAAAGACTTTTCTCACTTTCCTATAGAGGAGCTCATCTGCTTTCAGCCTTCCAGAGACTATTGGGGATTCATACCTCAGATCAGGGACCAGTCCATCCCCCTGGGGTCCCTTCCAACTCTGAGGTTCTCTGCTTCTCTCCCTGGAGCACCTAAGGTCCTCTCACATCCATTCCTGGCCTAGAACAACATTCAGAGACAGGGAGCCCAGAGCAGCAGCCTCCTTCTGTGACTCAGTCAACAAACATGTATCAAAGTGCCTACTGTGTGCCAGAGAGCCCTAGATCAGTGCCAGGCACTGAGCCTGCCCTTCTGATTTACCTAACTTCCGAAGAGAACTAAACCTATTTTTCCAGACCTGTTCTGCTCCCCTCCATGGAGCAAAGTGTGGATTTTTTTCCTCAGGACAAAATTGATTTCAGAGCATGTTAGTCAGCTGTTCCCATGTCCCTTTCTGGCCTTATTTCAGATGGCCACCCTTTGCCCACTTTATATTCTAGCCCAGCTGGACAGGGCTGCCCCACTCTGGTCTTAGCCTCTGCCAACAAGAAGGGGGTCTCACTATAGAAGGAAGCTTGTCCCTAGACTTTAGGCAACTTCATAGTCAGACCTGGGTTTTCCCTCTCGTAATTACTCAACTCTATTCCTGTTTCATTCCAACCAGTTTTGCCTCTGACACATACCACTTTGTGAGGGGAGGGCATAAGGATCCATAAAGCCGCCACTATTTGCTGGGCACCGTGATAAGTGCCTTAGGAAGTGTTACCTGACTGTCTTGTATGTCCTTGGGCGAATCACTTAGGGCTTTAGGCAACTTTCTTTATATAAATATATTTTATTTTATTTTATTTTATTTACCAATTATATCTAATAACAAATTTCCACACATGGTTTCCTAAGCTATATGATCGAATTTATCTCCCTCCCTCCTCTTCTCCTTCCCAGTGTTGGCAGCCAATCCGATCAGGGTTATACATGAATTATCATTTTAGGTGACTTTCTAAGAAGGTGCCAACCTGCATTGGTAGAACCCGTTTTAGTTCTTCATCACCAAACCAATGAAATGGAAGACTGAACTCCGCTTATTAGCCCCTTCTTCTAACTTGAGTTCAAAATATAAAATGTAGCTTGTGACTGAAACCAAATGGGCAGCAGCCCTCACTTCTCAGGATTGGAATTCTCCATGTTTGGGCCTCTCTTCCTGGCTTGTCCACCATGTTCCTCCTTTTCACATGGCCCCTTGGCTTTCTGGGCTCAACTTCCTCTGCCACCTGAAGGACCTCTGCTTCCTTTCAATAACAGCTTCCTGCCCTGCCATTGTCTCTGCTAAATGGCCCAGTCAGAAACCTTTGAGACTGAATGGTCAGGGAAAGGAACAGAACGGAAGAGATGGGGAGAGGCATGATTTCCCCTCGCATTCTTCTAAAATAGATTCTCATTTTCCTTTGGATGTGGGAGAGTCCCAGGAAGTTGATTAGAAATGGAGAAAGTAGCAGAGATTGTCTGGCATTTCTCTCACACAACCAGAATTCAGGTTCTGTTGCTGAAAGGAATCAGTCCAACTTGGCAGAAGGCCACAAGAGAGAAGGGGCTGGGAGATGACCAGGGAATCAGACCCCTTCTTTCTTTAGAGCCAAATCAATTAAAAGGAAAAAATGAGAGGGAGGGCTTCCTTTCTTTTTCCCCTGCTGCCGTACCAGTAGAGTGTAAGGCAACACGATGAGCTAGAAAGGGATCTTTGAAAAGGACAGATATTGGTTGGACAGCCAACAACAGTCAGTTAATCTCTCAACATACTAAGTGTTACAGGAAAGGTAAAACCAAGCTCTTTCTCAAAGAGCTCACTCTAATGGATCAGTCAACATGTAATTAGTTAGATGTGTATAAGATATAGATGCACACATGTGTATTTGTATGTGTATGTATGGAGACAGCTAGATGGCTCAAAGGATAGAATGCTGAGCTTGGAATCAGGAAGACCTGAGTTCAAATCTGACCTCAGACACTTACTGACTGTAATTCTGGCAAGTCACTTATCTCCTGTTTGCCTTAATCCACCCAAAAGGGAGATGGCAAACCACTCCAGTATCTTTGCCAAGAAAATACCATAGATGAAGAATTAGAAACAACTGAACAATAATAACTCTCTCTCTCTCTTTCTCTCCTCCCCCCTCTCTCTGATTCTCTGTCTCTCTCTTTCTCTTCCTCTCTCCATCTCTATCTCTCTTTATCTCCCTCTTTCCCTCTCTCCATCTCTATCTCTTTATCTCCTTCTCTCTGTCTCTCTTTATCTCCCTCTTTCCATCTCTCTTTCTCTCCCTCTTTCTGTCTCTTTCTTTCTCTCTCTCCCTCTCTCTTTCCCTCCATCCTTTCTCTTTCTCTCTCTATCTCTCTCTTTCTCTCCTCCCTCTCCCCCTCTTTCTGTCTCTCTTTCCTCTGTCTCTGTTTCTCTCTTTCAATATATAGAAATAGACATATACACACATATATACACACATATAGCATATGTAGCATAAATATCTATGCACATACATAGAGTAAAAAGGAAGAGATTTAGGACATGCATTAAAAGCTTGGGGTCTGGGAAAAGCTCCTTGGAGGCTAGGGTTTGAGCTGAGTCTTTAAGGAAACCAAGGAAGACGTATCAGAGTTGAGCAGGGAGACTATCTCAGCATGATGGGCAGCCAGTACAAAGTTGAGGGATGGAGGTGAGGAAGGGACCATTTGGTGAAAAGTTTTAAACTCTAAACAGGATTTTATATTTGATCCTGGAGGTAACAGGAAGCACTGGAGTTTTTTGAAAAGGGGAGTGATGGGGTCATAGATGTACTTTAGGAAAAGGAATTAGAAAATTAGGAAAAAAATTAGGAAAAGATGGATTAGAGTGGGAAGAGATTTAAGGCCAGGAGACCCCCCCCCCCCAACCAGGCTATTATAATATTCCAGGGCAGAGGGGCCGAGGGGCTGAGGACCTGTACCAGGTGGTGGCTGTGTGAGTAGTTATATGGAATGGAGAAGTTCATTACATTTGATTGTACCACAGTGTATCACTCTGTGTATAATGTTCTCCTGGCTCTGCTCCTCTCACTCTGCATTAATTATTGGAGGTCATTCCAGTTCACATGGAATTCCTCTAGTTCATTATTCCTTACAAGCACAAACCTCTAATTTCTGATTTCATTGATATAAAGAGACTACTGGGTAGAGAAATTCTTTCACCTGGGACAGGCTGGTACCTTCTGAAAGATTAGATAGTTTGACTAAAGTCACACAGCAAGTATATGTCAGAATAATCAAAAAGGATTCAGGAATTCACTTAAATACATGTCAGTCAGACATAGCATGAAGACTTACTTCCTCTCTCAACTATTTGATTTGTCTCTAACATGGAACAACAACAACAAAAAGCCTCCAAGAAGATTATCCACCACGTTGGAGCTGACATCAGGAAGTCCTTGTATGTATCTTTTCCTTGGACAAATGAAATGTCAAAGTGTGAGAGAACCAATCTACAGTAGTCTGACATATCCCAGGCAAGCTGACTCTGGACGTAGAGGCTCTGGGTTCAAATCTTGTCCATGATTCTTGAAGACTTACAAGAGAAGCTGAGGTCTTTGATTTCTCCAGCAATCTCTACTTCTTTTTCCTTACAGAGACTCCACTCACTGTCTTATTATATACATTTGGGGGATTCTGTGGGTCACCTGCCCCCAGAGAGGGCAGATGATTTGTTTATAGGCTCAGACAAGAATAACAAGCAGAGTAAGAGACTAAGATTCAACCCAGTCTATCTGTATAAAATATTTTATTAACCCAAGTACTGTCATGGCAGCTAAAGAGCTTGTGTGTGTGTGTGTGTGTGTGTGTGTGTGTGTGTGTGTGTGTGTGGCTCCAGACATCATCTCAAACTCATGTTCTGAGGGAAAGCTCTGGGTGGAAGAAAAAAACAAAGCTGAATTTTGATCTTCCCAGGGGGATCCCTAGGCAGACGCATACCCTAAAATGGCTGAGCAAAGCTTGTGACAGTCCAAGGCTCTGATTCTGGTCTTTGGATCACAAATTTAAAAACTAATAATATAGAACTTAGGAGAGGCCAATTTCATACCTTTCCAATGAGACAGCTCAGTCATTCATTGGTGATGTACAATTTTCAACAGGTTCTAGAGGATTGAATAACTTGCACATGGTCATACAACGATGAGGGTTAAAGGCTATGACCCACCAGAGCATGCTGTTTCTCAGCATCTAAAGCAGTGAAAGGGAGTTTCCACATCTGAAATCCCCAGCACTAATGTAATTACATATTTGGAATGAAGGAGAAAAATTTATTCCCAAATGCTTCTTATGGTTGGTAGCATCAGAGACAAGGAGGTTAAAGATGAGTCTCCAATAATTCTCTCTCTCTCTCTCTTTTTTTAACCCTTACCTTCCATCTTGGAATCAATACTGTGTATTGGCTCCAAGGCAGAAGAGTGGGCGGGGCTAGGCATTGGGGGTTAAGTGACTTGCCCAGGGTCACACAGCTGGGAAGTGTCTGAGGCCAGATTTGAACCCAGGACTTCCCATCTCTAGGCCTGGCTCTCAATCTACTGAGCTACCCAGTTGCCCCCCTAATTCTCTTTTTTTTTTTAAAACTTTGTCTTCTCTCTTAGAATCAATACTATAACTTGGTTTTAAGGCAGAAGAGTGGTAAGGGCTAGGCAAGAAGGGCTAAGTGTCTTGCCCAAGGTCACTGCCATTTTTTTCTTGCTTGTATCCTGAACACTTAGCACAGTGCCTAGCCCATATGCCTAATAAACATTTACTGTCTTGCCTTGCCTGTTTTGTAATGTCCTCAAGACTACAGACTTGCCAGGTTGGATCTAGACCCACTGCTAGGGGAAGGACTAATGTCTGACCCATCTATATCTAATCTGAACCCCTGAGACCTTGCATCAGAACTGCACCAATGTTAACAATAGGGCAGGAGCATCCATCCATCCACTCAGCCACACCATATCCTTTCCCTACTCTGGAAGCCTTGATAAGACCTCTATTTCCTTGGACAATAAAGTAACTTCTTCTTCATTCAGCCACATTGTCAGATACTTCCATCTGCCCGGGAGATGAGAATGATGGGCACTGAAGCCCATTCCTTCTCACATCAGTCCTCTCCCCTCTAGCCACAATGTACTCTTCCCCCCCGCCAAACCTTCCTCACTCTGGTTCAGGTCTCCTCTCCTCTCCTTTGGATGTCATTTCTGACTGGTCTCCAGCCTACTTTACTCTAGAGCCTCTCTCCTTGAATTGATGCTCAAATAACCTTTCTAAATCCCAAGTTTGATCCTGTCACTGTTCAGAAATGTTCAGTAGCTCCTCATTTCCTACAGGATAAAATAATAAAAAAAAAAGGAAACAAAAAGCTTCTGAACAGTTTTTCTCATTCAGAATCAGGAGTAAACATTGTTCTCCTCAAAGGCCCAGAGGTCAGATGCCACTTCTTCAAGGGTAAAGGCACTGGAGAACTATAGATGTCATCATTCTAGTGACATAAAAATGGAGACCTCTCTAAAAGGAGGTGTGTAAGCTCAGTTACAATGACCAGCCATGGCTCAGGGGAACAGACCATAAAATAGACTTCTCTCTTCTCAACAGAAGGGTGGTGGACTGCAGGTGCAGAATGCTGACTCCACTCCCAAAAAAGGCCATGGTATACGCTAGAGTGCTTAACTGGTTTCTTCCAAGGAAGGTCAGTAATAATCGAGAAATGGCTATGGCATAAAACATATAAGGCACTGATACAAAATTTTTTAGAAAATGATTAGATTTGAATCCCAAAGAGATCAGAAATGGGGGAAAGGACTTACTTGTACAAAAATATTTATGGAAGCTCTTTTTGTCCTGGCAAAGAATTGGAAACTGAGGGAGGGGATGGCCATCAACTGGGTAATGTATGAACAAGTTGTGGTCTTCTATTATGAGCAAATTAGAAATATGTATTATGTGAAAGCATAGGCATAACTTATATCTGACTATTTATCACCTAAGGGAGCAGGGGGAAGGTGGGGAGGGAGAAAATCTAAATTTTTAAATGTTAAAAAACAATTGTCATAAAGTGTTTCTAGGTGTAACTGAAAAAAAAATCCTCCAATACTCACCTGTTGTGGGTCAGGCACTGTGCTCAGCCCTGAAAATTTGCCAAAAAATATTCACAGGGCAGAAAGGTCACCAATTCTACAAACCAAACCTGGTGTGCCAGGGAGAAAGTAGCAAGTTGGAAAAAAGGGCTAGGATGGTTGGTTGCCAAAATAGTATTTATGTTCCAGAAGTAAGAGGAGAGAGAGACAAAGGGAGGAGGGCCAATTCTCTTTCACCCTACTGTCTTCCTTTTTCAGAACACACAAGGACTAAAGTTGGAGTGGGAAGACCTGGGTTCAGGTTCTACCCCCATCACTTCTTATGTGGCCAAGTCATTTAAAATCTTCAGGCCTCAGTTGCCTCATCTGAAAAGCAAAGGGCCTCTAAGGAGCCTTCCAGCCCAAATTGATGATCCCATGATTCCAGATATATTTAGAACACATTCACTTGTATATCCTGATACATTGAGATGGATTAGGAACCCAATGAGGCCAAGACTGCAGGTTTGTTACCTGTAACAGCTTTATTTTAAGAAGGAACAATACCATGACCTCAAACCTCAACAGGTAAAAGAAAAAGTGTGGGGACATTCAGGGAAACTATCAGCCAAAGGCTCAATGAATAGGTAGAGCAATGAGTCTAGAGTCAGGAAGACTTGACTTGACATATATATATATTTTTTTAAGACCCTCACCTTCCATCATAAAATCAATACTGTGTATTGGTTCCAAGGCAGAAGAGTGGTAAAGGCTGGACAATGAAGGTTAAGTGACTTGCCCAGGGTCACACAGCTGGGAAGTGTCTGAGGCCAGATTTGAACCCAGGACCTCCCATTTCTAGGCCTGGCTCTCAATCCACTGAGCTACCCAGCTGCCCCCTTGACTTGACATCTTAACCTGAGACAATTACTAGTTGTGTGACTTTGAGCAAGTCACTTAACTTAAAATGAGGATAATTATAGCACTTATTGTTGGGAGGACCAATTGAGATAATTATAGACTGCTTAGCATAATGCATAGCTCATAGTAGGTGTTATAGATACTAGATATCGTCATAGTCATCGTCATCATTATCATAATCACTGGAAAAATACTTAAAATGGCACATCTGATCCCTGGTGGCCATAGTATGCTCACTGAAGGATAGCAGGTCTGGTGGCCACTTGCAGAGCTAATTTTCTAGCTAAGTACATAGCTAATGAGAGAAAAAGTAAGAGAGTTAGAAAGAGAGAAGAGTTAGAGACAGACAGAAGTGAGAGAGACAGCTAGAGAAGAGAGTCAGAGAGGGAACAAGAAGGAAAGAGAGCAGGAGAGAGACAGAGGAGACAGAGAGAGAGAGAGAGAGAAAGAGAGAGAGAGAGAGAGAGAGAGAGAGAGAGAGAGAGAGAGAGAGAGAGAGAGAGAGAGAGAGAGAGAGAGAGAGAGGAGGGAGGGAGAGAGAGAACAGGAGAGACAGAAGGATGGAGTCCATAAGCTCGGGAACATGCAGTGAATTCATGAGATGAGTCTCCTGGCAGACTTCCCACAAGGACCTCGCTTTTAAAGCAAAGAAAAACCAAGCACATTTAATTCTTTGGCCATAAGAGGGAGGCAAATGAAGAATAGAGAGGAAAAACTGGAAGCAAGCTCTGGGACTGATCATTGGAAAAAAACAGGAGGAAGGGAGGGCCCAGTCCGGCAGCCAAGCTGCCCACGGGCCTGTCCAGAGCCTGTGACTCACTCAAAGGAAAAGGAGGGCCCTGTCTCCTGGGGGTAGCTGCCCTCCCCCACAGGGTCGAAGGCAGAGGCTGAGGAAGGAAATGAGGCAATCAGGACAATTTGGCAATTGGAAGGCAGGCCTATAAATCCGGTTTTGAATTTCTTTGTCTTAAAAATCTTGGGATTTAGAACTGGAAGGGGCTTTGGGGATGATCTAGTACACAATTCCTTCCTTTTACAGATGAGGAAACTGAGGCACGTGAGGTTAAATACCTTAGCTGAGGTCACAGAGGAAGCGGCAGAACTGAAGTTTGAAGCCATGTCTTCTGCTTCCAGCCACTACAGATCATGCCCATGTCTTCTAAAATGTTGGAGGCTAACTACTCAATGCCCACAGGGTGTAAAAGGACCCAATCGCTAAGAGAAGGGTCCCCTTTGGGCAGCTCACAACTTCTCCAGGATTTAAGGTTTCTCCCTGTAAAATGAAGGACTGACTTGAACTAGATTCAATTAAAATAAGAAACTAAGTAAATCCCTTCTTTAGCCAGAACCCTCTGCTGGGTGATGGGAAAGAAACAAGTTTGAGAGAAAACCCTGTTGAGAAAGAGCCAGAGCCGGAGAGCGAGAAAAAGAGAGAGAAGAGTCTCATAGTGAGTATCACTTGTACTTATGCACCATAAAAACAAATTAATTCATCATAAATGTTTTAAGAGAAATACCTAAAAATACGCAATGAGCAGCTTGAGGAGGTGAAAGGTCAGCAAAAGCAAAAGGCTTCCTCAAGGAAGCAACAGTTGGCTGGGAATTCCACAGATCTGTGTGGGGAGCAGTGATTTTAGAGATAGGAAACAGCAGAGGCATTCAGGTGGAAATGTCAAGGAGATAGCATGATGTCTAGTTAGGCCAGGATGTAGGCGATATGGAAGGAAGAGGCATAAAACAAGGTTGGGGAAAGTAGGGTGAAGCTGGCTTAGGAAGGGTTTCGAATAGGAGGTAAAGGAATTTTTACTTTGTTGTTCAGTTGTTTCAGTCATGTCCTATTTTTTATGACTCCATTTAGAGCTTTCTTGGCAGAGAAACTGAAGTGGTTCTTCATTTCCTTCTCCAGTTCATTTTACAGATGAAGAAACCGAGGCCAACAGGGTAAAATGACTTGTCCAGGGTCACACAGCCAGTAAATGTCTGAGGCTGGATTTGAATTTAGGAAGACAAGTCTTCCTGACTCCAGGCCTACACCCAGCACTATCTGTGCTATAAAAGTGAGTAAATCTGGCAGTTGAAGGGGCAGTGAGGGGAAGATTGTGAAGTCTGTGTCAACATGGAATCTAGAAACCCCAATCTTGTAGCCTAGTAAGATCTGACGAACCCCAAGTTTTAGGACTAGCTTTTAAGTGGGAGACCCCAAAGTTTGCCCTTGTTCCCTTTTCCTGTGAGAATCTGCCTTGAAGGGAATTTCAGGCTCTGCTTCCCAAGACTTCCCAAGAAGACTCACACCTGGGCAGGGACCACCCTTTTAGTATCCATGGTAAGCAGCCCCTTCCCTTAGACCCTCGCCTCTAGCTATGATTTTTTTCCCCAAGCTTGATTGTATCCTGTCAGTGTAGTTTGAACACTTCCATTCTCTTTGTAGCTATAGTGATGTCACTCATCTTTCCCTGCCCCTGGATTTCCCCCAAATGGTATAGAGGTCCCCCAAATTCTTTTGTCCTTTGGAGTTGTCAATCTTGCACAGTTGGCTCTCCCAGGGGTCAGTGTCCAGAGCATCCAGAATGCAATCCTCAGACTCTGTGTGGTTGTTAGTGTGCAGTTCTGCGTGGAACCTGCCTACTATTACACTGAACCCCTTTTCCTTGATTAAAGAGTGATTTCCTGACTATTTAATAGCTCTGTGTTTTTTCCAAGTCAACACCTGGAAGGTAAGAGAAATGGGTTGAATGATTTTTTTCAAAGAAATTTATTATTATGCCTACTATGTGTTTGGCACCTAGGATAGAAATACGAAAAGCAAATAAGTCTTTGTCATCCAAAAGCCTTCCTTCTAAAAGGGGAGACAATACACTAGGAGATATCTGGAAAAGGCTGTTTTGATAGAAAAGTGACTGAGAAAATGAGTGGTCCTAGAGCATTTGAATGACATATTCTTTCCATGCATCTGGATGAAGACCAGAACTATTATGGAAGTTGAATTGGCAGGATTGGGGTAATTAATTGGAAAAGGGGGAGTGTAAGAAAGGATCTTGAGGAATCAAAGTTGGGACATCCATATAGACATGTCTCATGGAACTGGAAGGGTCCTTACAGGCTACCCAGGCTATTTTAAGATACGGAAAATTGTGATGTTGGTCTGGAACTTGGGACAGAGGTCAGGGCTGAAGAGCCAGATTTAGGAATAATCTGTGGAGAATTGAAGCTTTGGGAGTGAATGTGATTGCAAAGAGGGAAAACAAAAAGAATTAACCCAAGGACAGAATCTTGGGAAATAATAATGACTCAGAAAGGCTAATCAGGGAGACAAAGGATAAAGACAATGAGATAGGAAGAGAAAGAAAGGTTCAGAGGCCAAGGGAGGAAAGTTTCCAGAAGATGGCCAACAGAGTTGAAGGTAGCAGAAGGGTCCAAGAGAAGAAAGCCTGAAAAAAGGGCCATTATGATGTGTCCATTAGGAAGTCCTTGGGGATCTTTTTGAGGATAGTTTTGTTTTGTGGTAGAGATGGAAACGAGATTGCAGCAGGTTAAGAAGAAAGCATAATGAGGAAGTGGAACCATTGTTGGTAGAAAAAAAATTTTTTTTTCCAGTTTTAATATGTCCTTTCTAGCTCTAAGATTCTAGGACTAGAAAAACAAATTCTGGAGAAAGGAGGAGGAACAAGAACGTCAACCTACAACCAGAGGCGAGGAAAATACCAGCCAATCCAAGACAGTAAACACAGCAAGATGCCAGGGTTGAGCTTCTGCCAGAACAGAAATGACACAACTATAGGAAAAACTCAAAACAGCTCTTTAAGCCTACTGGTTCTCTGTTTCCATAGTGCTGCTACCAGCTCAAGGGCACCATGCCCAACCTTTAGTGGGCAGAGGCAACATGGTATGAGTCGGACCTGTAGTTACCAGCTATTTGGGATTGAAACCCACTTCTGATTTACATTAGCTGGGCCTCGGTTTCCTTAGCTATAAGGGAACTAAATTCAATTCAATTTGGGAAAAGCAGCCTGTTCCTACATTCAAAGAGCTTACAAAATTCTGGGAAGTGGGAAACATACCCAAGGTATGTAAATATGATTTTGGTGGTTGGGGGCAGGCAGGGTTGGCACTAATGACTCAGGGGATCTGAAAAGTCATACTGTAGAGGGAAGCCTGTCCTTGCAGTAAGCCAGTTTCCAAGAGACTGAGGCGAGGAGGGGAAGGGCATTCTGGGAATGGGGACAGATTACGCAAAGGTACACAGGCAGAAGATGCCACCTCATACATGGGGAACAGCAAAGGAGGCAATTGGTCTGGAAATGAGAATACCCAATGGGAAGTAATGTAAAAGCAGCTGGTAACCATGAAACAGCAAAGAGAGGGATTCATATTATATCCTAGGCCAATAGAAGCTTGGTTGAGTCTTAAGGTTCCTTTCATTTCTAAATGGTCAGCTAGGACCTATCATTTGGGTAGGTATTGAAACTATGCCCTAGTCTAGGCTGCCCTCTGCAGGGAAGTGTCAGGGATACTGGTTCCTTATGATAAAGATGCAGTGGAGCAAACTCCATTCTCCCACTTTACAATACGGCAAAAGCAATTTCATTGCCTGAGAAAAGCTTTGGGCCTTTCTTTTGGCTACAAGTGAGTCCCTGACCATTCTAAGGCCAGGCCCCCTGGCTCTATCACAAAGAAGTCTCTCCTGGCTCTCTGTCTTACCAACATGGTCAGCTCAGCTGTGTATAAAGGCCATTGAAGAGACCAGCCCAGGAGTCTGAGCTCTTTTCATTTTGAAAAACTAGCTATGGGTAGCAGTGAAGAGTCTGATTTCCTCTTTAGGGTTTTGGTGACAGCTGCTATCATCTCCCTGTCCTACATATCAAAGCCCTGCCTCCTTGCTTAGAATAACACATCCGGTCTCTTCTGAAGAGATCTTTCATACATTAGAGGGAGAATGGTGAAGAGGACAGTGGTCTTGGGGCAGGAAAAATTGGATTCAAATTCTGCTTGATATCCTATATGCTTCACTTTTCTGCTAATTGTTCCCCCTGGGGTTGTTCCTCACTTTGAATGAACCCCTTCCCTGAGATTCATTGCTAAAGTATATGAACATCAGACAAAAACAACGCAAAGCACACACCAAAGTTCCTGGGCAAAGGATATTAATCATGTTTATTAAAAGATATTTAAAATTGATAATCACTCTAAGAAGCAGGTAACCTGAGCATTATTATCATCCCTTTTTCACAGATGATCAGTTCTTTTTCAAGATTGCTGTCATAAATTGAGAGCTGAAAAGGATCTATAAGGTCATCTAAACAACTCCCTCACCTTGTGGATAGGAAAACTGACCCAGAGAAGGGAACCGATATGTCCAAGGACACACAGGAAGTTAAGTGGTAAAGCCAGGTTTAAATTCAGCCCCTGACTCCAAAGAGTGCTCTTTCCACTGGGCTACAGAGGAAATGACCACACTCAGGATCCAAGTAGAAGTGACTTCCATCCTGTTGGGAAGTAAATGCCATCTCCCTTAATTTCCCACAATTCTCTATCAAGGACAGTTTAAAGGAAAGGTCTCTCTCTGATTTGGTAAGTGGGACACAGAAAGGAATCATGCCCTCCCCCCGCCCACCTTCACTTACCCCCCCAGCCTGTCCAGATATGGGACAAAGCAACTAGACTGGGCAGACAAAGAGAGGGAGTGCTTTAAATGTAAAGAATGCTAGTAATTTGGGGGAAATGAGGAACTGGGTTAGATCTGGGCTCAGCATTTGAAAGATCTCTTCCAATTTTAAATATAGGAGATAAAGCCCAGCTTGCTACTGATGGAGGCTTCAAAGGGTTATCACCTAAAGCCCATTAGCCTTAGAATTGTTATGTTAACCATTGTTCACGGCCAATCCTCAGCCCTAGGGGACAAAGCACTCCAGTGCCAGACTCTTACCATTTGCCCCTTCTCTTTGCATTTCCCCCCACCAGGCATTGCCATCTGAGTCACCAGCACCCCCACTGGACCACAGACCATCCTGCCCCATCTTCCATCAAAGCAGTGGCTGTCTCAATTTTCTCTCTGAATCATAGTGCTTAGAACATACTAAGTCCTCGATTCATTCATTCATGCTCCCATAGAAGAGCTAAGTTTGCCTCCTTGAACCGAAACATACCAGAAATCAAGCTTTATTATAAACATTAATTTAACAGGAAATCACAGTAACAGATCACGAACCTCTACTGTTCCTCTTAAGCATCTGCAGCATAGGCCCCAGGGGGAGTCATGGTGGCAGCAATGACAAAAGTCCCCAGGCAGTCCTGAGGCTGGGGGCACTCCCTGTCCAGGGGTGCATGGGTGAGGCGCCCTAAATGTACTTGTAGACATTTTTTGTGGGCACCGTCTGAAGGTAGAGACGCACCGGGCACTTATAGAAGGCTGACAGCAGCGCCTCACTGTAGCCCACCAGGAAGTATATCTTGATGGGGGGCAGGCGCTGCAGCATCAGAGCACAGATGATCAGTTCATTGGCCCGCCGCTTCAGGACCACCTGGTCGGCCAGGCAGCCTGGGAAAGTACCGTACAGAAACTTTCGGATGAAGACATCCTCCACCGTCCTGTCTGACGCCCCCTCCTCTCCATCCAAGTTACCTGGGGATAAAGGACCTTGAGCACCTCCAAACCTATGCTGGAGTCCCAAGATGCGTCCCAACCCCTCGTCCACGATGGGAGGCAGTAGCCGGACAACTCTCTCCGGAGAGAAAAACACTGCAAACTTAAGGGGAATTTTCAGCAGAAAAGTCGGGGGGACCGGGGAGGGGGTGCCTGATATACCTGCCCGCGTTCCCCCCTCTCTTCCCATCCAAACCAGCAGGCGGGGGCGGGGCTCCATCACTTACTTGTGTGCAAAGACAGCCAGCCCTTGCGATGAGCGATGTAATGCGGAGGGTGGGCTTGTTCGTAGGTCACCGGCTTGTCCCCCTTACCCACTCGGACCCGGGCCGCTCGATTCTGGGGAGGGTCGAGGTTATGTCCTGGTGCCAAGTCCACCCTTCCTTCTTTCTCCTCACCCAGCATCCCGAGTCGAGCCGAGCCCCTTCCCTACCCCTCCAAAGTGCTCGACCCCGCTTCCCGCCCCCCAGCCCGCTCCCCTCCCACCTCCGAACCTTGCAGCAAATCGCAGTGGTGTGGACGCCACGACAAGCGGACAGCAGCTCTGGGATCCCAGAGACGGCCACCTGGAGAGCGAGAAGAGGAGGAAGGTGAGGTGCAAGATGCGAGAGGTAACCCGTCCCTCCAGAAGTCCCGTCACCACCCCACTCACCCGCAGGACAGAGCGGCCACCGTGCAAGAGCGCCGCCATCTTGGGACCTGCATGGGGAGGCGGGGGGCGGGAGGCGAGGCGGAGTTGGGACTATACCAAGTGTCTGGGGGTGATAAGCCATGTGGCTAGGAGCCACCGCTCCTGGTGCAGGGCTCCAGACAGCAAGCAACACTTCGAGAGGGGGATATCCCTTTGGAAGACGGGGCGGTTTTTGCGGAGACCGACTATATAGCAGCATGAACCTCGTGAATTTAGAACCTATTGGAGCGTCTTCCCCCATCTTGGGCGGAGAGAGGTATGGTTTAGAGTCAGCCAGAGGCCGAGGACGGACGAAACCAAATGAGTCAAAAATCAGAGGAGGGACGGGTCATTCTATTGGCTGCAAAGGGAGGAACATTTCGAGTATCAGAAGCTGACCCTGCGCGGCCTCCCGACTGGAGGAGCCAGGAAGTAGGCGGGACTTTCCTTTTCTTGAGCCAGAGGATGGTAATGATGATGTAACTGGAGAGCCCCTTCCGCCCTACGCCTGTACAATAACACCGACGTCAGCCTTGTGCTTTGAGGGTTGCAAAGTGCGTTTAGCTTTATAAGCAAGATAGATGGCCCCCTGAACCGCTATTCCAAAGTCCTGTGTTCGAATTCTGATTCAGCCACTAAACCACGGCCAGCCTCGATTTCTTTGACTTGGATCCTCTATGACCCAGGAGAGATGATCTGTAAATAATCACCCACTTTTGTTTCTGTGATACAGAGACAGAACCAGCCAGCTGTCTAGAAAGACTAGAATTCAAATCTAGCCTAGGGCACACTTTCCCAGTTGTTCGGGCAAAGACATTTCACCCATGCCCTCCTCTGTTTCCCCATCTATGAAATGGGCATAATAACAGCACCCAATTACCTGGAGGATGGAATGAAATTGTAATTGTAAAAGGATCTACAAACCTTAAAGCACTGTATCCATGTTACCACTGTTATTGTTGCTAGTGTTATGGTTATTATGATATTATTATTGTTATTATGTTATCATTATTGTTATTAGAGCAGCCTCTTTTTTTTAATCCTTACCTTCTGTCTTAGAATCAATACTGCTATAGTAGAAATAAGGGGTAGACCTTTTGTTGGTTTGGAAAAAGTCCTTATTGAGAAAATTCAATCTGGATCCTTTTCTGCAACTTAAAGACTTAGATAGTTGCCACCTGGGGAGAACTCGCTAGAATGTGACAGAGGCTGGATGCTTCCTGGCTCTCCATCCATGATGACTTTCTGCCTCTGGTAGAGATAATAATTATAATGTTTGATGATGAGGTTGATAATAATTCACTTTGTTCTATCACTTTAAGGATGTAAGGGCAGCTACAAATAAGGTTCTGTAGAGGTAGCTGTAAGGTGCCGTGGAAAGAATGCCAAGGAAGATGCAATATCAGGAAGATCTGAGTTCTAATGTGACCCTCCCAACTGTTCGATCCTGGACAAATCATTTAACCCTTATTTGCCTCAGTTCATCTTCTGTAAAAGAAGGATATAATGGATCATTTTTGCCAAGAAAAGCCCATGGATGATGTCCACAAAGAACTAAAGACAATTGAATAATAGAAAAGGTTTATATACTGCCTCTACAACCCAGTGATGTACATAATATAAATATTCATGGGGCCCATTTTACAGATGATAAAACTTCCATTATACTACAGAGCCTTGAGGGAAGCACACTGGACTTGGAGTGATTGGGGGGCTGCCAATGATTAATGATGCCACCTTGAGCTAGATTTCTCCTTTCTAGATTTGAGGGGGTTAGCCTAGAATCTGGATTCTAGATCTAGATAAGTTCATGGGATTTAGAATGAAGAGGAATATTAGAAATAAATAAGTTGGAGCACCAACAGCCAGGTCTTGAGACAGGAGGTCGTAGGATCAAATCTGGACTCAGATACTTCCTAACTGTGTGACCCTGGGCAAGTCATTTAGTCCCACTTAACTAGTCTTAAAAGGTCTTCTGATTTGGAACCAGTACTTACGATTGATTCTAGGATGGAAGGTGAAGAAAGGAAGAAATGAATAAACAAACGAAAGGTGGAAGAAAGGAAGGAAAGATGGAAGGAAGGTGTCCATTTGACAGAGGACAAATTCCTTATAACGGTCATCATCCATGACTCTCCTCCAAACCCCCACCCAGAATGTTCCCTAATGGTGATCCCCTTCTGAAGTGGGAGTGATGAACCAACCCAAACAAGGGGGCAAGATTTCTGGTGGAACTGGGCATTTGAATGTGTGTTGCTTTGAGGTCAGACTGACTTCCACATAGGATCAGAGTAGGGGGAGAGTCTGGAATACTGGGATTTATAGTCCTGAAGAGGCATTGTTCTCCTAGTTCCAAGGGGGGCTGAGTTTCTAGGGAGTTTTAAAGGAGGATTGAAGGGCAGCCTTTAGTCCTAAAGAAAGTTTTGAGTCAAGTGGTCTGTGATGGATCAGAGAGAGAAGGGTCTTACAGTGGGAACAGCAGGGCCCACAAGACGGCCTAATTTAGGCCCTTGTGGACATTTAGAGGACCAAACCTGCATTCGGTGGAACCAAGAATTCAGACAAAGGCTGCTGTCCCCTTTAAGAATTGAAGAATGCTGTGACAGGTATAACTCCTTCCCCCTCCCTTTTGTTTCTTTATGGTTCAGTTTTTTTCATTTGCGTGTCCAACTCTTTATGACTCCATTCGTGGTTTTTTTGGCAGGAATACTGGAGTGGTTTGCTATTTCCTTCTCTAACTCATTTTACAAATGAGGAAACTGAGGCAAACAGGATGAAGTAACTTGCCTAGGGTCACACAGTTAAAGTATCCACATACAAAAAAGCCAACACTTACTTATTTATGCCTGAGTTTTTCTATTTAAGTATGTTACAATTTCTGATTTAATTTCTATATTTATCATAACAACTTTGTGCAATGTGTGTATATTAATTTAATGCTAGGAAAGGCAAAAATGGAGGATGCCTTGCTGAACTCAAAACACCCAGAAAAGGTTTATTAAGAAGTTAATTTATAACTGGCCCCATATGTCCAAAACATTAGGGTTCCCCCCCCCCACTGAGGTCCCACAAGAGATCTTATACTCATGATTTTATTAATAAAATAAAATAAGCTACTAAAATGGCAGAAGGGGAGACCGAGGGCCCCCAGCCTGATTTAACTGTAGCCCCAAAGCTCTTGTTGTCCATAGAGCTGGAATCTATGCCACAGGAAAATCTCCTCTTTCAGAGAAAAGAGCTAGATAGAGGAAGGACCCAAGGGAAGGTCCTGCTCCAAATCCATGGGGAGAGGAAAGCTTGATCTGGAACTCGTTTGCTTTGTCTATTTCCTATTGGGACAAGCAAAGTTTAAAAACCACTGGGTCCAGCCAAATGTTGCTCCATAGCAACACCTGCTGGTTAAACGGGTATAGAAAATAGAACACTGAGCTGGGAGCCCAGGACACATGGGGTCTGACCCATTTTCCCACTAAACAGCACATTTTGTTAGTGAGATGAGCATCCTCCTGGACTCTGGACTCCCTCATCCTCATAAAAAAAAGGATCTTTTTCAGCTCAGACCTAGGAGATCCTTTATTGCTGTTTTCTCATGACCACACTTGGGGTTTTCTTGTCAGACATAGTGGAATGATTTGTCATTTCCTTCTCCGGCTCATTGTTGTTTGTTTGTTTATTAAACCCTTACTTTCCATCTTAGAATTAATACTGAGTATTGGTTTCAAGAAAGAAGAGTGCTACAGTCTAGGCAATGAGGGTTAAGTGACTTGCCCAGGGTCACACAACTAGGAAGTGTCTGTACTCAGTGAAATGAGTCTTAGTGACTCCATATCTATTGCTCTTTGCATTATGGGGTTACCTAGTTGCCCTATGCTCTACCATCTGCAAAACCGATATAAGGTCTTGCTACCATGAGTAACTCCTCAAGAGTTACCCACTAAAGTAGGAAGGGGGGAAATGAAAAAAAATGGACATTTTAAAATCTAAAGCATTGGGCAAAGGCACTGTGAGAGTTCTGACATCTGAAGAGATTTTCTATTGTGCAGTAAATTCCTTTAGGAAATAGACAAAAATGAAGGGGAGAGAGGAAAGGAGGGAGAAAGAGGTTTTGGAATTCAAGATTTAAAAAACAAATGATAATATTGTGTTTACATCTAATTGGAATTTTTTTTTAATTTCCTTTAAAAAACCTTTACTGACTTGTTTACTGTGGCTATGCTGTTGTCTTGTTCTTTTTTTTTTAAACCCTTACCTTCCGTCTTGGAGTCAATACTGTGTATTGGCTCCAAGGCAGAAGAGTGGTAAGGGCTAGGCAATTGGGGTCAAGTGACTTGCCCAGGGTCACACAGCTGGGAAGTGTCTGAAGTTAGATTTGAACCTAGGACCTCCCGTCTCTAGGACTGGTTCTCAATCCACTGTGCTACCCAGCCTGGCAATTATATTTTGTTTGAGACTCAGAAAGTAGAAATTTCCTAGGACAAGTCACTCTCTTGACTTTTTAGTAGTCAATAAGAATTTGTTAGGCACACATTGTGTGATAAGTGATTTACAAATAGCTCATTTGCTCCTCACAACAACCTTGGAAAGTAGGTAGTATTATTATACCCATTTTACAGTTGAGGAACTAAGGCAGCCCCAAAACTGACAAACATCTGAGATCACATTAGAACTCAGCTCTTCTAGACTGCTGACTCAATACTCTGTTTGCTGTGGCACCTAGTAAGAAGGAAAATCTTCTCATCTGCAATATTATCCTTTTTAAACAAAATTTGGGGCCTTTTCCAAAAAAATAGTCCTATTCACCTTTTTTTTTTCTTCCAGTTGAGAACTCTGGTCGCTCCCTGGGCTTTTCTTAGCCCTTGTTCACACCTCAGCTTCCTTCTTTCCTGTCTCCCTGAGTGACCATTTTACACCTACTTCTCCATTTACCCTCCCCCTCACCTTGTTTGTGATATGGTAGAAAGAATACCAGACGTAGTGTTGGGAGACCCAGGAGAATAGAAGCTCCTTGAGGGAAGAGACTATTTATTTTGTCTTTGTGTCTCTTCCTCCTCCTGCCACTTGGTAAGTGCTTAAATGCTTGTTAAATAAATGGATCCTCCATTCAGTACTTCCTAAGGGAAAGTCCTTGAGCCTCAGTTTCCTCATAGGTAAATGGGGAGAATCTTACTTTCTTACCTCTTATCCCTCTTCAGCCCCCTCCATGTCATATTCAGTCCAGTGTTCCTGGCCTCTTTGCTATTATACCAACAAAACATTCCATCTCTGTAGTCTTTAGGGATTTTCTCTGGATTTCCCCAATGCCTGGAATGCTCCCCCCCCCATCTCTGCCTCCTGGCTTCCCTGAAATTCCATCTTCTACAGGAAGCCATTCCCTATTCATTCTAGCACTTCCCTTCTTTTAATTATTTCCTATTTGCCATATAGAGCTTATTTGTACATGATGTTTGCTTGCTGTCTCTGCTCTTTAGACTGAAAGCTCCTTAGGGCAGGATCTGTCTTTTGCCTTTCTTTGTATATACACTGCTGAACACAATTCCTGGCACATAGTTGGTGCTTAATAAATGTGTATTGACTGACTGATTGACTAGGTAGTATCCTAGCATTGGTGAACTTACTTCAGGCAGTGATGTCATTTTTCATTTCTGTCATAGAGAGAATATGCATAATAGAGCCTTTAAAGTTGTTAATTTACTATTTTAAGTAATATTTTTAAAGACCAACTCATTATAAATTACAGTGTATTTAATAAACTGCTTTTGCTTTGTATATATTCTAGGTTGAGTACAGAGAAATTGCAAAGAAGAAAGCCAAGTAATAGATGAGAATACAAGGAATATAAGCTCTAAACTTTAGACTAAAATGTGATAATTTACCCTTACTGGGAGTCCATAGAAAAGTATTAAGAATTTAAATGATTTTAATTTCTAATTTTGATGAACTTTCTAAAAAACAAAGCTAAATTAGGTTACCCCTCCCCTTTTTGTGCTAGGCTAAAACAAATTTGCACACCATGTTTTACTTTCTGCATTGACTGGGGTTTTCCTATCACTTATCTCCCACATTTTCCCTCCTCTGCTCCATTTCCTTTTTTTCCTTGAACCTTGCAGGCATAAAGTTGAAGATGGTGGCAACATAGGCACTTGAGGGAGAAAAAATAGGTATGGTCATATAAGCAAATTTCCAAGGGGATGAGGGTAGAGGCTTTAGTTTTTGTTTTTGTTTTTTTTTTTTCATCTCACCCAAACCTTGCCAGACAGCTCCATCTGGTGGCTATGCTTATTTTTTCCTCCAATAGACCCTTCTTAAACTCCCAAACAAAATGTCATATGACAGATGTGGATACAAGAAAGATCTCCAAATTCAGTGGGAGCTCAGTAAGAGAATTTTCTCTATCACTAGCGAATAAGGCCTAGAGTATAGGTAATAATTGTAAATTACTTGAACTCAGGAGCATAAGACTTAGAGTTCGAAGAAGGAAACTTAGAGGCCATCTAATAGAACCCCATCATTTTCTAGATAAGGAACTAAAGCCCAGAGAGAATTAGGGGTTTACTCAGGGTTATATAGGTAAGAACCAGGGCTGGGATTTGAACCCAGCTCTCTGGCTCAGTTTTTCCTGACTCTAACCTCAGATCTTGGAGCACTATAAGATTTTATATTTAATCCTAGAGGGGATAGGAATACTAGAACCAGAGAGGGATCAAAGAGGCAGGGATAGAACCTGAGACCTTGTGAAGGGAACTAAGTGCAATACTTAGTTAAGGACAAGATTAGGAATCCATGGAGAGGATAGGAAGAAAGAGAGAGAGAGAAATGGATACAAGGATAGCAGTTGAGTTCAAAATCCAAGAAGCAGGCATGGCCAGTCAGAAACAAGGAAGCCTTGTGTATGCAGATGCTGAAGTCCCAACTGAGCTGTGGGTTAAAAGCCAGAGAAATAGCCAGACAAAAGAAAGCAGACAGAAGCTGACCATCAGGATGATAGTGATTCAACACCAGGGTAAACCAGTTGATACCTACTACCAAGCCAGCCGATCTCTAAAGGGCTATCACAGCAGGGTGGGATCTCAGAGAAGATGGCCCTGAAACACATCATTATTAGCTGACACCTCCAATTTGGGGGCACCTCTCTCCGTGTGCACCCTTTCTTTTATACTACACAGGTACCTGTGAATACACTTCACACACACCACAGGAGAGACATAGGAGGAAAAAGGACCCCAATCCTAACCTCAGGCCCTGCAGCTCATTACCCCTGCCAGCTATCCTCTCAGTTGCCTCACTCACTATAATGTAGAAACCAGTCTGATCAGTGATATGCCAGCTGCCTTCTTACTGCCTGGCTCATACCAATACCCTTACCCCCCTCTCACTTGGGCATTTCAGCTGTCGCAGCACCTCAACTGCATTCCAAGATGAGTCACCCATATTATCCCTGGGCTTTCTTCAGCTCCCCTTCCCCTCTCTGTTCACGCAGAAAGCACACAGGACCGAGGGGTCAAGGCAAGAGCAGAAGCCAAAAGTAATGTTCATGATCAGAATAGAAAGAGACACAGTACACCAGGGGCAAAGAGGCTTTGAAACTGAAGCATCAGACAGGAAGCACTTTATATGCTTTTTGCTGCAGATGTAACAGAGAAGGGGCAACTGGATGGCTCAGTGGATTGAGAGCCAGGCCTAAAGACAGGAGGTCCTAGATTCAAATCTGACCTCAGACACTTCCCAGCTGTGTGACTCTGGGCAAGTCATTTGACCCCCATTGCCTCTTCTGCCTTGGAGCCAATACACAGTATTAATTCTAAGATAGAAAGTAGGGGTTTAAGAAAAAAGAAGTAACAGAGAAGGAGGCCCCCAAAGAAAGGCTAGCCCAGAGCCCGAAGAGAATAAGGTGAGATGGGAAGGAAGACAGATACTAGGTTAACCCAAGGGGGGAAAGTGGGTTACCCATCATATGGTGCAGTGGAGAAAACATTAACTTCCTTACTGTCCAGTAAGAAACTCTGGACTTGGAGTCAGGAAGACCTGAGTTCAAATCCTGTCACAGATATTTACTAGCTGTGTGGCCCTAGATAAGTCACTTAACTTCTTTCTGCCTCAGTTTCCTCATCTGTCACCAAGAAGGACCCAACTCCAAGGATTAAGAAGAGACAGCTAGAGCACAGTGGAAAATTACCAGATATAAGAGGGACCAAAAAAGTGAAGGTTTCTAGGACTTGAAGGTCAGTAGAGGAATATTTCTGACACCCTTCAGAAGCCACATTAGGCTTTTATTATTTCAGGGTAGATTTTTTGAGATCTGGTGATACTGAGTGATCTTGGACCCTGGAGTTCAGGGAACCTTTCTGGGTATGAAGGAAAGAAAGAAACTTGGTAAGAAGCTGATCGTCAGAGCTTTAGGGGTCCAGGATTCTGGAATACTGGAAAGAGATGGAATAGGAGGGTTCCATGGTCCAGATTATAGGAAAGCAGCCAACTTAGAAAATACCACAGAATCTTCATGCTGGAAGAGACCTCAGCAGCCATCCCTTTCAACCCCAAGAAGAAAGGAATTCCCATTATAATATACCCAACAAGGGATCTGGCTTCTTGTAGACTTCCAAGGATGGGGAAAGCCTGTCACATCTCAAAGCAGCCTACATAGCTTGGCTTGGTTCCTAGTCCCAGATAAGGAAAAGAACCCCAAAATGGGAAGAATGGAGATGACTAAGGCCCTTTATCAAACCCTAGGACCCCTAGATCCAGACATGTGGCAGTGAGTTTGATTATTAGGTCATTATCCCACATGGAGGGTGGGATCCATGATGGTTTGGCTGAGATCTGAGACAATGGTTCAGTTGACCATCAGTGCTACTTCCCAGTGGTTTATGGATACAGGAAAAGAAGCGAAGTCAAAAGAACTGAAGGACAAACAAAAGCAAGGAGGGTTGGGTCGGGACAGATATGGAAACATAGGATATTAGGTTTCAAGCTGGAAGGAATCTTTGAGGTATTTGAACCCAGGTTTTCCTGGTTCTGGGCCTTCTGCTCTACCTTCTGCACCTCACTGCATTTATGGCTGGGCCTGAAAAATCAATAGTCATTGTGGCTGTGTGGCCATGTGACAAAGGTCCTTTTGTAAAGGATATTAGTTATCTCTCCATTCTTCCTATCGATGGCGTCCTGTATCCTCAGACAAGCCTAGGAGTCTAAACCAAGCCATGTTACCAGGGCCTAAGGAGCTCATCTGGATCATCTAGACCTAGGGCCATCTTTGAGGGTAGAGGCTTCCAATAGTTAGAGCCAGGCATGGAGGATCACATGGATTCCACAGGGCACAGGCAGGTGGGAGGTCAGAAGCCCAGCCAGCCAGGCAGCAGAGCCCCAAATTCTGAGAGTGCAGGGTGAAACCCCCCTAAACCCTCTCATCCTATCAAGGCTCCCCTTAGACTCTGAATGGAGCCATAGTGATGTCCTTTTGAGGACCTGATTTGCCACTGTAGGTGGGAGTTGGATTAGAACTCCCATGGCTTATTTGGGTGACAGTCTTAATGATCCCTACTTTCTAAGCCCCGCCGGAAGCCTTGGGTTTATGTAACCCTCAACTGGTGGCACCAGTCAGCTAAAACAGATGCAAAATGCTACTAATTATTATAATATTTATAATAATAATGGCTAACATTTATATAGTGTCTACTATGTGCCATGTATTGTGCTAAGTGGTTTACAATTATTACCTAATTTTATACTCAACAACCATGGACGGTGGGTGCTATTATTACCCCCATTTTACAGATGGGAAAACTGAGACAAACAAGGACTAAATGACTTGCCCAGGGTCACACAAGTTAGTGTCAGAGGCTGGATTTGAACTCAGGTTTTCCTTACCCCAGGCCCAGCTATCTATCTATTGGGCCAACTACCACAGCAGGAAGGGGTCTACAATGAATCTGGATAGTGTCAGCAAGATAGGAACTCCATCCCAAGCCCCCCCCCAACTGTCTGAGCTAGGGTGGGTATGGAGGGGGCTGGAAAGCGGCTGAGCTGGATAATCAGAGTAGGAGAGGAAAATAAAATCCTAAGGATGCGATTTGGTGCCATGAATTTGAAATGAGAATCCCCAGGCTCTGCCACTTACATGGCTATGTGACCTTGGGCACCAGGCACGGAAACTCGTTGGGTCTCATTTTCTTCTTCTGGAAGACAAGGGCATTGGCCTAGATGGCCTCGAATGCCCTCTCCAGCCCTCAGGCTAAGATCCTGGGATGCTAACATTTAAGGGTGGTGGCACAAGATAACTTAAGGACCTTGGCCAGCGACCCCCAGGAGCTGAAGGATGACGCAGGGGCTAGTGAATTCTGCTGTACTAACAAAGTCACCCCTCTTCGGCCCAATCCCTGGCTGGCATTTATAGAATTGTTTGGATGGCTGAGATGCCAGGCCTTTAAGTGTTTGTCTTACTAGGCACTCAGGCAGTGAGGATAGCCAGGGGACCTACTGGCAGGCAGACAGGGAACCCTGAAGCAGGGACAAGGAAAGTTTAAAGGAGAAGGTGGCTTAGGGAAGAGGGTTGCCTTGGTTTTTGTTTTTTAAATTTTGAGTATGTATTTTATTTTACTTTATTTTTAAAAAGCTCTTCTGTCTTAGTAACAACTAACGAAGGGCAAGGGCTAGGCAAACAAGGGTTAAATGACTTGGTTAAATTATTTGGGATTTCCCCTGGCGACCACTTAAATTTAGATTTTTCAGGCTCAACCATAATTTTAACCTTTACACAGGGTAACCTAGCTAGAAGTGTCCAAGGTCAGATTTGAACCCAGGTCTGGTTCTCTATCCACTGTGCCACCTAGCTGCCCCTTGAGTATGTATTTTATATGACTATGGGAATTTCAAGTGTGTGATTGAATATAAATGTGTGTATATATAAATATATATTTATATTATTCATATTGTGTAAATTTATATTATTTATTCAGTGTATATATTATTTCTTTAGTGTATATTTATACACACACATTTATATACATGCATATATTTTAAGCCCTTACCTTCTATCTTGGAATCGATTCCAAGGCAGAAGAGCAATAAGGGCTAGGCAATTGGGGTTAAGTGATTTGTCCAGGATCACAAAGCCAGGAAGTGTCTGAGATCAGATTAGAATCCAGGTCCTCCCGATTCCAGGCTTGGTTCTCTATCCACTGAGCTACCTAGCTGCCCTTTACTGAATGTATTTTCAAATAAATTAGATTTCAGCTCCCAGGCTATTAAATCCTTTGACGTCTCCCAAGGAATAGGAGCATTTAGAGAACTTCCCTTCAGCTGGGAATTCCTACTTTGGTTTGTTCTTGCATGGCAATGGTGATTCCTTTAAATGAGCTATCATGGGAGCATCTGGGTAGCTCAGTGGACTGAGAGCCAGGCCTATAGAGGGGAGGTCCTGGGTTCAAATCTGGCTTCGGACACTTCCTAGCTGTGTGATCCTGGACAAATCACTTAACCCCAATTGCCTAGCCCTTGGAACCAATGGTTCCAAGACAGAAGGTAAGGGTTTAAAAAATAACAAAAAATAAATAAGCTATCATATAGTACATTAGGAAAACCTCTTGAAGTCAGAGGATCTGGGTTCAAATCCTGCCTCCGTGGTTCATTATGTGCCCTTGAGCAAATCACTGTGCCCCTTTGGTTCTCAGTTTTCCTATCTATAAAATGAGGGGTGGACCAAAGGGCATTGTTTGAACCTCCAGCTACCATCATGTATTTCTCCCTGTTGTACACATTAGCTCGGTGTCAATATTTAGTAATCACTGAGCAAAGTTATCTTTGTAATCGGATATGTCACTGATTCCTGTTTTAATCCTATAGCACGCGTGAGAGACTCCATGTTTGAGGAGAGAACTTGGGGCCATGTTTGGTTCCACTGACGCAAATGCTTTTAAAAAAATCAATAAAATGACAACATGAAACCCAGTATTGTCTGCTCCACTCATTTAGTCAGTCGTGTGAAAGTAAAGATGGTTGGCTCAAATTCAAAGTAAAAAGGAGGTTGAAAATTGGGGGGGTTTCCATGTAATTGAGGGGGAAAAATAAAACTTTTTTAAAAAAGAGAAAATAAAGACCAGATACAATAGAGTTGACTAATTGGGATAATGGATGGTGGAGACACTGAATCCAAAACAGAGGAGAGAGCTCAAGCTGGAAAGTAGACATAGAAGTGGCGTGTCCTGGTCATAACAAGGAATTGGCCGAGCTGCCAGGTGGAATGTCTAATCCCTCTAGGATAGAATAGAAATTCATCCACTTGCATTTCATCCTCTTGGGAGCCTGGCTTCCGCTGAGCTTTCCAGTCTGGTCTCACATTACTTCCTTTCACACAGTCGATATTCTGGTCAAACTGGCTTCCTTGTTGTTCCCTGTATGTGACACCCCATCGCCTGACTCCATGACTTTGAACAGTTTGTTCCTCCAGCCTTGGATGTATTCTTTCCTTTTGGAATCCCTGGCTTCCTTCTAGACCACCTCCTCTAAGAGGCCTTCCATGATTCCCCCAAGGGTAGGTACTTTTCCCCTGGCCTTCCCCAGAAAGTATTTTACATTTACTTGATATACTTTTGACATTGACTTAATCTGTATGCTTCTTTCCTCCCAGTAAAATGTAAGCTCCTTGAGGGTAGAAGCTTCTTTTTTGTCTTCATATTCATAGTTCCCAGCAAAATGGCTGTACTGAGATGTCTTTCTTTTTAAACCTTTAAATTTTGTCTTAGAATCAGTACCAAGTATTGGTTCCAAGGTAGAAGAGAAAGGGCTAGGCAATGAGGGTTAAATGACTTGCCCAGGGTCACATATAAGGTATCCGAGGCAAGATTTGAACCCAGGACCTCCTATTTCCAGGCCTGACTACACACTGAGCCACCTAGCTTCCTCCACTTAGATGCTTTTTGAATGAAGTCCACCAACATGTACATTTTGTCAGGTGCTACAGTTGGATAATAAGCTAGGCCTAGAATTGAGTAGCAGAAGAAGAATGAACTGGGTTGCTTTTGGGAAATGGCTATGTGTTTTCTAGGCATCTTGGTGACATGGAATGGGGAAGATATGAGTTTAAATCCAGCCTCAGACACAAGCTGTGTGACCCTGGGTAAGTCACTTTACCTTATCGTCTCAGTTTCTTCATCTGTAAAATTAGCTGGAGAAGGAAATGGCAAACTATGTCAATATCATTGCCAAGAAAACACCCCAAAATTAGTCATGAAGAGTCAGACAAGACCAAAAATGACTAAAATAAATGTGTCTTCCATGATCTCAAACTCCTTACTGTTATGGAAGTCCCAATGGATCACCAATTATGGCAATAAATCATGGTAATCTGAGGAGAACTGAAATTACAAGTTATTAAAAGGAAGAACTCATGAGGTACCTAAGTATGTTCAATGAAGCTTGGGACCAGTCCTGAGCACACAGTAGGCTCTTAGTAAATGCCTGAGTTTGACTGAGTTGAACGTCAAAGTGAGCACAAAGGACATCGTTGGATATAGATATGAATGGAAAAGAAAATGACAATGAGAGTAAGAATGAAAGTTAACAGATGGACATCCTGAGTTCTCATTGGTCCCTCCTTGCCTTTCCCAGTTCCTCCTAATTCTAGTGCCTTCCCACTGTTATTTCCTTTTTATTCTGTATATACTATATTTGTACATATTCCTCTGCATGTTCTCTACTGTTTCTTTGGCATTTCTTTATATTCCTTTAGCACAGTACCTGGCACATAGTAGGTGTTTAATAAATGCTAAGAGGCCTTCCATGATTTCCCCAAGTGTAGGTACTTTCCCCCCCTCGCCTTCTCCAGAAATTATTTTGTATTTACTTGATATACTTTTGACACTGACTTAGAAACAAGAGGAAGGCCTCTGCCATGTTGGGTCAATCATCCATGAAGGATTTATGGACAAACAGATCAAACTCAAATAGGATGGAGGAAGTATAGTCTTTACAAAAGGTGAGAACAACCTCTCTCTACCCCTGCCCGGCTGAAGTCACTGCCCATCGTTTCAGTTGTATACAATTCTTTGGAACCCCATTTTGGAGTTTTCTTGGGAAAGATACTTGGGTGGTTTGCCATTGTTTTCAAATATGAAATAAAGGAATTTGAACTTTGTTGTTCAGTTGTTTTAGTCATGTTCCACTCTTCATGACCCCATTTGGAATTTTCATGGCAGAGATACTGGACTGGTTCTCCATGTCCTTCTCCAGCTCATTTTACAGATGAGGAAACTGAGACAAACAGGGTAAAGTGACTTGCCCTGGGTCACTTAGCTATTAAGTGTTTGAGACTGGATTTGAGCTCAGGAAGATGAGTCTTACTGATTACAAACCCTAGCCCTAAACCCTAACCCTAACTCTAACCCTAAATTCGTGCTCTATCCATCACGCCACCCAACTGAACCATTAAAATACAACACCTCTAGACACATTTTTTTTGAGAGTGTCCAGTCCTGGAATAGGACACTCCCAAAGTCCCTCTCCATTTGTACTGACTTACCTGTGTATGTGTTGGTTTTCCTCTCAGTTAGAAAGACCCTTGAGGACAAGGAATGCTTCATTTTTGCTTTTGTCTCTTCAACACAATGCCTGACACCCAGTAGACACTTAACACTTGATTGAATGTTTGATCCACCAATGCAGACTGGTTACTTTTTAAAAAAACCCTTACCTTCCATCTTAGAATAAATACTATGTTGTGTATTGGTTCTAAGGCAGAGGAGTGGTAAGGGCTATGCAAGGGGGGGTTAAGTGACTTGACTGGATCATACAGCAAGGAAGTATCTGTGGCCAGATTTGAACTTAGGACCTCCTCTTTCTAAGCCTGGCTCTCAATCCACTGAGCCACCCAGCTGCCCCAATGATTGACTTATTTCTGCTAGAACCACTCCTGGTTTGTCTCTTCATGGCCTGATGATCCTTCATGCCTTTTGGCTGTGTTAAATCAAGTGGAAAAGTATTTTCTTTACCCTCTGATAAGTCCCTTTTTTGTCAGTCATTCATTTATTCCTGAATCCAAGGCTGGTCCTCTCTGCCATGTTACCTACCTCTAACAGTGCACAAAGGGTCATCGAGTTAGGGCGGGAAGGTTCTTTAGAGGCTGAGGCTGACCCCCTAACTTTACAAGCGTTGTATTAATGCCTGTGTTGGGTCAAGTGGAAAAGTATTTCCTTTACCTTCTGCTAAGTCCCTTTCACAAACATTAATAGTATTTAACCCACATCTTGGGAATTTGCCCCATTTCCTCTTTGTCCAATGTTTTTGGCTGGTCAAACCAGCCCCCTGACCATTCACAACTCTGGGTACAGCACGAGTATCCCAGGGACAACCTGGGGGAAAGAATGACTCCTTTGGATACAGACAGCAGTGACGCACGCATGACGTTTTTATGGTGACTCTCTGAGGTATTCCAAGTTTACAAACACACTCTCATTCAGCCTCCTAACACATCAGGTGGGCATTCAAGTCCTCATTTGGGAAATAGGAAAATTAAGGCACAAACAAGGAGAAGAACCTGTCTGGTATCACTCATTATTAGCAGAGAAGTCAATAAATAAAGTGCTTTGTACCCCATGGGCCCATGGCAGAAATGTCAGTGTCAGGAAGGTGACGATCCTGCAGGTCCTGCCATTCATGCTGAACCCCCTGGCTAGACAAGAGAAAGACCCTCACCTGAAGAGAGGGGACCCTTGGGGTCTCTGCACAACTTCTTCTAGCCCCACCCCTTGTCCTGGGCCTTGGTGATTATCTAGGACAGGAAGGGTGTCCTGGGGGGAGGACCACACCGTTCCAGGAGGAGGCAAAATGGAGGGAACTAGCCCTTATGAAGTGCCTGCCAACCTGGGAGCAGCCTTGAATGGCACACATGGAGGCACCCAGCCAGAGAATAAAACCGTGGCTTGGGTGTTTCCTTTCTAGGGCGTTCAGGGCCTTCAAATTAGCAATGTTGGAGGCTTTCCTGATAGGGGAATTCTGTATTCCGGATAAAAATCACTCTGAGCTCGTAGCTGGTTCGATGGCTGCTTCGCTCTCTGAACCGGGTCCTAGGAGGATGCAAACCGGATCTGCTCTTCCCCACACCTCTTCTCAAGCAGGCTCAGGCGCCAGCTGCTCTGTCTCCAGAAGTCTCTCCAGGACCTCGGGCTTCCTTCTTCATCGCCTCGGGAAACCTCTCCTAGTCGGGATTCCCCTCCGCTTTGGAGAGGTCCCTCCCTGCAGGTTGGGCAACAGCTCGTGTTTCCAGGGGTCTCTGCCTTCACAGCCGCCCCACCAGTTCCACCAGTTGTACAATGTCTCTGTGTTGATGGCACACGCCATTGCGGATGTTCTCCAGCAGACATCTCTTCAGCTCAAAGACGGCCTCGCAGTAGCCGAGGCTTACCGGGGCCATGGGGGGCACTCCGTGCCACAAACGAGGGATGTGCCAGATGTGTTTCTCAGGGTCGCACAGGACCATGTCGGAAAGGGTCCGCTCCTCCTCCTGCTTCTCCAGCTCGGCCACGGCCCGGCTCAAGTCACTCAGTTGTTGCAGCAGCTGCCTCCGGTCTCTCAGGTGGGGTCTGGCCACCGGCCCTTCGCTCAGGTCCTGGGACACGAGTTGACAGTTGGGGACGTGCCCCAATTTTTCAAGCTTCAGAAAGGCGTGGAGGGCCGCCAGAGGGGTGTCCTTGGCTTCGGCCATGCTGACCACGGTGATGTTGCTGAGCCCCATGGCGAGAGTGGCCAGAGAGACCTCCAGCTCGTACCTCTCCCCCCTGGCGGCCGTGACCCCGCCCGTCAAGCCTCCCGAGTCGATGACCAGAATGAAGTCGCAGCCCAGGTCCTGGCGGAAGTCCTCCGTCACGGAAATGAGCTGCATGAAAGTCCCATGGGGCTTGCAGCTCCTGCCCGTGGCGAACTGGAGCCCAAACATGGTATTGAGCAGAGTGGATTTCCCCGTGCCCTCTGTGCCCAGCACCGAGAGCACCAGCAGGCGGGGACTGCCCTCCAGCCGAGCGTGGAGCTCCCTCAGGATGCCCGTCACCCACCGCAAGGGGACGCAGCAGGTGCCTCGATCCATCAGTTCCAGAGGAAAGCCGCTGAGCACCAGCTCCGAGGCCAGGCCGACAAAGTGCGTGAAGCGCTTTTGGTTTTCCGCCATCTTCCCCGCCTCCACGAGATAGCATTCGGCCTCATAAAACTGCCCCATTTCCCTCAAGAAGTGCTCCACCCCCAAGGGGGCGGGCCAGAACTGCTCCCGGAATTCTGCCGGCCTGCTGTGCTTTGGTCCCAGCGGAGCGAGGGCCTCCGGCGACTGTCTCCACCTCTGCCGGGCCATCTCCTCCAGCTTCAGCTTCATCCAGCCCAGGAAGTACTGCTTCTCCACGAGGGAAGGATTGGCAATTCCCTTAATAAATTCCTGCATGGCCCACCCCAGCTCGTAGCGGTTCTGGTGCATCCTCAAGGCCAGCAGGCGCTGCCTGAGCTCTGATTTGTATTTCTCCGGCGAAGAGTCTCCCGCCCTCTGCAGCCGACAGAGCTCCTTCTCCACCTGAGCGATGTTTCTCCAAGGGTCCCCCTGCAGCCGGAGCTTCTCCCTCTTGTAGAGCTCCGCGTCGTGGATGTCCTGGGTGATCTTCTCCACCCGCTCTCGGGCCTTCTGACACTCCTCGCAGTCCTCGTCCACCTTGAGCCCCAGGGTCCTGGCTGTTTCCGCCATGTCCTCCAGAGACACCTTCCTACTGGCCGACTTGATGACGTTGGCCACGATGGCCTGGAGCCTTCTGACCAGGCGTTTGCTGTCGGTGCTGCTGACCTTCACCAGGACGTGCGAGTAGTCCATTTGAAGGACGGAGACCAGCTTATTCAGGAACCTCAGGTTGGCGTTGCGTTTGCCACGGTAGGGGCTAAGGATGAGGTAATAGCGAGTGGTGGACCCGCTCAGAGAGCAGAGCAGCTCGTACTCCTTTTGACCTATGTTGTCAGTTAATATGAAAACGGCCGACGACGTCTCGGTCAGCAGCTTAAACTGCTGCCAGTGACTTCCGATCTCGCCTCTCAGGTTGGCAAAGGCTACGGGTTCTGGGAAGACGTCCAGGTTCTCTTTGCCGCCGCTGCCGCCGCTGGGGGAGTACCAGGACATCTCTACCAACCCGTCTGCAATCTCTCGAGCGTTGGCTGCCGATGGCATCTCCCGATGGCAGAAGTAGTCGTGAGGCTGGTGGTGGGAGGAGCTCATGACGGCATTGAGGAGGTGAGACTTCGAGTGGCTGCTGATGTCCATGCGTGCGAAGGAGATGATTGGTACCCTGGTGAGCACCAAACTCTCCTCTCTCGAAGTCCTGGATCCCCCCGGGGATTGCCACCACCACGTCCTCATTACCCCCCGCAGGGCCCACAGCAGGAAGGTGTGGTTTTGGTTCTCCGAGTCGGGCAGGACTACAGGGAGGGCAAACTGGCAAAGGGACATCTTGACCAGCAGCTCCTGCTGCAGAAAGCTGTCTGAGCAAAGAAGAAGCGCACAGAGGAGGTCCAAGGGATTCAGTGGCACATCGGGGGTGGTGGCCAGCTCCGTAAGAGAATAAATGTCCTCCGAGGTACCCCAGTATATTTCTTGCTCGTCCACTTGGGTTTCCTTCTCACCTGTCCTGTCATCCTGGGGCAAGTCTGAGAGCAGGGTAGTGTTTCTGACTTCTGAGTTAAGAGCCAACAGCTTTCTCAGGAAGCTCCAAGGCAAGTCGGTAGGCACCTGGGGTGCCCAGTTCTTCATACTGTCAAAGCTGATCTGCCGGGCATCCTGGAGGCTGAGTTTCCTGTTACAGTATGTCTCCAGTCCCAAGAGTGACATCGTTTCATGAAGCCTACTTCTTTCCTCTGTAGAAAAAAAGGGAAAAGATCAGCGCTAACATGCTACCCTTCCCCTCCTAATGGGCTGATGGAGGAAAGCCCCAGGCTTGGCCCGAGTTCTACATCTCCCCAAAACGGACCAGTACTGGCCCCCTACCTCTGCATGCTGTGAATAAGGGTGTCTCTTGGAGACCGATCCTTCTCTGATTCACTCTGCCATTTTTTCATTGGGTTACAGATGCAGAACAAGAGTGGACCTTAGAGCCTATTAAGTCTAATCCCCTTATTTTTTTTTAAGTTAATTTGTTTCCAGTTAACAAGCAATTCTTTTCTCCCTCTCCCCTGCCCCAAATTTTATAGGCAAGAAAATTGAAGCCCATGGAGTGACTTGCTTCACATAGGGAGTAAATAGCAGAACCACAATTCAAACCCAGATCCAGATTTCAAATTGAGCACTTTTTTCCATTGTTCCACATTTGTGTTTTAGTTCCATCTTTCTCCTGGGCTCCTCATCCCATTAAGGAAAATGTGAAAATCTCTGAGAATTGACTACCCCAAACTATGGATGATCACTTGGCAAATTTGTCACCTATTCCTAATTTTTGTTGTATTCCTATACCCTCCTTCTTCAAACCTGTAACTTAATTTAGTATTTGTGTAAACCTTCCAACAGCAGAATAAACCAACATTGCAATTATTGGACTTCTCAGGGTATTGGTTACCTAGAAAAACATACAATCATAATCAATAACCCACTAACCTGGAGCAGAATAGAATATTAGAAGGTCATCTAGTCCAATCCTTTCATTTTATAGATGAGGAAACAGGGATTCTTTTCCCCAAATCCTTCCTACTGCTACCATGTTTAATTGCAAATTATCTTGCATATGATTTGCCCATTCTTCATTTAAAAGAACACATGTCCCTCTACTGGCCATGTCTCCTGCCTCTGCTTCTTAGTAGTAAAGCACAAAAAAGACAGGAGAGATGTGCCTACCCTGGAAAAGGAGCATGGGTTATCCTGCCCATCATAGAGAGGAAAAGTGAGGATGACAAAGCCTTGAAGGGCAAAGCATTAAAACAGGTTTCCTACTTCCCAGACCAGGTAAGGAGCCATTCTACCACTCAGTAGAACCACTGTTGAACTGTATTCCACCAGGAGGATCTCTAGGGTTCTAGTTCCAAAGGAGGTTTTGAGACCAGAGAATAATCCCCAAAGGCACAGAGCAGTCAGTGCTTGAGAGCAAATGACCTAATTAATCATAGGATCACAGACTTAGAATTGCATGGAAATCTCAGAGACTATTTAGAACAATCTCCTCATTTTACAGGTGAGAAAGTTTATATAGAATAGATGATGAAGGCTTATAGAATCATTGATCTGAGCAGGAAGGTGTCTTAAAGACCATCTAGTCCAACCCCTAAATTTTATATACTCCAGAATGGAAAATAATTTGCCCCAGGTTACATAAGCTGCAAGTCATGAACCCAGGTCCTCTGATTCCAAATCCAGCCAGTTTCCCACTGAGCTAAGCAACCCCTCCTGATTGAGGAGGGAAGAGGGAAGGAAAAGGTTAGGGAGAAGCATAGGTGGATGGAAAGGGAAAGAATGGAATACCTGCAAGGAAGTCAGCCACGATAGGCTGCCCATTCTCCTGAGCCTCTTCTGTTCCATCTGTGAAAAAAGCAGGGGAAAAGGGAGCAGTTGGTAAGTAAAATATAGCTTTGGCTAACATGACAAGAGTGGTATGACCTTAGACAAGTCCCCTAATTTCTCTGAGTCTCAGCTTCCTGAGAGGGTAAAATGAGGGGGTTCGTAAACATGCCCTCCAAACTCTCAATTTGGGATAACAGGAACAGTGGCAATAATAATGGCAGCTAGCATTCACATATGACTTTAAGGTCTACATAAATTATCTCATTTGGTCCCATGACTCTCAGCCGCAGGTGGCTGAGTTCCTGTCCTGTTCTCAGAGCCCATCACCCCAGTTACTTGTATGCCATTTCCTCTTTTCTGAGATATTCTAACAAAGGATCTGACCTGAAAGCAGAGATAAAAAAGAAACCAAAGAAAAGATGGCAAAGGAAGGAGCCTCCCCATTGGAGAAGAACACTTCAAAGAGGGCAGGAAGCTTCTAAAGCTAAGGGGAAAGGGGTGGGGCCCTCCCAGCAAGAAGAAAACAAGAATGAAAATGAAACTTGACTCCTATGGTCTATCAGAGCCATAATTAGCTTGAACCCATGAGGCAGTGCTAATATGGGGTAAGTTGGGTGTTTCTTCCCTGGAATGGTACATTTCTTCCCGATGGCCTCCAATATTCCCTTCAGGTCCTCTACTGGCACATACCGCCATGTACAGGGGGAATTGTGCCACCTCTCTTCCCCCCACCACCCCTGAGGTCCCATCAGGTTTTGCCATCCTTCCCAACTTTGACAGGTGGCAGGTTGAGCACAGGCCAGCTGGACCACACCCAATTCTATCCCCATGTCCCATCCCCAGGGTGAAAAAAATTCCTAGTGGCAGTTTCTAGATTACAGACATTCAGGAGATTGTAGCGTGGTTTGAAAAGAGAATCTCAAAGGGTTGGGTTTTTTAAAGTCAAATATATTATGCCCCATATTTCTATTTTTAATTGAACATAAACTGCATTTCTGTCTTCCATAGCTAAGAAACACATTCTGCATCCCCCTCCTTCATGCATGGGAGAAATCCTCCAACGTTTGTAAATATGTGTGGAAAACATCACACACTCTCTCACACACACACTTTAACTTCCATTGAACGATCAGGCAAAGTATATTAAAATAATATGATTTTACTTCCCTTCTGGCAGGTCGGTCGATAGCCAAAACTTATTTATTTCCCTTTTTTCCTTCCTAATCTGTTGAGAGGCTGACATGCTCTTACTCTGCTGAGCCATCTGGGAAATAGGACTTGTGAGTTCCACTGAGAACTCAGTTGTTTACTCCAAGTTCTGTGACTGGTTCGGGTAAGCCCTCTGGCTGCAGGACAGCCTGACCTTGACTTTGGAGGACTGGGGCAGAAGGGGACCAGGGCCTCTCTTATCTAGATCTCCTTGGGGCTGTGAGTGCCTGTTGGCCTGCACAGATGTTTCTTCTTCCCCAAGAACAGTTCTTTCCGTTTCTGAAAATTCATCTTCATTTGCTTAGACGTTGTTTGAGGGCTCTGAAGGAGAGACAGAGAGAGAAGAGAGAGACTCAGAGAGAAAGAGAAAGACAGACTCGGAGACATAGAGAGAAAGAGACAGAAATACAGAGACAGAGGGAAAAAGAAAGGGAGACAGATACAGAGACAGGGAAAGAGAAAGGGAGACAGAGACAAAGAGTGAAGGAAACAGAGGCAAAGAGAAAGAGACAGGGAGACAAAGAACGAGAGAGAGAGAGAAAGATACAAAGAGAGACAGAGACAGACAGAGACAGGGACAAAGAGAGAAAGAATGAGAGACAGAGACAAAGAGAAAGAGAGAGGGAGGCAGAGAGAGACAGAAAAGGAGAGAGGAAGGAGGAGAGAAGGAGGGAGGGAGGGAAGGAGAGGGAGAGAACCTGGGTGTTTGTGTCTCACAGCCCTCTATATTAGGCTGTCTTCTCTAAATTTTCTTCTGGTGCCTAGCACAATGTTTTGCACATAGTAAGGACCTAATAGCTATTATCTTGTATTCTGCATTTGTTATGTTGTTAATTATTTCCATCCACTACTTCCAAAATTATTTACTCTATATATGTTCTGTTGGGCTGCTAGCTAGGTGATGCAGAGTCAGGAAGACCTGAGTTCAAATTCGGCCTCAGAATTTTCTGGGGCCTTCCTTGGACCCAAGTTTCCTTAGCAAGTAAAATGATGAGGTTGGGTTGGATGTCTTCAAGGAGGTTCCTTCCAACCCTAAAGCTACAATTTTATAATCCTATAATCAAAATAAGAGGTAGCACTGTAAACAAAACATTTATTGAGTGCATATCATATATGGGTCATGCAGTGTTAAGCAGTGCTTGCCTACAAGCAGTGCTTGCCTACAGGAAGCTTACATTCTGCATAGAAACTTGCTAGTATGACTCTGGGCAAGTCATTTAACCTCCAATTGCCTCAGTTTCTTCAACTATAAAATGCGAATGCTAATAGCTTGGGGCAGCTAGATGGTAAAATGGATAGAGTGCTGAGCCTGGGGTCAGGAAGACTCATTTTCCTGAGTTCAAATCTGGTCTCAGATACTTATTAGCTCTGTGATATTGGACAAGTCACTTTACCCTGCTGCTCTCAGTTTCTTCATCTGTAAAATAAGCTAGAGAAGGAAATGACAAGTCACTCTAATATTTCTGCAAAGAAAACTCCAATTGAGGTCACGACGAATTGGACATGACTAAATGACAAACCAGAGCTGCAGTGAGGATCAAATGAGATAATTATAAAATGCTTAGTAGAGTGCCTAGCACATAGTAAATGCTGTATACGTATTAGCTATGATTGTTATTAATGATACAATAGAGTACTGAGTCTGGAGGAGGAGAACTCGAGTTCAAATGTAGCTTTAGACATTTAATCTCAGTTTCTTCAACCTTAAAATGGGGATAATAATAGCATTCACATTGTTGCTGAGAGGATCGAATGAGAAAATATTTTCCAAGGGGGGGTTTTACCAATGCTTGTTTTCTTCTTCTTCTATATAGTATCATGAAGAATACAGGTTCCTTGAGTACAAGGACTCTGGGTTTCTGTTTGTACCTACTGCGTGCCTTGCACACAGTAGGTGCCTACTAAATATTGGTTGAATCAATTAAATATACTTAGTGCTGAGGGGGAAGGTTAGTGGACCAAGATAGTCCTCCTCTAGGTGGTAGTACTTATGTTTGACCCCAAAAGAAGTTCTACAAGGCAGAAGCAAGCAGGGAATACATTCTAGGTATGCAGATGGCCTGAGCAAAGGCCTGGAAGGCAGGAGATAGAATGTGATATAAAATAAAAGGCAAGGGGCAGCTAAGTGGTTGGGTGGATAGAAGCTTAGAGATGGAGGTGCTGGGTTCAAATGTGACCTCAGACACTTCCTAGCTCTGTGACCCTGGGAAAGCCACTTAACCCACCAGTGCCTAGCCCTTACCACTCTTCTGCCTTAAAGCTCATGCTCAGTATCCATTCTAAGACAGAAGATAAGGGTTTTTAAACCGAAAACAAGAGGCAGGGGACTGATGAGCCTGGAGCAAAATCATGAAGGGCCTTAAATGCCTGAGAAGACTTTGTAGTTTCATCCTGGAAGCAGTAGGGAGTCACAGGAGAAGAGGGACAGGACATGATCTGATCTGTGCATTAGCAATTTCATTTTGGCTGTTGTGAAGAGGGACCTGAAACAGGGAGAGGGGAGTATAAGAGTCTGAGGGCTGATGAGGGTCAGGCTGGTGACCCAAAGAGTAGAAACAGGTGAGAGAGATGTCATGAAGGTGGAATCAATAGGCTTTGACAACTGACTGGCTTCTCTACCTGCCCTGAAAGTAGCTTACACTGGTTTTCTGGCTGAGATGCTACAGGTGCAAGTCTATGGATGCCAAATCCATCCAGCTATGCTTAACAATCTGAGGCACCGTAAGGGGGAGAGGGGAAACACTCTTCCCACTAGACCAGACCTCAACAGGTAAATGGATGACATGTAACCAGAAAGGGAGCCTGGAAACAAAGACCAGACCTTGTCATTTCTGCCTGTGCTTTTCCCTACTTCTCTCCTCCAGGCAAGAGATCAGGACTTAATCTAATGAACTTGTCATTCTTAAGCTTGGAAATCCTCCAATTCTTTTTTAAAAATCCCTTTATGCCATTGATTGAAAGAATCATGAGGCAGGGGTCCCCAACTCACTGGCATAAATTTATTTTTTTTCTTTTTAAATAGGTTGAATTGATGCCTCATAAAAGACTGTGAACAGCTTGAGGGCAGGGACTGCCTTTAACCTCTCTTTGTAGCCCCCAGCACTTAGTACACTGCCTGATCACACATTAATTGCTTAATCAATACTTTCTCCCACTCCCATTCATGAATGCATTCCCATATTTCTCTGAAAACCTAATATACAGCTGATGCAGCTATTCCCCAGGGGACCAGACACCCACCCACTTTAACATCCATCCTGTTGCTACTATATGCACAAAAATGATGGCTACAACTATTGTGATAAAGGAGGATCTTTCTTTCTACCTTGGACCTTTCTGGGGGCACATGCCCAGGAATATGGATCAAACTGCTTCTGAAGAATTTAAGGACTTAATGAAGGCTTCTTCACAAGAGCCCAGTGAAGGAGACATTTATTTCTTTTTTACAGTTAAAGAAACTGAGGTTTTGAGAGGCCATATGAGGCTACCTGGGGCAGAATTCAAACCTAGAACTTCTAACCAGATTTGTTCTCTACACACCCATGTGGCCTCTCCCCACTCTAATTAGTGAGTCTTCCAACTTCCTTTGGAGAAAGCACCCACAGGAGCTATGCTCCTTCAAACTTGGTTTAGCCCTCTCTCCCCCTTTAGTTGCCTTTACATATTGTTGGCCCCCTTAGAATATAAGATCCTTGAGAGCAGGGCCCTGGCTTTCTTTTTAACAACACAATGAATGGCCCATATAGGAGAAGCATTTAATAAATGCTTTACTTATCTATCTCTACTATACTATAATGTATACTATAATATATATTATATAGTATACTATATATTATTATAGTACATAGTATACTACATATTGTTATGGTATATAATATATTATAATCTCTACTATACTATAATAACTATAATGTTATATCTTATTTTGATTACAGAATTATAATAATAGCTTTAGAGTTCAAAGGAACCTCTCCAAAGACATCCAGCCAAAACCCATCATTTTACAGATAAGGGAGCTTAGGTCCAGGGAGAGCCCAAATCCTTAAGGTAGTAGACAGGATGGGACATGAACCCCCATACTCTGATTCCAGAGCCAGCACCCTTGTCCAAGGTACCAACCTTTATCATTTTATAGAGAGAGAAAGTGAGGTTAAAATTTGCCCAAGATCACACTGGCAGTAACTGGCAAAGTTGGGGTCTGGACTCATTAATCTCAAGGGAAAAACCATCATCAGTTGCTATTTGCAAGTGTATGTCCTCTGTTCTTGCCTTCTTTCTAAACACTGTATAAAGAATCCTTTTTCTTTCTTTAAAAAAATAGATAGATAGATATTTCAATATCGATCCAAGACTTTCCTAATGGTCCCAAAAAAACAATGTAACACTGTCAAATTGAGTCACAAATGTCATAACTGCTATCACACAGGGTGGCATCCTTTTTCTCTCTCTTTAAGAAACTGAAGATTTTTTTTTTTACCAGTTTTCTTTGTACAGTAAGGTAGCATGCTAGAAGGCAGGTCTATGTGTTTTGGGGATGAGAGTGAGTTTTCTGAATGCTTACCTCCAGTGGCACTATGTTAAAAAAATAAACACTTAACAGTGAAAAAAAAAACTGTGACTCCAAGTTCATTGGTCTTTCTATTATACCACACTACCTTCCTTTGTCAGTCTCCACCCTGGTCCTGCCACCTATTTCCCAATCTCCTGATCAACATGCACACTCCTAGGTGGCAGTCTGCACTATTTGGGACCCCAGAGAGTAGTTTGCCTTGTCAGCAGCACTCCCCTACCAGAATCCCCCTCTCCATCCTCTATTCTCCCTCCTTTCTCCTCCTTCCTTTTTCCTTCCTTCTCTCTCCCTCTCCTTCCTCTCCTCCCTCCTTCTTCCCCTCTCCTCCTTCCTTCTACATTTTACTTTCTTCCTCTCTCCTCCCTCTTCTCCTCCCTCCTGTCCTCTTCTCCTTTCTACTCTCTTCTTCTTCCTCTCTCTTTTCTATTTCCTCCCCTCCCCCTTCTTTTCTCTTTCTTCCTTTCTCCTCCCTCCTCCTTTCTCTCTCTCTTTCATCTCTCCTTCTTCCTTCTATCTTTGACTTCTCTCTCTTCCTTCCTCTAGCAATGACCTTAGGAGTCCAATCCCAGCCTGATTTCGAGCTACAAAAAAGCCATCATGTTTCTTTGGGCTGGGCATCTTCTTTATATTTACAAGAGATGCAAATCACACCGTCCTTTGGCCTCAAGGAGTTTACCATTTCTTCTCCTAGGGAGCACAGAACAAGTCACCAGAGACCTGTTATTTTCCAGATGGAGTTCACCCTCCACCAATTCAAATTACTCCTTAGCACAACAGGGGACTGAGGCCTGGAGGTTATGGGACAAGAATGAATACTTGAGGTTACAGGAAGCCACTATCACCAGCTATTTCCTGGACCTACTTAAGGGAGGCAGGAAGCAGCCTTAGGGTTGGGGATGATGAGTATGCAGGTTAGAAACTGTTCTGGAGGTGAGAGAAAGAAAACTTTGGGCTAAACAAGAGGCTCTGGGTGCAAGACCCTTTAGTGGAGATCACCTGCTTTGGGTGGGGAAGGGAGCACTTCCCCCCCCCCCAAACCCTTACTTTCTGTCTAAGTAACAACTCAAAGACAAAAGGGCAAGGGCTAGATATTTGAAAGTAAATGACTTGTCCAGGGTCACATAGCTAGGAAGTGTCTGAGACTAGATTTGACTCAGATTCTCTCAATTCCAGGCATGAATCTTTATTCACTGTGCTCTCTAGCTGCCCCCAAGGTAGCACTTAAAAAAAAAACAAAACATTTTATCTTCCATTTTAGAATTGATACTAAAAGAATGGTGAGGGCTAGGCAATGGGGGTTAAGTGACTTGTCCAGCCAGCCACAGAGCTAGGAAGTATCTGAGGCCAGATTTTAGCCCACTACCTCCTGTCTCTAGACCTGGCACTCTATCCACTGAACTACAACCTGTCCCAATGTAGCACAGTTGATAGAACTTATGAAACAGCTCTTGCCCCTCATAATCTGATGGCTATATTTTCCCAACCAGACAAATATCTGAAACATGAAAAGAAAAATGAATATATGACCCAAAGGACCTGGGGATGACGGTGGTGGAGAGAATGGAGATTGTGGAGGTGTCCAAGTCCAGAATCTAAGTAGCTAGGGGCCACCTGGCATGGGGTGGATTTCTAGGATGCTTAACTTGACAGTTTTTATGGTTCTGGGCTCCAGATGGGGAAGGAAACCCATGGAGAGGTCAAGAAGAAATGACCATTGGGCAGAAAGGAAACAGCCCTAGGACTAGGGCAAAGCTCATGAGTCCTAGGTCTGTACTTTACCCTGGTCTGGATGGGAGGCCTCCCTATTCAATCCAGATTCACCTACTATGAGCATCATGCTAGAGATACAAAGCCAAGACAAAAAAAACAATCATTCCCCTCAAGATTACTACATTCTACTCAAGAATAAAACAAATTTACATTTGATAATTTTTTTAAACCTCTGCCTTCTGCCTTAGAATTATTATTAAGCATAGCTTCCAAGGCAGAAGAGTGATCAGGATTCGGAGTTAAGTGTTCCTTGGCTTGTCCAGGGCCATATAGCTAGGAAGTTGTCTGAGGCCAGATTTGATTCACTGATGACAGAGAAAAGTCATTAAGGCTGTAAGCTTACGTTCCTTCCTATTCTCAGCACCATAGACAGTGCCTGGCATGTAGTAGGTGCTTAGTAAATATTTGTTGTTTGTTCTTCCTTTCAAAGAGGACCAACAGCATCATGGGGTGATGATGTCTTGATTTGTGAGTGAGTTGGATTTCAGTGAGGCAGAGTGGTTCAAAGTCATCAGCCTCACTCTCTCTTCCAGAGTCATCAAAGCCCAGGTACAGAAGTCAGGATGACTAGCAATGGCCTGGGATTCAGTGGATGACGTTGGCATCTTCAATGTCTGATCAAGCTCTAAGCTAAGCGAGTCACCTTTATGGCTCGTGGGAACAAATTGTTCTCATCCACCCATTCTACTGGGGAAAGTCTTCACAGGTTTGTGGTAGACACACCCCTAGCTCACTGACAAGTTTGAGACCTGTAGCTACCCCTCAACCAGGTGTAACCCATCTGCCAAGACAGTTTTACTCATGTATAGCCACTGTTCATGAGTCACAGCTGAAAGATGGGTGAAAGGAAGACACCAGAGATAGATGAGCAGCCCTGGTAAGGACTCAAAGCTCTCACACCAGAGGTACCAGTCCTCCCTGAACATTGACTGACAGGACTGTGACTGGGAGGAAGTGCTCCTCCCCCTCTCCACAAGCTCCTTGGGGCCATGTTTTCTTCTGTTAATCAGATAAGGTTACCTTCCATTTGCTCTGACCCATTTATATTTTATTTCTTCCTATTAGAATGTAAGGACCCAGAGGCCTGGAACAGCTTAGACTTTTCCTTGGACCCCCAATCCCAGACACTCAGAAATTGCTTAAAGTACCCTTGCTGATTGATTGTATCTGAGCTAGTTATTTGGAGTCCTTCCGCGTCTATTTAGAGAAGACCATACCTAGGGCATGGGGCAAGTGTGTTAGTGAGTGACAAAGACAGAGACAGGCTTCATGAATCACTGAGGCTAAATAATTCATCAGCCTGCAGCCATCCTGGGGATGAATGGATGGATGGATGGCCTTAACTTAGCTGGGCTGGTCTTCAGAGCAATATGACTTTCTGGGGTTCTGGGAACCCCAAAGCTTGTGCTTAGCAGGAGAAGGTTAGGGTTGTCCTGCAAAACAGTTACTCTGTCCTTCAGGCCAGGCTAAATTCCTCTTCATTTTCCCTACAATAGGGAGGTTATCCTGGCTGTATTGGAGCTCCAGGAACTGCTTCTTCTCAGTGGTATCAGATGAGTTATCTTCATTTCATCAGCTGCTGTGCACTCCAGGGATGGGATTCAGGATCCAGAGAATGGTGGGAGGATAGGCAGCAGAGAGGTAGCAGCACAGAAAGATTTTCCAGCTGATGAGCCCCTGGAGGCCACAGGCAAACAAAGCACCAGGGCAGGAGCTGTGGGCACCTATGAGGCTTCTAGAATCTGATGCCTAGGGGCACTTCACAGTCACAGAACATGAAAGGACCTTAGAGGGCATCAAAATAAGTCAAAGGACATTTTTAAGGCATCGAATATTGGCCAAGCATGTGGTGCCTACATGCTGGGGATACAAAAAAAAAAGGGCAAAAATAATCCCCATCCTGGAGATCACAGTCTAATGAGACTAATTTCACCATATCTGGGGCAAAGGGCTCCTCTAGCTTTGTTGAAGATCTGTAGTAGAGGGAAATACAATCCTTCCCAAGGCAGCACATCTCTCTGTCTCAGTCTCTCTCTCTCTCTCTCTCTCTCAATATCTCTCTCTCCTTGTTGCTTTCTCTCCCTCCCTTCCTCTCTTTCTCTCTTTTTCATTTTCTTTCTTTTGTTCTTTCTCTTTCTTTTCCTCCCTCCCTCCCTCCCTTCCTTCCTCCCTCCCTCCCTTCCTCTTTCTTTCTTTCTTTCTTTCTTTCTTTCTTTCTTTCTTTCTTTCTTTCTTTCTTTCTTTCTTTCTTTCTTTCTTTCTTTCTTTCTTTCTTTCTTTCTTTCTTTCTTTCTTTCTTTCTTTCTTTCTTTCTTCTCTCTCTCTTTCTCTCTTTCCCTCTTTCTCTCTTTCTCTCTCTCTTTCTTTCTTTCTTTCTCTCTCTTTCTCTCTTTCTCTTTCTCTCTTCTTTCTTTCTCTCTTCTTTCTTTCTTTCTTTCTTTCTTTCTTTCTTTCTTTCTTTCTTTCTTTCTTTCTTTCTTTCTTTCTTTCTTTCTTTCTTTCTTTCTTTCTCTCTCTTTCTCTCTTTCTCTCTTTCTCTCTCTTTCTTTCTTTCTTTCTTTCTTTCTCTCTCTGTCTCTCTTTCTCTTTCTCTCTTTCTCTCTTTCTCTTCTTTCTTTCTTTCTTTCTTTCTTTCTTTCTTTCTTTCTTTCTTTCTTTCTTTCTTTCTTTCTTTCTTTCTTTCTTTCTTTCTTTCTTTCTTTCTTTCTTTCTTTCTTTCTTTCTTTCTTTCTTTCTTTCTTTCTTTCTTTCTTTCTTTCTTTCTTTCTTTCTTTCTTTCTTTCTTTCTTTCTTTCTTTCTTTCTTTCTTTCTTTCTTCTCTTTCTCTCTTTTAAATGTAAAATATTTTTTCATGGTTACATGATTGATGGTTTTTCCCATCCCTCTTCCCTCCCTCCCTCCCCCCTCCTGGAGCTGACAAGCATTTTCACTGGGTTTTTTATTGTTCAAAACCTATTTCCATGTTATTCATATTTGCAGTAGAGTAATCCTTTAACATCAAAAACCCTAATCACATCCCTATTGAACTACATATTTGATCATTTGTTTCTTCTGTGTTTCTGCTCTCACAGTTCTTTCTCTGGATGTGAATGTTCTTTCTCATAAGCTCCTCTGGATTGTCCTGGGTTCTTTCTTTCTTTTTTTTTTTTGTAAACTTTTACCTTCTTAGAATCAATACTGTGGTAAGGAACTAGGCCATAGGGGTAAGAGACTTGCCCAGGGTCTCACAGCTAGGAAGCATCTGAGGCCAGATTTGATCCTAGGACCTCTTTCTCTTCTCTCCAGGTCTGGCACTGTGCCACCTAGCTGCCCCTACATTCCACTTATGGGGTTTTTCCTGTAGGGGTGAGGAAAGGGTATTATTTGGATCTCTGACATCATCAGTTGGGACTCTCATGGTAGGGAAACTCCTTCAACCCACACAAATCATCAACAACTCACCTACAGTTTATAGTCAGAACGGTGAGGGCACACAACCTCTATATTAAAGGCAAGATTTGAATCCAGAGCTTCCTGGACATGAGGCTGGCCCCTCTGTCTGCCATGCTACACCAGCTGCCTTTCAGACACCTCAAACTAGATGTCCAGGAGACAACATGCCCCAAACTGAATTTGTTATCCTTTCTCCCAAACCCTTGCCCTTTCAGATTGTCTTATATGAGGATTAACTAGGTTTACTCTTCACTCTCTCACGTCCTATATCAAATCTCTTGCCAAGGCCTGTCTAGTTCACCTTATAATACACCCCCTTCTTTCCTCTGATCCTGGCACCCCACTAGTAGAGGCTCTTATCAACTCACACTTGGATTTTCCAATAATTACTGGGGGTGTTCTGCCTGCCTCTAGTCTCTCCCCACTCCAGGTCCATCCTTGTTCAGCCACCAAGTGATTTTCCCTAAACCTGGAGTCTGATCATGCCACTTCTCCAACTCAATAAACTCCAGTGGCTCCCTATTGCCTCCAAGATCAAATACAAAATTCCATTCCTTGATAAGCTAGTCCCCTCCCCCCTTTCCATTTTTCTCACATACACTTCCACCCAGTGCTGTTTCTCACACAAGAATTTCTATTTCCCAAATCTGCCTTTTCTCTGGCTGCCCCAAATGCCTGGAATGCTCTTTCTCCTTCTCTCTGCTTCCTGGCTTCCCTGGGCTTCAAGTCACAGTTAAAATCCCCTGTTTTACAGGAAGCTTTTCCTGATTCCCCATAATTTCTTCCTTCTGTTGATTTTATCCCATACATAGCTTTTGTGTATGTAGTTGTTTGCATGTCATGTCCCCCACTGGACTGTTGAGCTCTGAGTCTGTCTTCTGTCTTGCTTTGAATTCCCAACTCTTAGCCCAAGACGTGACACATAGTAGGTGCTTAGTAAATGTTTTTTTTTTTTTACTGACTGGTTTTGGCCTCATTTTGAATCCCCAGCATTTAGTCCAAGGCTTGGCACATAGTAGGTGCTTATGAATTTTTATTCACTGACTGGTTTTGGCCTCATTTTGAATCCCCAGCATTTAGTCCAATGCTTGGCACATAGTAGGTGCTTATGAATTTTTATTCACTGACTGGTTTTGGCCTCATTTTGAATCCCCAGCATTTAGTCCAATGCTTGGCACATAGTAGGTGCTTGGTAAATTTTTTTCTTTTTTTTTAACTGCCTGGTGTTGACCTTGCTTTGAATCTCTAGCTGAATTTAGCCCAGGGCTTAGCACACAGAAGACAGCTTAATAAATGCCTGTTAACTACTGACTGATGATTATTAGCTTTTGGTGACAAGCATACATATGTGAGAGCTAAGTTGAGAAAAGCCCTCTGGCAATTTAATTAGGCCAGAACCTCCCTCTTGCAAAGCTGTTTCCAGGAAGCATTTCTTTAAATGAATTTCTGTCCGTGTCTTATTGCCCCCTCCAGCTCACCCCACCTGAAGGGAGAATGAAGCTCCTTTGGTCTTTGTACCCCCCAGGGCCCCACACAGAGCTCCTGGCCCACACCAGGCCCTTAGTAAGTTCTCCCTGAGTTGAATGTGTGATCCTAGAGCCAACCAAACTGAAGCTCACTTTTATAGGCCTTTAACATATGCAAAACATTATTGATTCATAGATGTAAAAGGGATCTCAAAGGCCATCTAATCTAGCTTCCCATTTTATGGATGAGGAAGCTGAGGCCCAGGAAAGTTCATCAGAATCAGAGGTGGGATTCCAGCCCAACGCCTTCCTCTCTGGAGCCAATCTTCTGTTCATCGTGTGACACTGACTCAATTATCTCCATGGATGCTCACAACAACCAGGCGCTGTCATGGTCCTCCATTCATAAATGAGGCTCAGAAAGGTTCATTGTCTTGCAGCCATAGTCAGTCATACAGCCAATACGTCTCTAAGGCTGGATTCAAACCCATGACCTTACTCCCTTCAAGTCCTGAGCTCTTAATGACTACATTTCCCCATCTCTGTCATCAAAGTGCTTTAATAATGAACCATCCCACACAAGGAAGCAATCTTTGGACACAATAAAACAGAGAAGGACAATGAAAAAGGATTACTCAGAATGACTGCAGGAACATCTCACCTTCTCCCTCACTGGCTGAGCTGGGAGAAACTTGTGGGAGAAAGCAGATGGATGGAGCACTAGGCTTGGAATCAGGAAGGTTCATCTTCCTGAATTCAAATCTGGTCTCAGACACTTCCTAGCTAGGTGGACCTTGGGCAAATTACTTCTTCCTGTTTGCCTCAGTTTCCCCATTTGTAAAATGAGTGGGAGAAGGAAATGGCAAACCACTTCAGTATCTTCACTGGGTGACCTTGAGCAAGTCACTTCTCCCTATTTGCCTCAGTTTCCTCATTTGTAAAATTAGCAGGAGAAGGAAATGGCAAACTACCTTAGTATCTTCGCTGGGTGACCTTAGGTAAGTCACTTCTCCCTATTTGCCTCAGTTTCCTCATTTGTAAAATTAGCAGGAGAAGGAAATGGCAAACTACCTTAGTATCTTCGCTGGGTGACCTTAGGTAAGTCACTTCTCCCTGTTTACCTCATTTTCTTCATTTGTAAAATGAGCAGGAGAAGGAAATGGCAAACCACTCCATTATATTTGCCAAGAAAACTCCAAAAAGGGGACACAGATTGTTGGATATGACTGAAAGACACTTGAAGAGCAACAGCCAGAGGAGGGCAACCAGGATGGCAAAGAGCCTTGAGTTCATGCCACTGGACCCATTGGTCAAAAGAAATGGGGTCGTTCCAAAGGAGAAGTTTCAGATGACATGAGAAGACTCTTCAAGTATCTGAAAGTCTGTAATGTGGAAGTAAGTTCAGCCTCAGCCTCAGAAGGCAGGAGTAGGGGCAGTGGGTGTAAATTGTAGAGAGGCTAATTTAGTTGTTTAGTCATGTTTAGTTTGTGATCCCTTTTAGGATTTTCTTGGCCAAGTTACTAGAGTGATTTGCCATTTCCTTCTGAAGCTGATTTGACAGATTAAGAAACTGAGGCAATCAGAGCGAAGCAACTTGCCCAGAGTTACACCACTGGTAAGTGTCTGAGGCTAGCTTTGAACTCAGGTCTTCCTACTTCCAGGTCTAGCACTCTACCCATGGAGTCACCTCGCCTACCAGACTAATATAGGTTTTGATATAAAAAGAAAACCTTCCTAACCTTATCAGCCATCACAAAGTAAAATGGACCATACTGAAAGCCAATCAGTTCACTGAAAGTTTTCAAGAAAAAGGCCAAATTCTAATCCATATCTGTATCCCTGTATTCCCAGTACTTAGGCCAATGTCTGATATACAGTAGGTGCTTAATAAATGTTTATTTGCTAATTTTGGACTTTCTTTGTATCCCCAAAGATCTTGGGAGGCTACCTGGAGCCCCTTCCCTCCCAGAACTGCTTTAGCCTGGCCTTTGCTAGAAAGAATGGTAACTTGTGGACCCAGAAACTCAGGACAAGGAGAGATGCTTCTCCTTGCCATGTCAGCATCTTCTTATCTGGGTCCACCAGCAGCTTTGTAGGAACCCAGCAGACATGTGGATAAAAAACTCAAAACCATTCATATCTGAGAGATTAGCTTCTCCTCCATACCTGAGGCATGATTCATCCAAGGCCTCCAGGTTCCTTCAAGTATAGGGATACTCCCTTGACGTGTGACTTTTGACTGCCAGATTCTCTCTCTCTGTGTCTCTGTCTCTGTCTCTGTCTCTGTCTCTCTGTCTCTCTGTCTCTCTGTCTCTCTGTCTCTCTCTGTCTCTCTCTCTCTCTCTCTCTCTCTCTCTCTCTCTCTCTTTCTTTTCTCTGTCTCTCTCTCTCTCCCCCGTCTTTCCCTCTCTGCCTTTCTCTTTCTTTTCTCTCTCTCTCTGTCTCTCTGTCTCTCTCTGTCTCTGTCTCTCTCTCTTTTCTCTCTCTCTCTCTTTCTTTTCTCTCTCTCTCTCTCTTTTCTCTCTCTCTCTCTCTTTCTTTCCTCTCTCTGTCTCTCTCCCTCTCTCTCCTTCTCTTCCTATCTCTCCCTCTCTTGCTATCTCTCTACTTTTTCTCCCTCTTCCTATCTCTCTCTTCCTCTCTCCCTGTCTTCCTATCTCTCTCCCTGTCTTCCTATCTCTCCCTTTATCTTTCTCTCCCTCCCTTCCTATCTCTCTCTTCCTCTCTCCCCACCCCCCTCTTCCTCCCTTCTCTATTTCTCTGCCTCTGTCTCTCTCTCAAGCCCTTATCTTCTATCTTAAAATAGATTCTAAGTATTGGTTCCAAGGCAGAAGAGTAATAAGGGCAAGGCAATTGGGGTTAGGTGACTTGCTTCCAAGATCACACAGCTAGGGAAGTGTCAGAGGCTAGAATTGAACTCAGGACTTATCTCTAGGTCTGGTGCTCTGTCCACTGAGCCACTTAGATGCTCTACCTAGATTTTCTTTGCAGCAGTTTCTACTCTACCAAGGCCACCAATCCCTGTTCATGATTATACTGTCGGAGTCAAAGACAATTCAACAGGCATTTGTTAAGTTCCTGCTAGTTGCCACCAGAAAAACCAAGACAGAGACCCTGCCTGTCCTCAAGGAGCTGCCAATCTACTCACACTCTATTCTATTTGCTACTGATCTGTAGTCCAAAAATGGGCTTTCCTGAAGTTCATAGAAGGGAGGAATTTGGACAAATTAAAACAGGCATGGTGGGTTTGTTCCCTTTGGGAATGGGGAGTTTCCTAGAATGTGCCTCGGGTAATGTTAGTGTAGGATCCCCCAGCCTTGCCTAGGAATCCTGGGGGTGCCAAGAGGGCAAAGCTGTGTGTTGTACCTTCAGAAAGTCTCTCCAGCTCTGTGAAAATGGATCCCCCATTATTCCTGGAACTCATCCTACCCTTTCTTGCTCTGGTGTTTGTTCCCTAAGACCCCTCTACCTGGAATGTTCTCTTCCTGACTCCTCTCCATTCATTATTCGGAGTCAGAAAACTTGGGTCCAAAATATATCATCTGGGGGCATCGAGGTGACTCCTCCTGGAGATAGGAGCTCCTGGGTTCAAATCTAGCCTCAGACACTTCCCAGCTGGGTCACCCTGGGCAAGTCACCTAATCCCATTGCCTAGCCCTTACCACTCTTCTGCCTTGGAACTGATATGCAGTATTGATTCTAAGGCAGATAGTAAAGATCTAAAAAAATGTCTGTAGTAGAATCTGTGTGACTGATCTGTCATTTAGGCAGAGTTTCCTTATCTGCAAAATAGGGGGTTGGGCAATATGACATCCAAGGTCTCTCTTTATCTGCCTGGGGATGTTCATGCCAGGGGCAATGAGATCGGAGCCATTCAGGAGGAATTTTCCCAATAGATGGGAAAACAAAGACACTTACGGTAGAGTGGTGAGCCTGGAGTCCTCAAACCAGAAATTCAGCACTGGAAATAACTTTACAAATTATCTAAGTAGTCAGCCAGGCATGTGTCACCATGGTGAGAGCACTGGGTCTGCCTTCAGTAAGACCCTGAGTTCAAATCCTGCCTCAGATGCTCTTCTAGCTGGGTAAATCACTTAATCTCTGTCTGCCTCAGTTTCTCCATTCTTAAAATGGAGATGATAACAGCACCTATTCTCACAGGACTATTGGGAGAATAAAATGAGATAATATTTGTAAAGCACTTTACAGATTTTGAAGTGGAATATAAATATTTGCTCTTTTTTTTTCCTAAGTCCAACCCCTCTCATTCTATAGCAGAAGAAACTCAGGCCCAGGATTCAGAGCCAACACTTTCTCCAGATTCACATCTCATCACGGATATTCACTAATCATAGCTCACATTTATTTATTTATTTATTTATTTGTTTGTTTTTGCTCTCCCTACTTAGTTAGAAAGAGGGGTGGGCTGATGCTAGAAAGGATGGGACAGGGCAGAAGCCTCTCTACTCATAGCTCACAATTATATAATGCTTAATAAATATTGTCTTATTTTATTCTGGCAAAAACTCTGGCCCTATTATTATCCCCATTTTACAGATGAGGGAACCAAGGCAGACAGATGTTAAGTGACTTGCTCTGGGTCACTAAGAGTCTTAGGCAGGGTTTTAAACTCAGGGTCTTCTGGATTCAACCCAGGGCTCTGGTCACTGTCCCCCCTAGCTGTCCCTAACTTCAAAGAAACTTTATTGTCTTGTAATAAAAAGGAAATAAGGGTAGCTAGGTGGCACAGTGGATAGAGCTTTGGACGCAAAGTTAGAAGGATTTGAGTTCAAATCTGGTCTCAGACATTTTCTAGCTCTGTGACCCTGGGCAAGTCACTTAACCCCATTTTCCTAGCCCTTTCCTTTTTGTAACATAGAGTTTAATGGAAATAACCCATAATACTCACATTACCTCTTGTGATTGTGTGGTGAGGAAAACACTTTGAAAACCCAAAATGATTCTGCAATAGCTCCTTCCAGACCCACCTCAGAACCCTAATAGTTTGTGTTGATTGATGGATGCTTCAAAGTGTGTAAGAGGAAGGAGGACTACTGTAAGTCCTATAGGTGGGAATGGGTTGTTACCCTCTATAGGTTTTCAATTTAAGTTGGGGGTAACCTGGGCCAGGTCCAGCTTGTCTCCTGACAGCCATTTCAGAAAGAAAAGGAAGGAGAGGCAGTTAGGTGACTCAGTGGATAGGGAGTCAGATCTGGAGACAGGAGGTCCTGGGTTCAAATTTGGCCTCAGATACTTCCTAAGTGTGTGACCCTGGGCAAGTCACTTGGCCTCAGTTGTCTAGCCCTTACCACTCTTTTGCCTTGGAACCCATATGTAGTATTAATTCTAAGACAGAAGGGAAGGAAGGAAGGAAGGAAGGAAGGAAGGAAGGAAGGAAGGAAGGAAGGAAGGAAGGAAGGAAGGAGGGTCCTTATTCTTTAGACTCCTAGAGTCTTGGAGTTAGACAGGACCTTAGTGGATGTCTTTGTCAAATCTACAACTGGAGGATGAAACCCTCCACACCTTCCTGGATCAAAGTAAATAGCTTGTTCTTCCATCATTTCAAAATGAGGACAGATAGGGAATCCAGGGGGTTCCCTGAATTCTTCGGCAGCTAGGTGATACAAGAGGAGGGAACATTCATTCCAGTCAGGAAGACCTGAGTTCAAATCCTGCCTGCCTGTGTAACACTAGGCATTCTGCTTCATTCAGTTTCCTCATCTGTAAAATGAGCTGGGGAAGGAAATGGTGAACCACTCCAGGATCTCTGCCAAGAAACCCCCAAGTGGGATCACAAAGAGTGGAACAAAAAATGGGGATGATAATAGCATCTAGCTTCTAGGATTTTTTCAAGGTTCCAGTGAGATCAATATTTTGTAAATGCTTTCCAAACCTCAAAGTGCTTAAAAAAAATGATAGTGATTGTCTTCTTGTCTGTTAGTCTGACTCTGAGAAAAAAGGCCTTATGATGAATATTTATTCATTATAATACAGGAATTTAGTTATATAATTTAATGTTTATTAGGGTTAGATTGACAGTCATACTTAAAGCATTTCACCTACATCCAGATCATTAGAGGAAAAGGATCACCAATGTCATCTGGTCCAATGCCTTCGTTTTACAAATGAGGAAACTGAGACCATCAAGGGAGGTAGAGGGGTTTGCCCAGGTAGCCAGCATCAGAGGTGAGAGTTGAACCATATCCTCTGATTCCCGAAGCCACGCTTTTTCAATAGATTGGTTTCCTAACTCATTAGGTGCTCATTACAAACCAATAAAACCAATGCTATTTAGCTATCTCCTAGATATAGACCATGGAGTCCAACTCTACTTCCAAGGCCCAAAGGTTAAGTACTTTGCCCAGGATCATCCATCCAGTAAGAATCAGAGGGAGAAGTTGAGCCCAGGTGCTCCTGGCTCCAAGCCCAATACCCTACCCATCTGCTCCTGTTCCCACCCTAATTGTCCGCCATATTGGATGGTCCCCATATGAGGTCAGCAGCCATGTCTTTTTTCATCCTCCCTGCAGTGCCTCCCACAGGGTTAGTACTCAATAAATATTTGTTGATTGGGTAAATGAATATCTCTATTGACCTTAATAATCACGAAAAGTCAATAGTTGTGTATACAAAAACCTCCTAGGGTGAGTTCAGAGATCAGGATGTGGCTCACCCAAGTGGAAAAGATTTTTAATGGCAGAATTGTTGGAGGGTTTTTTCCTGTTCGTATCAGGCTGTGAAGTTGACCTTCCTCTGTCCTTCTCCTCAGGTGCTGCAGACCTGGGCTTTTATAGAAGGATGGGGATGGGTTTGTGTTTCAATTCAAAGCCACCAGCACTGATTAAGTGCCTACTGTGTACAAGGTACTATGCTGGTGCTGAGGATACAAAGACTAAGGATTTTATTACCGCCTTCCTGTAGGATGCATTTGCAATAGATAAAGTAATATCAGGAGAAAGAACTAACAAGAGGAATCTGGGCAGGCTCCCTGGAAGGGAGGCATCTAGAAGCAGACTCTGAGGAGACTGAGGACACTAAGAGGCAGAGGGCAGGAAGGAGAGCAGTTCATGCAAAGTCACAGAGGCAGGAGGTGAGATTCTGGGGTGGGAGAACAGCAAGGAGTGCATTTTGCTAGAAACGCAGAACCCAGGAAGGGTGAGCAGTTTATAGTAAGTGTCAAAAGGTGGGTTGGAGCCACACTGGGAAAAGCTTTCAATGCCAGGCAGCCAAGGAGTTATTGCATTGTTACTAGGGGCCGTAGGGAGGTACCTAACATTCTTAAAGGGTGAGTGACCTGGTCAGGTCCTTGCTCTACAAAGATGATTTTTACCATTAAGGATGGATGACAGCAGAGGTGTCAAACTCACAGCAAGCAAAAAAAAGAGGGGGGGAATGTGTCTTGCACCAAATTAAAATGCAGTTAGGGAGGCAGTGAGGTGGCTCAGTGGATTGAGAGCCAGACCTAGGGAAGGGAGGTCCTGGGTTCAAATGAGGCCTCCGATACTTTTCAGCTGTGTGACCCTGGACAAGTCACTTGACTCCCATTGCCTAGCCCTTACCAGTCTTCTGCCTTTGAACCAATCCACAGTATTGATTCTAAGAGAGAAGGCAAGTTTTTTTTTTTTTTTAATGTAAATAGGTAATGCTTAACAAAATAAATAAAAATACAAACCAACATTGATAATGTGGATTTGTGGTTTTAGGAGTCAATACATAGCCCACAGGAATCTGCTGAAGTTTGACACCACTGGATTAAAGATGATATTTCTGGGGAGGAGATTCTTTAAGAAGCTAGAAGTCCAGGGGAGAGGTGAACAGGACCTGGCTAGGAGTTGTGAGAGGGGGGAAAAAGGAGAGAAACCGAGCTGGGGGAGAATGAAATGGAATTCAGGGAACAGAGGGCGGAGACTCGCTCCAGAACCGAGGCTGTACTTAATCTCTACCTGTATTTTCCTGTTCAGCCTGTGTTGTCTCTGAGTCCTTTCCTTCCGGGACCACTTCTCCCAAATCAGAGTGCCTGAAACAGTTTGAAAAGAAAATCGAATAGAGATAATGAGGGAGGGTCCTGAGACCTTCTAGGAAGTCTTCTGATCTAGAGAGTGGGATGAGCTCAAAAGAGGGGAGGTCATGGGCTGGGAGCCCTGAGAATGGGTGAAGGGATAAGAGTCAATGGAGAGAGTGCTGGGTCTGAAGTCAGGGAGACCTAGGTTCAAATCCAACCTCAGACAATTACCAGCTATGTAATCCTGGGTATCTTAAACTGTCTGCCTCAGTTTCCTCACCTGTAAAATGGGGAATGGTAAAAGAACCTACCTCCCAAGGTTCTTGTAAGGACAAAATGGGGAATAATAACAGAAACTACCTCCCAAGGTTCTTGTGAAGACATTTGTAAAGTGCTTTGCAAACCTTCAAATGTTGTATCAATGCTAGCTAAGGATTACCATCCTGGGCAGCTTCCTTCCTCTATCTACTCCTCATTTTCCTCACATATTAAAACATGGGGGGATTCTATGACCTCTAAGTTTCCTTCTTGGGAAAAATCTAATATAATACAGATTCACACACACACAGAGACACACAGACACACACACACTCCTTCCAACTTAGTGCTAAAAAGATAATAACATTGTTGGTTTTTTACTACTGGCCATAGATATATTGATACATGGCTATCTGAAAAATGATGTCCTATGAATTTAAGGTAGGAGGCCCTGGAGATACGGTATTTTCACAGGGAGATGAGAATGGTTCCACGTACAAGGGAAAGATGAAATGAAAGTCATTTCCAAAAATAAGGGTGATCAAATCAACTTTGTCCATGATGGAGTCCATCCAAGGCTAAATGGAAGAGACGAAGAGGGACCAAACCCTATTCTAAGTGAGGGCTGAGGACTGCCTGACTTTGGGTAGGATCTACCTAGAGAGAAGGTGGTGCCTACAGAGGGTTGGTGAGACTTAGACGATGATTGAAGATTAGGAGTAAGGAAGAGGGAAGACCTGGGTCTTGGGAAGAGGATGATACTCTCCATATATGTGTGGGTGTACATAAATACACACATACATAGTATATGTACGTGTTCTTGAATATATACACAATAGATATAGTAAATATATATCTAAAATAAATAAATATATATATATATTTTATATAATATATATAAAAATAAAAATATAAATATAAATATATATATATTCAGTAGGTCTCCAGAATAGTCCTCCGTGGTCTTCTAGGTATTAAAGAGCCCTTTTCCTACTCAGTTCTGTTTCTGTTCTTTATTTTTATTGATCACAATGTATAATATATACAATAAATAAATAAATATATATATATATGTTCAGAAGGTCTCCAGAATAGTCCTCCTTGGTCTTAAAGGTATCAAAGACCCCCTTTTCCTACTCAGTTCTGCTTCTATTCTTTATTTTTATTCATCACAATAATAAATATATTATATATATATGTATATATATATAATTCAGTAGGTCTCCAGAATAGTCCTCCGTGGTCTTCTAGGTATTAAAGACCCTTTTCCCTACTCATTTCCTCTTCTGTTCTTTATTTTTATTCATCACAATATACAATAAATATATATATATATTCAATAGGTCTCCAGAATAGTCCTCCATAGTGTCCTAGGTGGCAAATGTTGGCCAAGTAAGAGAGTGTAAGGGTATACTGAGAGAAGAGAAGAAGGCCGGGGACGGAGGTCTGGGGGATGGCCAGGCTTAGAGACTGGAAGGGGAAGAATGATCTAGCAGAGACAGAATTTAACCAAACCATGAAACTGCAAAACTTTTTTTAGAATGAATATCTTCATGTTGGGATATCTCACTGCGGTTGTATCATCCCTTCCTTGGTAAAAACCAGACCAACAACTGGCACTTGGAAATTATGTCTATTTGGATAGTTCTATGCCTGGCAAATAGCCCAGAGACTGAAGCCCCCATCTGCCACCCAGGAGACCATGGTGGTCTACCTTGAGACCTTCCACCACCCAGGGGAAAAGAACCAGCATCCCTTAGAAGCCCTGTACCTTATTCTCTACATCTGTCCAGAGCAAAGGCGCTCAGAGAGACCCTTGATTGGCTGGTCTAAGGTCATAAAGTGGGATGAGAGGCAGTGTGGCTTGGTGCATAGAGAACTGGTTTTGGAGTCAGGCCAACCTGAATTCAAGTCATGCCATCTTTGGGTATCCCAATGAACTCTTTAAGATGAGAAATAGCAAAGCTATTATATATCTTTATTTCTGGCAGGAATTTCCTTCCCCAGAGAGTCCTCATATTAATGAGAGAGGCCCGTTGGGCTCATAAATAAACTACAGCAGAATAATAATGGCGGCAAGAGGGTCCAGTTTTCACCACTTCACAATTTCCTGCTCAGCTTCTTAGAAGCTACTTGCATCAAAGGGGGCATCAAGGGAGGCCTATTTTGTATCAGAAGACCTTCGTGAACAGTAAAGTATTCCTGAAAAAATGGAGATTCCTGGTCCAGTATAGGGTTCAAGAAACTAAGACTTCCTTTTGACACTTATTCCTTCTGTGCCCCAAAGCAAGCCACTTAACCTCTGTGGACCTCAAATATCTCATCTGTAAAATAGGAGTCATAATGCCAGTTATAGTACAACTCCCAAGGTTGATGGGATAAAGCAGGGGAAACAATTTGTCGGCTGTACAAGAGGCCTTAAATGCCAATTGTCATCCATGGGAACAGGCATCACCCTTTAGTGTAGAGCAGTATACATATATTTACAGTTGATGCGAGCAGTTGTTGGTCCTGTCATTGGTATACAGTATAACACAATGGTAAGGCCATTTAAAAATCTGCTTGCCTTTCACTTTGCCATCCTGTCTCATTTTCAGTCATCGTCACAGATGACCAGATCAACTGCGAGGCAATCATGTCTACACAGCCAGAACTCATCACTCTGTGGTGATCCAAGATGGCACCAGGTAAAGAGGAAGGAGAACTGAGTCCTAATTCCATTCCTGCCACTGACTAGCTGGGACACCATGGGCAGGGCAATTTCTCTGGGATCCTGTTTCCTCGTCTTCAAGAATAGCAGGCTCAGTTATCACTAGCTGACCTCAAAAGCCCTTCCAGGGTGAATATTTTAGGATTCTACTCTAAAACAGTCTCTAAGCACCCACAGTACCTTGCATGTAATACTTGATAAAGGTTTATTGCAGGGCAGCTAAGAGGCTCAGCAGATAGCTAGGTCTGGAGATGGGAGGTCCTGGGTTCAAATTTGACATCAGACACTTCCTGAGCTATAGACCCTGGGCAAGTCACTTGATCCCCATTGCTTAGCCCTTATCACTTCTACCTCAGAACCAATATTCAGTATTGATTCTAAGACAGAAGATAAAGTTTTTAAAAAAAAGCTTACTACATTGAATTGTTTGTTTTATGTCTACAACCCGGGACTTCCTATAATAAAATTGGGGTTATCTCAAAGGGATATTATAAGACTAAGCCAAGACTAAATGATGAGAACTACATTGAATTGTAAAAAAGTATTTGGAAAATGGAAAGAGTTACGTAATTCAAAGGGATGTTGGTACCAATAGCAGAGTGCCTTTCCACTGGTTGTCTCGCCTGCCCCAAGTTCTCTCTTCTCCCTTTTAGCATCCTCAGCTGCCTTGAAGACTTAGCTTAAACATCACTTTCTGTAAGAATTCTGCTCCCTGGTCTCCCCTTCCCCAAGATGCTATTAGACATCTAGAATAGATACGAGATCCTTCCCTTCCAAAATTATCTTGTATCTGTTCTATATGTGTAATGTATATACATATGTATATCTAAAAGAGAAAAAGAGAGGAAGGGGAAATAGAGGGAGAGATAAGTGGAGGAAAAGGGGGGGAGGAAGAAAGGAGAGGGGGGAATACAGAGAAGAACAGAGAGAGAGGGGAAGGAGTGAGGAAGAGAGAAAAGAGAGAGAGAGAGAGAGAGAGAGAGAGAGAGAGAGAGAGAGAGAGAGAGAGAGAGAGAGAGAGAGGAAAAGGAGAGAGAAGGGGGAGAGAGAGAAAGGGAGAAACAGAGAAAGGCATAGAGAGGAGAGAGGGAGAGAGAAGAAGAGGGGAATAATGGAGGGAGAGATGGAAACAAAGATGGAGAAGGAGAGGGGAGAGGGAGGGTGGTAGAGGGGGGGAGAAAGAGATAGAGGGAGGGAGAGGAAAACAGGGGGAGAGGGAGGGAGGGAAAGGGAGAGGGAGAGAGAGAGAAGGGGACATGCCATGATACTATGCCCATTAAAATATGAGGTCCTTGAAGAACCTTTTTTTGAACTTTCTTTGCATCTTCCCTGCTTCCCACAGTTCCTGGCACACAGTAAGTATTTAATAAATGTATGGTGGGCCTGGAGAGAGGAGGTCCTGGGTTCAAATTTGACCTCAGATAAGTCCTAGCTATGTGACCCTGGGGGGAAAATCACTTAATCTCAATTCTCTACCTTACCCCTCCCTCTGCCTTGGAACCAATAAATAACATTGATTCTAGGACAGAAGGTAACAGTCTAAAAAGAAATAAATAAATAGTTACCTGTATATTGAGTGATTATAGAGGAAAGTCAAGTCACTAAGCATTTATTAAGTGTCTGTTCTGAGTCAAGCTCTAACTGTAAGAAGCGAATATAATGAATTGCATGAGATATGGAAAATTTGAAAAATTCATATGTAGTGTCAAATGCGAAATATCCATCATATTGTCCTATTTATAACCCCACAGAGGAATAAGGCATTGTATTCTTTATTCTGGCTGCCGGATCATGTATCTCATCAACATTGGCCTCCGTCCAATCAGTAAGCACTTATTAATCCATGCTATGCGCTAGGAACGGTGCCGGGCAATGGAGATCCAAAGGCTAAAATGAAATCGTTCCTGTCCTCAAGGAGATTACAGTCTCCAGTGATTCTGTTCATGGTCCATTCATGCTTTCCCACCCCGTGAGTGGCTTGTCCATGTCCTTCCATAAATCTTCCATGGAGGAGCTACTCAAAATGGCGGAGAACTTCCTCCCTTCTTCTCTATATTAATTTCTATAAATACAAATATATATATATACACACACATATATGTGTATATTGACTATTACAACAACCCCAACCAGTGAATAGGGTTATTCATCCATTATACCATGACTGGCACATCTCCCCATTTTCATCTTTTATTTTTTTAAATATATATAAATCCTCACCCTCCTGTCTTAGAATCAATACTGGATATCGGTTCCAAGGCAGAAGAGTGGTAAGAGCTAGGCAATGGGGGTCAAGTGACTTGCCCAGGGTCACATAGCTGGGAAGTGTCTGAGGTCAGATTTGAACCCAGGACCTCCATTCTCTAGGTCTGGCTCTCCCATCCACTGAGTCACCCAGTTGCCTTCTTTTGAGTCATTTCTTGCATAGAAGACAACTTTGGTAGGAGGAGGAGTGACCCAAAATTCATCTGGAAGACTGTACATCACATATAGTGACACCAGGCTGCTCCCTGATAGAAAGTTTATTTCTTGAAATTCCTTGGGGAGCTAGGTAGCACAGTAGATAAGAGTGCTGGGCCTGGAACCAGGAAGACCTGAGTTCAAATCCAGTCTGAGGCATTTACTTACCATATGTGACCTTGGGTAAGTTACTTAACCACTGCCTGCCTCAGTTTCCTTTTCTTTAAATTGGGACAATAATAACAGCACCTATCCTCCTGGCATTATTGTAAGGCTCAAATAAGATATTTTCAAAGCACTTGTGCAAATCTTAAGGTGCCATGCAAATACTAGCCACTATTACTATTAATTTAAAATGTCTTATTAAATTCAATGAAATGGCATGTTTATTTAATTTAATATTAATAAATAAATTTCAATTAAATATTATTTATTAATAAATCAATTTTAATTAAATTCAATATTTATTTGATTTAATGTTATTTAATAATAAATTCATTTTAATATTCATTTAATTTAATATTATTTAATAATAAATTAATTTAAATTAAATAAATTTAAAAGAACATTTCTCTGATCAAAAAGCTTTTCCAGACTTGTCTCTTTAGATGAAAAATTAGGGCAGGACAAAAAGTCTTTCTTATGGAAGGAGAATACTAGTAGACACTGACCTTTGAACAGAGAGAGCCTTTCATCAATCAATGTAGAGCCTTGCCTTCCTCCACCCTATAAAGTAATTAGAATGTTGACTCATCCCTCTGAGATCTAGTCTTTCTTCATCCCTTGAAGGGAAAGGGCTAAACCTGCCCTTCCTCATCCAGAAAGGCTGATGGGAGAGGAGACCCACTGCAATCCTTGGGCAAACAGGTCCAGAAGGAAGCATCGTTTGGGAGCCTTGGTCCTATACTGTATTTGAGCATATTAAGGCCTTTTCCTTGTTCGAGATTCTCAGCAATATTGCCTCAGATTACCTGGGGGGGTGGGGGGCAGGATGGGGGCGGCGTAGAGAGGCCATGTGGAAAATACACCAGTGTGGAAATCTTTCTGGCTGGCTGTCTCTCCCCCATCCTTTTCTGACTTTCCATCTCTCCGTCAGCTAGAAATGGCTTGATTTTAAATCATGATAAGTGAATAAAGGTCATTTCCAGCGGACTTTTGGGCCATCCCTCTAAGATTTCTTTCTTCAACATGCAGAATGGACAGAGAGTACAAATGGGCAATGTGTTAGGCTTGCTATGAAATGCCTTCAGGAAATTGCAAAGCTCTTTTCAGTGGTGTCAAATTCAAATAGAAATTGGTGCCTGGATGCTGCCTATTAACTTAGAAAACCACAAATCAACATTATCTATATTATGTTGTTGTTATTTACTTTGTTAAACATTTCCCAATTCCCAGCATTTCAGAGTTTTCAGATCCCTGCTGGAATCCAGAGTTGACAGCTCTGTGGTAAATAATTCCATCTATATCCTGGAAATAAAGACCCATTTAAAAAAGACTAGAATTCTATTAATGGTACTCCATGACTAGGAAACATGGAACACACCATTCTCTGAAAAACCAAAAATGAATATCATGCAGTGAGCAGTGGAAAAGCATAGGGTTGGTGTGAGCATATGGCCAATGAAGAACTTTGAAGATCAGTGGTACAATGGTCAGAGTATGAGACTTAAGCATCAGGAAGACCTGAGTTCAAATCCTGACTCAGGCACTTGCTAATTATGTGATTCTGGGTAATTCACTTCATCTCTTGAAGCCATAGCTATAAAAATGGGATTTTAATAGCATCTACTTCACAGGGTTGTTTTTTTTGAGGATAAAAGGAGTCAACGCATGGAAAGCATTTTACAAATCTTAAAGCACTATAGAAGGGGCAATTGGGTCACTCAGTGGATAGAGAGCCAGGCTTAGAGACCTTAGAGAGGTCCTGGGTTCAAATCTGGACTAAAGCACTTCCTACCTGTATGACCTTGGGAAAGTCACTTAACCTCAATTGCCTGCCCTTTTCTGATCACAGTATTCATTCAAAGACAGAAGGGTTAAAAGTAAAAAGTTATCACCAGGGAAATGCATGCCAGGAAGTTCTATACCAAGCTGACTAACAACTCTAACCTGTTCCCAGGGTTATTCTACCATCAAATTACAACCCTCAATTATTCATGCTAATGGAAAAGGGCAGGGGGTCAGATAACCCCAAACAAAGCAAAACATGTCATCCATAACACAGTAGAAGCAAAATGCATTACCAGTAACTTTTATTCAGTGCTTCCTGTGTCCCAGCTGAGTACTGGGAATGCTTCACTTAGATCTCCCAGGACTTGGAATTCACCAGGGAGCTCCCCATTCAGTGAATCCTTGGGAAAGCAACAGCTCACCCCTAATTCACTCTAGTTCCCAGGTACCCAAAGACAGATGCTACAGTTTGGCAGAGAATGCCCAAAATGGGGAAGCCCCTCTTCCAACAAAGATGGCAGCCCATCTATTGGGAGATGAACACTAGGGAGCTGTCCAAAGAAGTAGGAGACCTGCATTGAGTCACACAGCCAGATTCCGACCAAGGCTACCTGCTCCTCCCTCTATTTCTCAGGGTTTTGGAGATCAGAGCTGTAGTTTCACTGGAACAGGAACTTCTACACCAATTCAGAGCTACCCTTGTTATATGGGGGCACTTGGAAGTTAAGTGGCACACTCAGGGTATCACACATCTATGAGCTAGAGCAGGGGTCCCTAAAGGGAGAAGGCTGGAACTAGGAATCGTTTTTACATTTTAAAGGAAAGTTTTATTGTATTTTTTAAACTCCTACCTTCTGTCTTAGCATAAAGAGTGACAAGGACTAGGCAATTGTGGTTAAGTGACTTGTCTAGGGTCATACAGCTAGGAAGAGTCTGAAGTCAGATTTAAAAGTTTTGTTGTATTTTAAAATGTTAAAACTGTTCTTAGCTCTCCTATTGGCTGTTATACAAAAAACAGAGAAAGATGGTCTATCAATATTTGTGTTAGAGACAGAACCTGAACTCAGGTCCTTGAGTCTTGAAAGCCTGTTTTCTATTCACTGAACCACCTTGCCTGCCTCTCCCATGTAGCGTCGGCAAAACCAGAATGAAAGATGTGGTCCTTTATGCTCATTTATCATCATAGATGTAGAGTTAGAAAGAATATCACTGATACTGGAGGTTCTTTTAGTCCATCCCCCTCATTTTACAGATGAGGAAACTGAGGTAGTCAGCGTTTAAGTGAATTAGGCAGGGTCACCCAAACAGTAAGAATCTGAAGTTGGATTTTCATTCAAAATTCACTGTTTTCCATTTCTATTTTTTATATTCCATTTTTCTATTCTATTCTATGTTTTCTATTCTAAAACAAGGTTCATCCTTGTTTTCTATTCTTTTCTTTTAGAAAAAAGATAAACAGGATTAAGTGACTTGCCTAGGGTCACATAGTTAAGAAGTGACTGAAGACAGATTTGAACTCAGATCTTCCTGACTCCAAGCCCAGAACTCTGTCTACTTCACTACCTAGCTGCTTCTTTTCCTTTTCAAATTGATAAATGTTTATTCTTTCATTTTCAAAGATAACCAGTGACATTGTGGAGTAAAGTCTTAGACTGCGTGTGAATATACTTAATCGAGGAGGAGTTGCACAAAGTCATCAGCCTCACTCCATCTTTCAAAGTCATCCAAGTCCAGTGGCAAGACAAGTCTTACTAACTAGCTGTGTGACCCTGGGAAAGTCACTTACCCACTGTATCACCTCACTGCCTTTGAAACAAGGATCTGGGCCAAAGTCTTGAAGAGCATCCACCAAAAAGGCAGCTTGAGACAACAAAGTGTAGTGAGTAGCATGCTGGTCTTAGATTCAGGAAGGGGAAGGGAACCAGCATTTATTAAGAGCCTACTACGTGCCAGATACTGTGCTAAGCTTTCCAAATATTATTTCATTTGGTTCCTGGTTGACCCCAATGATCCCATTGGCCTTGGGTCTCCACCTTTTACCACCCTTTGTTTCATTTATTGGAGGGTGGAATCATGAACTCCAAACCATGCCTTTAAAGAGAGCTCAGCTCAGAACATCTCATTGGGGAATTCTCTGACTTCTTCTTCTTCCCCTTTTCAGCTTCCTTTAATGGGTTGTTTTCCCTTATAAGAATGTAAACTCTTTGAGGGCAAGGAATGTCATTTTTGTATTTGTATCAGTGCTCAGCACAGTGTCTGACATGTAGTAGATGCTTAATTAATGACTATTTATTTATTTAGAAACTTACCTTCTGTTTTAGTAACAGCCTAAGTCACAAAGGCAAGGGCTAGGCAAACAGGGTGAAGTGACTTGCCCAGGATCACACAGCTAGGAAGTGTCTGAGGCCAGATTTGAACCTGTGTCCTCCCAATTCCAGACCTGGCAGTCTATCCACTGAGTCACTTAGCTCCCCCTTTAATAAATATCTATTGTTGACAAGTCTGGGCATAAGTTTCCTCATCAGTAACATTAGGGAATTGAATTTAATGGCCCTCTAAGGTTCTTTCCAGTATTTTTTTCCCATGATGCTAAGAAGAGATTGGATTGCATACTATCGCCTTATTATCTGACCTCAGACACTTCCCAGCTGTGTGACCCTGGGCAAGTCACTTGACCCCCATTGCCTAGCCCTTACCAGTCTTCTGCCTTGGAACCAATACACAGTATTGATTCCAAGACAGAAGGTGAGGGTTTAAAAAAAATCCCCTTATTATAAGGGACATATGCATAATCGAATGCTGTGGGAATTGAGGGATTCTTTTGATTTTGCTTCTATAGGTGAATCTTTTTTTTTGTTTGTTACAAAATGAAGAATATAAAGCCCACTGTGTTTTCCTTTCTTCTTGAACTGCCATAAATTTAATTTTTAATTAAATGAATTAATTAAATCAATTGATTAAATGAAAAGAAAATTTGAGTTGAATTTATTGATTTAAACTCTTACCTTCTGTCTTAGAATCAATACTATGTGTTGGTTTTGTAAAAAATAGACTCGAATACAGGACTACAATCCTCACAAACCTTTGCTCCACTTCCCCAAAATGCTTTGTAATCTCACACAATTCTGAGGTGGGCCGAGATCGAGGAAGGATTTAAGCTGGTGGCAAAGGTTTTTGGGTGTCTTTCCTCTTTTTGGACTTCTGTTTTGGAGCAGTCGTGGCTTTTTCCATAATGTAAGTGAGGTCTTGTCTGGGCCTCTGGCCTAGGCACGTTTTCCTTATCCTGTATTTTCTTTAATCCTTAATAAACCTCTAAAAAAATATATAATACTCCTTGCAGAGAGAAACTAATTTCTACCTGCCTCAGTCTCCCCTGAATTTTAACTGTTACAGTTTCAAGGCAGAAGAGTGGTAAGGACTAGGCAATGGGGGTCAAGTGACACAGCTAGGAAGTATCTGAAGTCATATTTGAACCCAGTACCTCCCATCTTCAGGTCTCACTCTCTATCCACTGAGCCACCTAGCTGCCCTGAATTAAATTTAGAACCAAATTCAATGCTTAGTTGTAGCAACCAGAGGACATGGATTCAAATCCTACCTTGAATATTTACAACCTGTCTGACCTTGGATAAGTTGTTATAACTTCTCTTGACCTCAGTTTCTTCATCTGGAAAATGAGGGGAGTTGGACCAGTTGGCCTTATAATTCCAAATCTACAACCCTATAATCTGTAATAGTCTCTTTTTTATATTTTAATTTAACTTTTTAACTTTACATTTTAACTTAGCCACAGAATATAAACCCTAAATAAAAAAAATTTTCTTGGCCAGGTAGAAAGAACCTCCAAGTTATTCTATATGCCTGGGCAAGGGACCTCTTTCAGCTATACTGACTCCCCAGCCTAAATTGGGAAAACCCAGCTCAGTCCTACCTTTCTGGAAGGAGTGAAGTCATCCTGTGTCCCATCCTTCTAAACAAACTTGTGGGAAGGAAGAAGCTCCCCATTCCATTCCAGTACTCTCCCTTGGGTGACACTGGGTAGAACTCCCTGAATCCCCCCTTTTCTCCAGTGGAGTTCACTGGCAAATCCTGTTTCCAATGGAGAATTGCCCTATTCCTATAGTCATGTACCCCTTGATGTGGGTACATCCTTTCCAGATGTGGGTAGATTCTTTCTTTCTGGGCCCCATGATCTCCTCTGAAGAGAAAGGGTTCCTCTGAGGTTCTCCATATCCCTAAGGGGTGGGAAAGGTTTGGGGGAGGGAGTAAACATTTACTAAGCACCTACTATGTGCTCCAAGCACTGCATTAATCACTCTACAATTATCTTATTTGATCCAGTTAGATTCCAAGACCTTTCCTATCTCACCCACCTTCTCCTGACCAGGAGGATCCTTTTGCTACCTCAACATCTTCACTCATCACAAGAGAGGTATAGAGAACAGCATAGCATCAGAAGCCAAAGAGCATGGGTTCAAAACCTGGATACTCACAATGTATGTGTCTTTAGACAAGTTCCTTTACCTCAGTTTCTTCCTGGATAATATAAGGAGGATGGATTGCCTGCTGTCTAAGGTCTCTTTGAGCTTAATTAAATTAATAATTTATAATATATATAATATAATATAATAAATTATATATATATATAATATATAATATAATATAATAAATTAAATTAATTAATTAAAAAATTAAAAAAAAATCATGGCCCTGTGCTTCCAAGAGCAACATCCTTCCACCTTCTACGAGGAGTTAGACTATAACCTCTCGGTGAGCCTGATGGATTGGTTCAATCTAACTAAGCCTGGAAAATCGTCCAGAGCTCTCCAGTAAAGATTCTTCATTGGGATGGTCTATCCTTTCCCAAGAGATGACACTTTCTCCTCTGATGGAAGAGATGCCCCGACCCAGCCTGACACCTGAGTTTCTAAATACCTCTCTTCTCCCCAGAGTGTTGGTCTTCTTACGCTTTTTTCTCCTCCATTTCCATCGCTTTACTTTCTTTTTCTTTTTCTTTTTAATTTTTTTCAATTGCATGTAGAAACAATTTTTGACAATTGTTTTCTGAAATTTTACATTTCAGATTTTCCCTTCCCTCCCCGATGGTAAATAGCCTGATATAGCAGTACTTTCATACGATACATATTTCCATACTGCTCATGTCATGACAGGAAACACATATCACACAGTCTTAGAATCATTGGTTCTAAGGCAGAAAGATGGGGCAAGGGGTGAGCAATAGGGTTTAAGTGATTTGTCAGGGTCATACAGCTAGGTTACATTTGAACCCAGGACCTCCCATCTCCAGGCCTGGCTCTCTAACCAATGAGCCACCCAGCTGCCCTTCTCTGAGCATTTTCAATCACTATCCCACCCATCTCTCCCAAATTCTCTCCTTCCTCACTTCCTTCGGCAAGAAGCTTTTGCAAATCCCCCTTGTAGCCTCAGCACCTTCCTGGGATGATTTTCTAATTTCTCTTGTATGTAGTTGTTAGCATGTTGTCTCTCCTGGTAGCCTATAAGCAGTCCGTGATAGTACGGATGGTTCCCCCAACCTCCCTTCTTCGTGACCCAGCACTTAGCGTAGGCACATAGTAGGCACTTAATGCTTGTTGATTTGGTGGTACACTGGGAAATTGTCATCATAATAGGAAGGTCAGAGATAGAAAAATGGGTTTTTTAACTATTTGTAAATAAGTATTTAATGGAAAGCAGTGGGCTTGGTTTTAACATGCAAATATGCATTATAAATCCCCAGAAGGGGATTTCATCCTCCCTATGGCTGTCAAATTGAGATCCCTAAAGCACTGGTCTGTCTATGTCACTGCCCTGCTCCCTATTGCCCTTAGAGCTAAAATACAAACTCCTCCATTTAGCAATTAAAACCCATCATAATCTGGCTCCCGGCTGTCTTTCCTGGCTAATTACACATTACTTCTCCGCTAGCACTCTGCTTCTGGCCAAAGTGATCTAATGGTTGTTCCAAGTGGACAACATTCATCTCCCACCTCCAAACATTTGCACATACTGTTCCACATCCCTAGAATGCTTTCCCTCTTCCTTTTTGCTTCTATTACTTGCTTACAGGAAGGTTTTTCATTCCTCCCGGTGTTGTCCACTCCCCTCCTCCTCATCTCTGAGATTTCTCTTTGTGTATATTCTCTATTTCCTTATCTGTGGACAAGACGTAACCCTGTTCTGTCTGAATGGGAGTCCCGAGAGGGCAAGGGCTGACTCACTTTGGGGTTTGTATTCCCAGCGCCTGGCACAATGCCTGGCACAGATAGCTATGGGCTGATTGATATTGCAAAACAAGGTGATATCAAAGACTGGTGGAAGGTGGAAGGAGAAGAATCTCAGCTGATCCAGACAGGTGGGGATTATGGGATCCTGAATGGGCAAAGGGGGAAAGCTGGGAGAAGGGAATAGTATAAGGCAGGAGATGGGAACCATCAGGTTAAATGGAAACCAGAAAAGAACAGATTCTCCCCTTTGGTCCCTGACCCTTTGTTCCCTCATTTCCTAGTCTGGGTCACTCATCCCTGCCTGACTTGACCTCCCAGACTTTGGACTTTGCTATGTGCCTGGATTTCTCAGCCTAGATGCCTCCCTGCTCCCACTGCCTTTGCTAACTTCTCTGACGCTGCCTTACCTGATGGAGGGCATCAGCCAGTCCTCTTTCTGTCTAGACCAAGGGTTCTTATCTTTTTTATGTCACAGAACCCCCCCCCCTTTGGTAGGCTGGTGATGCCTATGGACCCATTTCTCAGAATCATGTTCTTAAATAACTGAAAGGAATGCTGAATTTCAGTTAGAGGTCAGTGAAGATGAAGGCGCCATTCTTCTTTTCCCATCCAAAGTTCATGGACCCCCTGACATCTGTCCCAAGACCCCTGTTGAGCCCAGGTGAAGAACAGCCCTTTTTCTAGATGAATTCTTAGTCTTGGGTCCTCCTGGCCTGAGTCTTGTCCTATCGCTACCCACCTCTAATTTGAAAGTGGGTGGTAAAGTCTGTTGGACAAACCAAGAAAAAAGACAGAAGGAAGAACAAACTGTTCATGATATTTGGATTCAAAGGCAACCTCTCTAGAGTCTATGTCAAAAGCTGGGGAGAGGAAGAGACAGAAACCAGCTGGCCATGAGCCCCACTGGGGGAGGGGGGTGACTGTGAAGTCAGTAGGGGTACATCTGGGGCCACACAGGAAAAGTGCTTCATCCTCCATGATCCAAGAGGAACTGAGAGTTACAGTAACACAAATAACCCTCATTCACATGGCTGTAATAGCCCTTTGGAATTTGTGGAGAAGGAGCAGCCCTGTGCTGTGGGTGGGACAGATGCTATTAACCCCATTTTGCAAATGAGAAAACTGAGATTTCTCAGTGACGTGTTCTTCGTCACATAGCTAGTTCAGTGTCAGGTTCTTCCCAGAGCCATCATTTAGAGGGTCAAGCCCAAGCCCAACGGTATGGTATGTCTTTGGGTAAGTCATTGAACTCTTCCAAGCCTCAAGTTTCTTCATCTATAAAAGAATGGGTTAGATTATAACCTTTCTGGAGTCCTGGACCCCTTGGGGAGTCAGGTGAAACCTAGAGGCCCCTTCTCAGAATCCAGCTTTCAAACACGCAAAACACAGAGAAAAATACAAAGCAAATCAACTATGTTGAAGTAGATATCCAAAAAAAGAAAAAAAAAGTCCATGGGTCCCAGGTTAGAAATTTCTGAACTAGGCAATGGCAGCCTAAGGCCCCTTTTAGTTATAATCTTATGACTTAAACTCCCCAGGCCTCAGTTTCCTTATCTGTAAAATGAGGCTAGACTAGATAACACCATAACTTTAAATCTATGATCCTAGGGTCCTGGACATTTATAAAAGCACCTACTATGGGCCAGGGACTCTGCTAAACCCTTTGCAATTATTATCTCATCTGGTTCTCACAATAATTCTGCAAGGTGCATGCTCTTCTTATTATCTCCATTTTAGGGATAAGGAACCTGAGGCAAACAGGGTCACGCAACTAGCAAGAATCTCAAAGCTGGATTTGAGATCAGGTCTTCCTGCCTCTGAATTATAACCTGAAGACAGATTTGTCTTCAAAAAACAACCACCACCACCAAAAAACAATCACCACCACCACCACCACCACCGTTGCCGCCGTAATGTCCATTATATCCATCTCCTGCTTAACCATCCTAAATGACTCTCCACCATCTAGAAGATAAAGTCCAGACTCCTCGTTAGCCTGACAGTCCAGGCTTTCTGCAACATGGCCCCATTCCACTCCAAATCGCGTGCTTTCATCAAAGCAGTCTTCTTGGCATCCTTTGAACACGCCCTCGAACTTCTGTTGGGTACCACATCTTCCCCCGCCTCACATACCCAGCCTACTCCTCTCCGCCTGTCCAAACCCTACCCACCACTGAAGACCAAAGTCAAAACAAGCCCAGAACAAAGTCACAGGGTAGCATGGCAGCCTCCCCAAAGTGAATGCTGCTCCCAGCTACTTGGAGAGTGGAATGTCCAAAAAGAGGCAGGGAAGAATTCTGTGACGTCCTGCTCTAGTCAGACTATATCCAGACTTTTACGTTCAGTTCTGGGTATTGGGGGCAGCTAAGGTGGCTGAGTGGGTTGAGGGCCAGATCTGGAGATTGGAGGTCCTGAGTTCAAAGCTAGGCTCAGACATTTGCTAGCTGTGTGACCCTGGGCAAGTCACTTGACCCCCATTGCCTAGCCTATACCACTCTTCTACCTTGGAATCAATACACGATATTGATTCTAAGACAGAAAGTGAGGGTTCAAAAAAAATTCTGAGCATCATATTTTAGGAAAGAAACTGATAAGCTAAGGAGGAACTGCTCAGAGGACATTTTCCAATTATGCTTCAGATCATCAGAAGGATGACTTACAGGCATGGGGGACTGGAGAGGGATAAATTTAGGAAACTATCCATAATTTTGTCAAGAGGTAAATAAAGCTCAGGTCCCACCACGTTACCCAAGCCCAACAAGACCAACCATCCACTGACCATCTGATCATGTTGGTCACATCTTCTCTTGGTTCCTCGCCTCTCTTCACAAAGGAAGGCTGCATCTTCCATCATCTACTCTCAAAGACCATTATTAGTTTTTTGAGTTATTCAGAGCTTGAGGATTTTTAGAGATGTCCTCAGCATATTATTATGGTCCCATTTCTTTCACACCACATCTGTTCAGAAACAGTGAGTGCACTTTGTGAGAGGGCTTGTTGGGAAGTGTGCTACGTTCAAGCAAAGTGTATCAGTACGTTGAAGAACCTTAGAAAGGATAGATTAGGGGTTGGGTGGGGAGGGACTATGAAAGCTGCCTCCAGATAGCTGGGAGTCCTTGGAAGAGGACTTGGAAGACTTTGGCTTGGCCCCATGGGGAAGAACTCTGAAGAGGGGCTTGAAAGTCGTCGAGGCAGATATCTAGGTTTGATGCCAGGAAAAACTTTCTAATAATGAGTTATCCGAGGATGAAATGGACTTCTCCAGAGAGAGGGAGATCCCTGTCACTAGAAGTATTCAAGGTGGAAGCTCTCTTTTTGGGGATGATATAGAGGGGAGTCTGGTTTAGATCCAGGCTGCAGGACATTGCCTTTGAGTTCTGTCAGCCAACTGGGTGTCTGTGATTCTGTGAAAATCCTCCTGCTTCTTTATGAAGTCTTCCTAGGGTATAAGATACCGTCTCTAGTGCCTGGCACATAGTAGGTGCTTAATAAATGTTGACTGATTGATTGATTGGCCTTTAGCACTTTGGCCTGTAACATTCCTTTAGCAACTAACCACGTATGACTTTATGTACTTGCTAGGACTATTGTTTATTTTTCAGCAGGAGGTAGTAGATAGAGGACTAGCCTTGAACCTGGGAAGGTTCCGGGGTGGGCCAAGTCCTGCCTCTGACATAAATTGACCCTGAGCAAGTCCCCTTACCTCTTAGTGCTCTAGACAAGTTTTTTTTTTTTAGTAACATTTTAAAACCCTTACCTTTGGTCTTAGAATCAATACTGTGTATTGGTTCCAAGGCAGAAGAGCAGTGAGGGCTAGGCAATGGGGGTTAAGTGACTTGTCCAGGGTCACACAGCTAGGAAGTATCTGAGGCCAGACTAGAATCTAGGACCTCCTTGTCTGCAGGACTGGATCTCTATCTACTGAGCCATCCAGCTGCCTCCTAGACAACTCTTTTAATAGACTCTCTGTTTGCAGAGAAGCTGCCATCCAGCTTTGGGAGAGAGCTTCTCACCTGGGAGTTTCTCAAATGAATAAAAATTCCAGGTGCAATCTGTCTTCCCCTACTGTAGTTAGGGAGCTTTTTGAATTGCTCTATGCTTGGTCTTTTCCAAAGAGAATCAAAGCCCCTAGACAGCAAGGACCTGCCTTAAACTTGGGTCACTCCAAAGGCCAGCACAGGTCAGACACTTAACTCATCCAGACCAAGGGATTCTCATCAGCTTGGTCTCCTGCAGGGGGGAATGCTGGGTTGGGTTGGCTCTTTTCCTTTATTGCTGTCAGCTTGGGTCCTCGCTATTTCTCAGCCTTTGGGTTCAATGGATAATATCCTCCTAATTTCCCTGCCTCGACTTAAAACACCCAGAGACAGCCAGCAGGAACATGGTGATCACTGCTAGATCAGGCTGTTGTCCCTTCTCTCTTTCCAGCTTCCCCATCGGGACAGTTTTTGCCTTCTTTTCATATCCCCTGGCATGGAACAGGCAGCTAGATGGGGCCTACTGGAGTTTGGAATCAGGAAAGTCCAAATCTGGCCTCAGACACTAGCTGTGTGAACCTAGGTAAGTCCTTTAACCACTGCCTGCCTCAGTTTCTCCATCTGTAACAGGGAGATGTGAAGATCAATGGGAGTTAATTTTTGTAAAGCACTTTGCAAACCTTTAAGAGCTTTGTAACCGCCAGCTACAATTATAGAAAGAACTTAAGTGTTTGATGACTATTGGACTCAGTTGGAGTCTGTCCGCCAAATGAGTCCCTCAGTGGCTCTGTACGCCACCCTCACCCTGTATCTTCCACAAAGAGCTTTTTTTAACCCTCTCCCTTCCATCTTAGAATCAATACTGTGTATTGGTTCTAAGGTGGGAGAACTAGGAAATGGGGGACAAGTGACTTGCCCAGGATCACATAGTATCTGAGGATAGGTTTGAACTCAGGATTTCTCATCTCTGGACTTGGCTCTCAATCCATGGAGCCACCTAGCTATCCCTGGTCCTTCTTTCTATGGAGGGCGCTGCCACCCATGCTCCTAGCTGCTCAGATTTTAAACCTTGAAGGCATCTTGTCCCTTCCCTCACTGAAATGTCTAATCAATTGCTAAGTCTTGGATAAGATCTAAGACAAGATCTAAGGGGAGGTAAAGGCAGGTCGGTGGCACAGTAGATGGAGTGCCAGGCTTAGAGTCAGGAGGACCTGGGTTCATTTCTGAGCCCAGACCCTTCTTAGCTGTGTGACCCTGGGCAAGTCACTTAACCCCCATTTTCTAGTTTTTGTTGCTTTTCTATCTTAGAATTATTACTAAGACAGAAGATAAGGTTGTGGCTTTTTTTTTTCCTTAAAACTCTTACCTTCTTTCTTGGAGTCAATACTGTGTTTTGGTTCCAAGGCAGAAGAGTGATAAAGGCTAGGCAATGGGGGTTAAGGGACTTGCTCAGGATCACACAGCTGGGAAGTATCTGAGGTCAATTTTGAACCTAAGACTTCCCATCTCTAGGCCTGGCTCTCAACCCACTGAGCCACCCAGCTGCCCCGTGTGTGTGTGTGTGTGTGTGTGTGTGTGTGTGTGTGTGTGTGTGTGTGTGTTTTAAGAAGATCAAATCTGAAATAAAATACAAACTCCTCAGCCTGGCATTTAAGGCCCTCCACAACCTGTTTCCAGCTGTATTCTTTCCGCCTCCCATCTCTTGGAATAGAATTCTTCAAATCCTCCTTTCCAGATCCTTATTTTCCTTTAAACCTTAACAAGTTAAAGGGTCACTTCTTCCTTAAAGTTCCCTGGTTCTCTCCAGACATTAATGCTCTCCCTCCTCAAATTACCTTGTATTTAGGCACACTATAGCCACCCCTTCCTTCCTCTCCTCCTCCTCCTTCTAGTGGAATATGAGCTTTTTGAAGACAGGGATGGATTTTTGTTGTTGATAGAGGTGGTGAGAGGAGGGAGCTTTGCATCTCCAGTACCTAGAACAGTGCCTAGAATGGGCATAGAATAGATGCTTAATAGAGTTGGCTTCCCTGTGCCAGAGGAGCCTGGTTTATCAAAAATGACACATCTTACAGTCCTCTAGGGGCCGAGAGGGCCAGTACATCGCATAGGACTGGACTAAGGTCCTCTCTCCTTCCTGAATTCTCAGAGAAATTGTGGCCTTCATCCAGAACCAGAACAGGAAAGAAGCTCTCTTTGCCCTGCCTAGCCCTGCCCTACAGCCCCAGTTAGGCTCTTCCCTGCCTCACCCTTTATGAGATTGCTCTCTTCTTCTGAAGCCTGGTCACCCAGCTGGGGTGCACCTGGGCTGTGGAACCTTGAACTCACAAATGTACTTGGGGGAAATGTCCCCATTTATATGCTGCTAGTTTCCTAGATTTCCAGCATTTTGTTGAGGTTCCATCAGTGACCTCTACAGAAATTCTGGTTTCTTCATCTACCCCCCTATTTATGGATTACTTCTGTTGATTATTTAAATGATACTTTCAGTGCTTATATGTAAATTTTTATCTCACTTTAATAAAGTTATTATTTAAGCTTAAAAAAAACATATGGGGGGGATGTGGCAGCTGAGTGGCTCAGTGGAATGAGAGTCACGCCTAGAGATGGGAGGTCCTGGGTTCAAATCTGGCCTCAGACACATCCCAGCTGTGTGACCCTGAGCAAGTCATTTGACCCCCCACCCATTGCCTAGCCCGTACCACTCTTCTGCCTTGAAACCAATACACAGTATTGATTCCAAGACAAAAGTTAAGGGTTAAAAAAAAAAAACCCTACTGGCTGCTGGCTGTCACATAGACTGTCATCCCCATTTTCAAGTAACTTACAATTGAATAGAGAATTATGAGGATAGAGTAGGGAGGTGTTTGAATCCCAGCTCTTAGTTTACTATGTGACCCTGGCTAAGTCATCTGACCTCTCTAGGCCTCAGTTTCATCATCTATAAAATGGGGATGGGGTAGTAGTCATTTCAAGCGGTGTCCCTCTCTTTGGGATCCCATTTGGAATTTTCTTGGCAAAGATACTCTTCATGGTTTCCCATTTCCTTCTCCAGCTCATCTGACAAATGAGGAAACTGAGACAAAGAGGGTTAAGCGGCTTGCCAAGGGTCACCTAGCTAGGGAGTATCTTGAGACTGTAACTTGAGTCTTCCTGACTCCAAGCCCAGCATTCTCTATCTACTGTGCCACCTCGTTGTCCCTTGTTATTGGGGTATGTGATGTCTAAAGTTCCTTCCAGCCCTAACAATCTGGCGAAAGGGTGCAGGGAAAAACAATTTTACTAACTAGCTAAGTTGCTTTAGGTATCAAGCACTCCAGCTCTCTGGGCCTCTAATTCCTTAAGCAGCAAAAGTAGGGGAATTGGCCTACAGGTAGGGATTCTTAACCTGGGGTGCATGAACTTTTTTTTTTAAACCCTTACATTTTTCAGTAACAACTCTAAGACAAAAGGCAAACAAGGATTTGATTAGGTTGATTAAGTGACTTGCTCAGGGTCACACAGCTAGGAAGTCTCTCCAGATGGGATTTGAACCCAGATCCTCCTGACCTTAGGCCTGGTTGCTCTGAGTGTTGTGTCACTTGGCTGCCCCAGTAATCCTATGTATTTTATACCTTTAAGAACCTTATTCTGAGAAAGGGGTCCATAGGTTTCACCAGAATGCTAAAGGGGTGCACAACACAAGAAAAAGTTAAGAATTCCTTAACTAGAGGAAATTAGGTAGCATAGTCATAGAAGGTTTGAAGACTAGAGGTTCTGAGTTCAACTCTGGCTTCAGACCCTTCCTAGCTGTATGACCCTGAGCAAGCCATTTAACCCCCATTGCTTAATCTTTACCACTCTTTTGCCTTAGAATTGATACTTAATGTCAATTAAGTTTTAATTAATTTTTTTAAAAAGACTGCCTGGCCTAGATTTTTTGAAACCCTTACCTTCCATCGTAGAATCGACTGTGTATTGGTTCCAAGCAGATTAGTAAGGGCTGGGCAATGGGAGTTAAGTGACTTATCCAGGATCACACAGCTAGGAAGGGTCTGAGTCTTTAGATATGAGCCCAAGACTTCAGGTCTCTAGGCCAGGCTCTCAACCCACTGAGTAGCCTAATTGTCCCCTGGCCCAGATGTTCTTGAAGACCCTCACTCTAACCCACAGAGGCACTAGGCTATAGTGGATAGACTGACTGCTCACCCGAGAATCAGAAGGAATAGGTTTAAAAACCTGCCAATGGCCAGCTATGTGACCCGAGGGAAGAAGCTGAACCTTTCTGACTGTTTTCCCCATCTGTGAAATGGGGATGGCAATGTAGGTATCACCTCCTTCAGGCTGAAAGAAGTGCTTTGTAAGAGCCTAGAAATGGGTGACACTATCAGGAGAACTAGCAGTCAATTTCACTAAGAACAGCAGAAAAGGGGAGTTCGCTGGAGCCACACAAGGGCCCTGGAGTTCCTTGGCCTCTCAGCTGGCTTTCACTTCACCCCCCTAGAGGACTGCTGGACCTGTAAGAGCTGAGGACTTCTCCCAGAAGGCGCTATCCAGGGGGAATTACCCACCGGCTCCCTCCCAAGCCTGTCAAGAGTTCTCTCCCCAGCCCTGACCCCCACCCCCACCCTAGCTTCACCAGCCCCATCTGGTTTAGAATTCTTTCCCCAAGTATCATCACTGGGTCTTTCTGACAGCCACATGACTAGCCTTGGGTTACTCAGACAAGCATGAAGCTCAGGCTGCCTAAATGTATGTGTCAGTGGGAGGGAGGGAGAGACAGAGAGATAGACACAGAAAGACGGACAGAGACAGAGAAACAGAGAGACAGACAGACAGAGACAGAGTCAGAGAAAGACAGAGACAGAGACAGACACAGAGAAAGATGGACAGAGATAGAGAAACAGAGACAGACAGAGAGACAGAGACAGAGTCAGAGAAAGAGAGACAGAGACAGACACAGAGAAAGATGGACAGAGACAGAGAAACAGAGACAGACAGAAAGAGAGACAGAGACAGTCAGAGAAAGAGAGAGACAGAGACACACAGAGAAAGATGGACAGAGACAGAGAAACAGAGAGACAGACAGAAAGAGAGACAGAGACAGTCAGAGAAAGAGAGAGACAGAGACACACAGAGAAAGATGGACAGAGACAGAGAAACAGAGAGACAGACAGAAAGAGAGACAGAGACAGAGTCAGAGAAAGAGAGAGACAGAGACACACAGAGAAAGATGGACAGAGACAGAGAAACAGAGAGACAGACAGAAAGAGAGACAGAGACAGTCAGAGAAAGAGAGAGACAGAGACACACAGAGAAAGATGGACAGAGATAGAGAAACAGAGAGACAGACAGAAAGAGAGACAGAGACAGAGTCAGAGAAAGAGAGAGACAGAGACACACAGAGAAAGATGGACAGAGACAGAGAAACAGAGAGACAGACAGAAAGAGAGACAGAGACAGTCAGAGAAAGAGAGAGACAGAGACACACAGAGAAAGATGGACAGACAGAGACAGAGAAACAGACAGAGACAGACAGACAGTCACACACACACACACACACACACACACACAAAGAGAGAGTATTTGGGGTGGAGGATGGAGTCCTGACCAAAAAGTTAGGAGCTGAAGGAGAGCCTAGAGACCCTAGAATCCTAGATCCCGAGCTTAGAAGGTATCTAAGAGGTCCTCAAGAGGGGAAGCCGAGATCCAGAGATGAAGCAGGGACTTGCCCAAGATCACACAATCAAGCGTGGGAGAAATGCCTTTTCCCAGGACCACACAGGGCTGGCTAGCCAGTGACAGCCTCCAGAGTCAAAGCCAGCCCTCTAGATCGCCCCTCCCCTACAAGTGTTCTTCCCAGTCAGTCACTAGCCATTAGGCTTCCTTCCCTCTCCCTGGATTCTAAAGCAGCAGAGCCCTGCTGATTTCGGACGAGGAAGCTGGCCCAAAGGAGCCTGGGGCAGCGAGGAAGGAAGCAGGCCCGTTGGCTCCCACAGGCCCAGAGCCATCCCTGATGAGTTCCCCCAGCACTCCTCCCCGGAGTAATAGCCCCAGGCTTCTGACCGCCCCGGCGAGGGAAGTGCCTTGGGATGACTGTTTTGGGTGTCTTTCCCCGCTAGTGAGTGAACCTGAACGTACTGGCTAAGTCTCCAGCGTCCAAAGGGCCCGCGCCCCACGAGTGGTTGGGTTCGGGCTCTCCCTCGGCGCTGAGGACAAAGGTGTGCCGGGGAGAAAGCTAAGCCTGGGGCCAGGCCCAGGTCCGCGGGACTGCTCCCTGGGAGGCAGCTTTCCCTTTCAGCGTCCAGCCAGCGGGGAAACAGTTAAAGAAACCGGCTATTCAGGCCTCCCGAGCTGGGAGCTCAGAAATTTCCACTAGGATTAAATTCCCTTCAACTGGAAAGTCAGGCCAAAGTCTCTCCCGGAGCCAGCGCGGCCCTCCTCCGCCGGGCCCTGGCCGGGCTGGGAGGTCCCTGGCCGTCCGGCTGTAGGCATCAGAGAGGGTTAGACAGAGGAGGATGAGCTGGGGCGCTCGGGAGCAGCACTCACCCTGGAGACGCCATCGGAGCCGGGCAGGGCAGGGCGGGCGGGCAGGCGAGGTCTGGGCTCCGGCTCCGGCTCCGGCTCCGGCTCCGGCTCCGGCCCCGGCTCCGGCCCCCCGGCTGCTCCGGTTTCCTCTGGTGCAGAACGGTGAGTCACTCTGACTCGGGCTCGGGCTCGGAAAGGAAAGCCCTAGGGTGGAGCTTGCCCCTAAGATAACTAGGGATTGCACAACCGGCTCTGCTCCAGGGCACTGCTCCAGGGACTGCGCTGGCTGGGGATGAGCCCGGCGGCGGCGGCGGCGGCGGACATGTGGGGATGAAGCCTGGGCACCTCGCATCCTCGCTGGCCCGGAGCTCCTGCTGCGGAGTGGGGGGCGGGGGCTCGCCTCCCCTCCTCCCCGGGCCAGACCTGTCCCCACCAGCCTCTCGGTGGCCCCGTCTCGGAAGGGGGAGGACCAGCTGTCAAGCTGGCCTAGAAGGGGCAGGGACCCTGTGTGAGGCTCCCTCTGCAGCCCTCAGAGAGGGAGCGTGGCACGTAGCAGGAACCCAACAACTAAATACCTCTGGGCTTAGGCTCCCAGGGCTGCCAGGGACCTCGGGGCTCATCCGGCCGACCGTCCTGTCCTGGCTCTCCCGCGGAGCCGGAAAACGAGTGCCGGAATCGGTGAAATTCACAGACACCACCGGTGCGCCTCAGCCCCGAGCAAAGCCGCTCCCTCTGAAGGGTGGTTTCGACGTTTATTACGCCCCTACTATGGGCTTTAGCCGATTTATCTCACTGGATCCTTACAATCCAGCAGGCAGATAGGAAACTGAGGCAGAGGTCAAGTGACTTGTCCAGAGTCATTCAGCCAGGAAATATCTGGGGCAAATCTGAACTCAGGTCCTCCTGACTCCAAGCCCCTCAGTCTATTCTGTTACCTAACTAGTTGCCCCTGGGGAAGAAGAAGTTCTGAACCTTTTTTCTCAGGGATCCCTTTGGGTAAAGCCCTCGGATCCCTTTCAGGACCACGTTTGTTTTTTTTTTTTGTTTGTTTTCCCCCTTTAATGTTTAAAGTAAAGTACACAGGGTTACAAAGGAAACCAATTAAAGGGAAATAAATGTATCCATATACATGTAGATGTAGATTCAAAACCCCCACTTTTACCTTTAAACCTTTACTTTCTGTTTCAGTAACAACTAAGACAGAAGGGCAAAAGCTAAGCAAATAGGGTTAAGTGACTTGTCCAGACAACTGGGAAGTGTCTAAGGCCAAATTTGAATCCAGGTCCTCCTGATTCCAGACCTGGTGCTCTATTCACTGTACCACCTAACCGACCCCAAATATATATTTTAAACCAAATTAATAGGCCCCAGGTTAAGAATCCTTGCTAGTATAACCCCCCTTAGGTGAAGAAACATTTAACCTGTTACACAAATCCCAGAGCAATGGTCTGGACATCTGGGCAATTGCCCCAATTTGTGGAAGTCACCCTGCTCTCTTTTCCCAGAATGCAGATTCCCAAGAAAACACCACTAAGATGAGACCTAGCCAGGAGGTGAGTCAAGGGGCTTTGGCAAAGGACACTGGATTTCCAGTTAGAGGAGGTACCCTAAAATTCCTGTTCTGTTCCTAATTGCCTGTGTGACTCTGGGGGAATCTTAGCTTTTCTGGGTCTCAGCTCCCTCATTGGTAAAAAGAGGATAATAGTAACTACCTCAAAGGGCTGTGGTGAGGCTTAGATGGAATGCTGTATATATGTATGAGTAAGGAGACTTGCTTTCTAAGATCATGGTCCCAGCTCTGCCCCAGGGACTCTCAGCATGACGTAGAAATCATTTCACATCTCAGCCTCACAAAGGGGTTGAACTACAGGATCCCAAAGCTCTAAAATTCTATGGACATGTGTACTGGCACTGCAGGTCCCCTGGGCTCATTCATTTTGCATTTTGGAAAAGGCAGCCTTTTCACTTCAATTCAATAAGTATATACAGTAAGCAACAAGTATATACAGTTAGTATATACTGTCTTTAAAGGACAAAATCCTATTGGCATCATAACCTGGCCCTCTTCTACCTTCTGCAACTGATATTCCCTTACAATCCAGTGCCTTTTCCATGGCTGTCCCCATGCCTGGAATGCTTTCTCTCCTCAACTCAATTTCCTGGCTTCCTTGAATTCTCTATTAAAATTACTTCCTCCTTCCTTCCTCCCTTTCCTCCTCTCCTTCCCTCCCTCCTTTTTCTCCCTCCTTCCTTTTCCTTCCTTCCTTCCTTCCTTCCTTCCTTCCTTCCTTCCTTCCTTCCTTCCTTCCTTCCTTCCTTCCTTCCTTCCTTCCTTCCTCTTTCCTTCCTTCCTTCCTTCCTTCCTTCCTTCCTTCCTTCCTTCCTTCCTTCCTTCCTTCCTTCCTTCCTTCCTCTTTCCTTCCTCTTTCCTTCCTTCCTTCCTTCCTTCCTTCCTTCCTTCCTTCCTTCCTTCCTTTCTCTTTCCTTCCTTCCTTCCTTCCTTCCTTCCTTCCTTCCTTCCTTCCTTTCTCTTTCCTTCCTTCCTTCCTTCTTTCCTTCCTTCCTTCCTTCCTTCATCCCTTCATCTATTTTTTCCTCTTTTTCTTTTCCTTCCTTATTTTATCTTATAATCAATACTGTGTTTTGGTTCCAAGGCAGAAGAGTGGTAAGGGCTAGGCAATGGGGGTTAAGCAACTTGCCCAGGGTCACACAACTAGAAAGTGTCTGAGGTCAAATTTGAACCCAGGACTCCTGTCTCTACACCTGGCTTTCAATCAACTGTGCCCTAAAGTTGCACTATCAAAAGAAGCTTTTCCCAGTTCTCCTTAATCTTAGTGTCCCTAATTTATCCTGCCTATAGCTTATTTGTACATAATCATTTGCATGTTCTCTCCCCTACTACATTGTTAGTTCCTTGAAAGTAGGTACTGGAGTCAAGGAAGATCTGAATTCAAATCCAGCCTCAGATACTTACTAGCTATGTGATCCTGGGCAAGTCACTTCACTTCTGTTTGCCTTAGTTTCCTCAACTGTTAAATGGGAGTGATAATGGTACCCACCTAAAGCACAGTACCCAGAACAAAGTAAGTGTTTAATATAAATATTTGTTCCTTTCCCCTTCCCATGGTTTGCCTTTCTTTGTCCCCAGCACTCAGCACAATGCCTGGCACATAATAATCACTCAGTAAATGCTTATTCCCTTCTCCCTTTTATTTTTGTCTTTCTTTGTATCCCCCCAGTACTTAGCACAGTGCCTGCCATACAACAGTCACTCAGTAAATGCTAATTGACTGCCTACTCATTGATGTGGATGTAAACATTAAATTGTCACAATAAAGACACCATAGATTTGGAATTGGACCTCTCAGACCAGTCAGCTTCAACCTCTTGTTTTAGAAAGGAGAAACTGAGAGATTGAAGTGGCCTGCCCAAGACCACACCAGCAGCAAGAATCCCAAAGGGGATTCAAACCCACATTGAGGATTCTTTCCATTGTACCACACTGTCCCATCAATTCTGATGAAGCTTCCAGTGTAATAGAAAGGGAAATGATACCAAACCAAGCAGCTGCACAGAGTTGATGAAGGTTTTGGATAGAAGTAATTCTCCTACTTTCTATCTAGGTAACCTTGGGACAAGTCACTTCCCCTCTCTCTGGGCCTCAGTTTCTTCTTCTGAAAATGAAGGGGAGCTTCAGGGTTGCTCAGTGGTTAGAAATCCAGGCCTGGAGAAAGGAGGTCTTGGGTTTAAATCTAGCCTCAGATACTTTGTGACTTTGGGCAAGTCATTTGACTCTAACTGCCTAGCCCTTACTGACCTTCTGCCTTGGAACTCATACTACTTTATTATCTATTTTAAGAGGGAAGGGTTTGAAAAAGAAAAGAAAATGAGGGAGAAGGGCTCAATAACCTATGAGGTCCATTCCAGCTCTTGTCTACTGTCCTCCAATAAGACCGGAAGAAGGGGCATCCCATTTGGGACCTTAGGAGCTTCCTTGAGCTGTGGCTCTCTAGAACATACGCAGCAGTGACCCCTGCTGGTCAAGAGCAAAGGCTGCCATTTTCAGAGTTTCCATTCGCATATATGGAGGCACTGGGAGCACAGATCCCAAAGTAAGACAATCTTTGCCCTCAAGGAGTTTATGTTCTACTAGAATGATGTCACAGGTCCATGGAAATTCGAAGGAAGTGCCATTTTCTAATGAATTTGAGCTCATTTGCCCATTACAAGTTCCTAAGGACATCGGAATGGTCATCCTTTTAGAGAGGGGAGGGCATTCCTATTTATTGATGATAAAACACTTAAATAGCACTTTATATCTACTCTCTTACTAGATCCTCAGGGAGAAAGAGGCTATTACTGTTCCTGTTTTATAGATGGGGAAACTCAGGTGCATATAACTATTGCTGCTACTCCTGCTCTACCACTACCACTTACCACTACACTACTGCTACTACTACTACTACTACTACTACTATTACTATTACTACTACTACTACTACTACTACAACTACTACCACCACCACCACCACTATCACTACTACTACTACTACTACCACCACTACTACCCTCTACTACTACCACCACCACCATGACTACTACTATCACATATTTAAATAGCATTCTAAAGTTTTTAAAACCATCACATATATTATATCTCATTTGAAATATCATCTTACAACAACCCTGTAAGATGTGACATTTTTGTTCCCATTTCACAAATAAGGAAGTGAGTCTGAGAGAAGTTAAATTATTTGCCTAGGATCACTAACATAGCTAATAGACATCTGAGGCTGGACTTGAACTTGGGTTTTCTTGACTTAAACTCCAGGATTCTATCCACAAGGCTATCTAGTTGCTTTCAGGGAAGCTAGTCAACCTGATGAATTTCCTGGGAAGTAAGACCTTGAGGCTTGAAGTATTCCTTTCTATGGAGGGTATAGAGATATCCATTGAAAATCTCAATGAGAGAGAGGTTTAAGGACCTCTCCCAAGCCTAGGTACTTATTGGCATAGTCACATCTCACTGAGAATAAGTGATTGGAGGTGAATTTATTGGGCTGCTTGGGGAAAGGAGATACCTCCTTAGCACTGGGGAAAGAGACAGATGGAGAGACAGAGACAGTGTTAGAGATAGTGACAGAGAGAAGAGAAGAGGAAAGGTAAGAAAAGAAAGCAGAGAGAGAGAGAAGAGAGAAATGGAAAGAAAAGAGAAAAAGAGGGAGGTGAGAAAAAGAGAGAAGGGAGAGAAGAGAGAAAAGGACAAAGAGAAAGGAGAGAGAGGGGGAGGAAGGAAGGAAGGACAGAGGGAGGGATGGAGGGAGGGAGAAACAATTATGACATTTTTAAAATCCTTATCTTCCATCTTGGAATCAATACTGTGTATTGGTTCCAAGGCAAAAGAGTGGCAAGGGCTGGGCAATGGGTGTCAAGTGACTTGCCAAGGGTCACTGGGAAGTGTGAGACTTTTGGGGGGGGAGGGGAGAGGTGGTGGGTAGACCCAGAAAGACTAGAGATCAAAGACCTGAAATCAGATTTGGTTCTCTACAGGAATTCCATGTAGCCCTGCAGGGAACAGTGGCTGTTTCACCTTAGTCCCAGAGGTGAACAAACAAGTGGGGCCAAGCCTTCTAAGGCTTGAGAGATGGCGGCAGCTGAGAATGTTTGGAAAGGGTCAAGAGTCGTTGGGCTCCATCTTGCAGATGTACTCACTTTCACACATGTGGTCCCTAGATAGAGGGACCACAGTGATTGGTGGGAGATCCTGAGCTCCATTTTTCTAGAGTTTGTTGAGGAACATCAAAAGTGCCCCTTCAAATACTGAGCCAGGGAGTAGCAAAAGCTTGACTTGTGTTTCCATACAACCATGAGTTATTTGGACACCAGTGCGGGTCTGAGGGTCATTTCTCTAGTATCTCCAAGTTCATTTCCCTTATGAGGAGAAGTGCAAGTGCCTGGGATAATATGATAAGTCTGGAGTCTTCTATGGCTCTCTGAGGGTTATTAGGTGCCTACTATGTGTCAGATATAAAATAGAGAGATATAAAGAAGGGCAAAAGGCAGGCTCTACTCTGAAGGAGCTCACAATCTAATGGAGAGACAATGTGCAAACAACTGTGTAAGAGAGCAACAGACAGGCCAAGTTACATATAAATAATAGAGGGAAGGCACTAGAATTAAGGAAGATGAAGAAAGGCTTCCTGTAGAAGGTGAGGTTTTTAGCTGCATCTTGAAGGAAGCCAGGAGATGAGGAAGGAAAGCATTCCAGGCATGAGGGGGACAGTCAATGAAAATGCCTGGAGTCTACATCGTTCCCTGAATGGCAGGCAGTCTGTGGTGGGGAGGAAGGGTGGAATAGTCTGAAGGGACCAGGCCATGGAAACCAAATGAATGAGAGTTCATATTTGACCCTGGAAGTTATAGGGAGCTACTACTAGAGTTTATTGAATTGGGGGTAGGGGAGGGAGTGGTAGGATATGGTCAGATCTGAGCTTTAGGAAAATTAAGTTGAGATCTTAGTGGGTGGATGGACTGGAGAGGGGAGAGACTCAAGGTAGGTAGACCCATTGGTTATTATAGTAGTCTAAGAGTGAGGTGATAAGGGCTTGTACCAGGGTGGTGGGCAGTATCAGAGAGGTGAAGGGGTATGTAGGAGAGATGAGACAAAAGTGAAACCAACAGGCCTTGGCAACAGATTGGCTATAGAGGGGGGCAGGGAGAGAGAGAGCCTGAAGAGTCTAGGATGTCACCTAGGTTGTAAACCTGTGATAGGGAAGTTGGGAAGGGCTCCAGATTTGGAGGGAAAGATAAAGAGGCATTATCTAACAATGGTCCTTTGAGGTAGGTACTACAGTGTTATGATTGCCATTTTACAGATAAGAAAGAATTGAAGCTCAAAGACTTATCTATTGTCGCAGGTGGCACCAAGATTCAAACATGGGGTTTCCAACTCCAAAACTCCACCAAAAGTGCCTCAGGCTTCTAAATCAAGATGCTGGATCGAGGGATCTTAAACCATTTGATACAACTCCCTCATTTTATAGTAGAGGAGACCCAAGGAGATTAAGTCACACAGGCAGTAATTAGCAGAGATGTGATTCGAACTTATATCTTCTGACCCCAAAGCATTCTCCATTGCTTGCAAATATTCTTTAAAAGGTGTCAACTTGACTTTACCATCCCTTACCTTCTTCTCTCTTCCCTTTCACCATCAAAAATCTTAGGAAGAGACGTTCCCCTCTTTGTTACCATTTCCTCCCATTCTTATCTCAACCTCTTCTGATCTCTCCATTCCCCTGAAATTGCTCTTTCTCCAAAGTTACCACCAATAGCCTTTGCCCAGTATTCATCCATATTTTCCCCTCTTCAGTTTTCAACACAAATGCTCAGCATACAGAAAGCACTTAATATGTGCATGTTGACTTGAAATGCTTATGGTCACCCACCCTCTGCCAGATGTGCTCTCCCACTGGTTTTCTTTGACCCTGCTTTCTCTTGATTGTCCTCCTACCTGTCTGGCCACTCCTCCTCAGTCTCCTTTGCTGCTTCATCCTCCATCTCCTGCCCCTTTACTGTGGGTGTCCCCCAAGCTGTCGTCTCTTCTCGCTCTGTACCCTCTCTCTTTGTGATCTCATCAGCTCCCATGAGTATCCAGCCTTAGTCTCCCTCCTGAGGTTCATTCAGTCCTACAATACCAACTGACTATCGCTGAACCTCTCTCTCCACCTGGGGATTTCAATAAGTGCTTCAAACTCAACATGCCAATGTCCAAAATGGAACTCATTATCTACTCCCACTAAACTTCCTTCTTTCAGTGAAGACCACCACCATAATCAACAACAGCCATCCAGTTTGCAAGCTTAGCATGGTCCTCAACTCATCCTTCTCCTTCACCTATTGGGTTCAAATCGCCAAGTCTTGTTGATTCCATTTCTACTGTCATCTCCATCCCCTACTCCCTGCTCACATGACCCTAGTTCAGGTCCTTATCACTTCTTAGCTAGACTATTGCAATAGCTTTCTAATTGGACTCTCCCCCTCACCAACCCATCCTTCAAACTTAGTTCCCCCCAAAAAACCCTTTTTCCTTTTGTTTTCTCAATTACACATAAAAAACTTAACATTCATCTTTAAAAATTTTGTATTCCAAATTCCCTCCTCTCCCCTTCTTGAGAAAGCAAGCAATTTGATATAGATTATACATGTGAAGTTATGTAAAACATTTCCATGTTAGCTATGTTGTAAAAGAAAACAGAAAATAGGTTAAGAAAAAATATGCTTGGCTCTGTATTCGGATTCCATCAATTCTTTCTGGAGATGGATAGCATTTTCCTATTATTCACTATTTTTTCTTTACTAATTTTCTATTACAAGTCTTTTGGAATTGTCTTGGATCACTGTATTGCTAAGTCATTCACCATTGTTCATTGCATAGTATTACTGTTACTGTGTAGGTTTTCTCCTGGATCTATTCACTTCACTCTGCATCAGTTCAAGTAAGTCTTCCTAGGTTTTTCTGACATCCTCCTGCTCATCATTTCTTCTAAAACAATAGTATTCCATCACAATCATCTACCGAATCGATGAGCATCCCCTCAATTTCCAAACCAAACAAACTTTCTAAAACAAAATCTGAACTAGTCATTTCCCCTTCCATCAGAACATTCGGAAGCTTGTTCTTGCCTAGAAGAAAAGCTACAAACTCTTCAGCATTGAAAGTCCTGCACAATCAGTCTTCAATCCAGAATTATTACATATTAAACCCCCCCCCCCTGCACAATATGTTAGAGGTGATGCTCAGTGCTCTTCTCAGAATTTGGCATTCCATCCCCATCTCCATGTCTTTACTGTTCCATCCTCCACCATTCCCTTAGAATGCTTGCTCTAACTAACCTCTAACCTCTGCTTCTAACAATTCCAGTTTTCTTCAAGGCTCAGCTCATGTGCCAACTTCTCTAGGAAACTTTTTTGGCTTCCCCTATTTTTTAGTGAACAGAGAGTGATTTATAGCTTGTAAAGTGTGCTTTACAAATATGATCTCATTATGGCCCTCATAATAATCTTGGGAGGTAGGTGATATTATTACTCCCATTTTATAGATGAGGGAACTAAGGCAAATAGAGATTAAGTGACTTGTCCAGGATCATACAGCTAGTAAATTATCTGAGGCTGGGTTTGAATTCAAGTCTTTCCAGTCTCCAGATTCTATCTATTGTCATCTTGCTGCCTCAAATATACAATATATATTGCATGCATGCAATCCATCACGTGTTGTCTTCTCCCTCCCCCATACTACAAGCACTTGAAAGAAGGGACTGTTTTTCATTTTGATTGTGTCCCCAGTGCCTTGAACAAAATAGGTATCTAGTAAGTCTCTGTTGTATCCAATTGGACTGTTGTTAGTATCTGTCAATGCTTCTAATATATTGTCATTGAGGCACAAAAGCCTACTGAGGTCTTGGGTTCTAGATGATTCATATTGGAGAAGGCTTGTTGGTTTCCCCAAGGATGCTTAGAGTGCAGCTACTACCTTAGATTGGCTTCTAGCCCTTGCAACTTTTCTTGTGGGATCTACCAAACCTCAGGCTCCATGGGCAGAGTCCTCTAAGGACCCACTGTTCCCTCTAAGCCACAGAGAGTCAGCAGAACACAGATGCCCAGCTCATCTTGCATCATGAAAACGGCTCTTTCCACTCTCAAGCCCTAGTTTCCTTTTTTTCTTCTTCTTCTATGCCTATTCTGTCATGTAGAAGTGATCCAAACAGGAAATATCAGGGGGTTGGACTCTCTCTCCACTAAGGATCTTCGGGGTGAGCTGTGGGAGGTACGATGTGGGGGGTGATGGGTGTTCTGACCCTGGACTTCAAGATCCCTGGCTCCCAGAATGTACAACTGTCTTCTCTAATGCATGAGCAAACAAATGCCCACGAAAGTTAAATCCCTTACTGGAGGACTAATACAGGTGGTATCAGTGGTGGAGCCCCAATGTGAATTTGTTTAATTCCCTTATGACTTTTTGTTATTGTTTTTTTAACCTTCACTGTATCCCCAGTGCTTAGCATAGTGCCTGGCACATGGTAGGTGCTTAACAAATGTCAGACACGTGGTTAAAGTGGAGATTTATTTTGGGTATGGGTTAACGCAAGTCCTGGAAACCTTTGCTGGCTTTCTCTCCAGACCCTGTTTCAGTGTCCCCACATGGGAGACTATTCCTAATGGAGATCTGGGGTACAAGTTGGAGTTTCTGAGGTTTTGTTCCTTCGGTTCCCCAAAGATCTCATTTTGGAAATTTGGGACATCTACAAAGCTCCAGGACTGTTCCTTTTGTCCACCCTCCCCTATTGAGATAGTTATTGATGGCCATGGGGTAAGTGATGGGCAGTGCTTATAACTGTGAATCTGAAGAGAAATAGTATTAACCTCATCCCCAGCTTAAAAGTGGAAAAATCAGAGCCTGCGTTCACCGGCTTGCCTCTGAAACCCGATTTCAATCTCCTTTCTCTCTGTCCCTTTAAAACCCAGTGGATTGTCAGAAAGTGGAGTCAGGAAGACGTGGGTTCAAATCCTTCTTCAGACACATGATGGTGGTTATGTAACTTTATCTCTTATTCATCACTATAATCTGTAATAGTAGTTATTTTACAGGCTTGGGTCTTGAGGTTCAAAAGAGATAATGAATTCAAAGTACTTTGTAAAATTTAAAGCACTGTATGTTTTTAATTGCTATTACTATTGCTATTATTTCAGAGGTGAAAGAAAGCCTAAAAATCTTATTGTTAACCCCTTGAGAAGCAGTATCATACAATGGAGAGAGCACTGAACATAGAGTCAATGGACTTGGGCTCAAATTCTGCCTTTCTCACTCACTACATGCATCTCCTTAGGCAAGTCATTTATCCTTTTGAGACCTCATTTTCCTCACCTGTAAAATTAGGAGGTTGGACTAGGCTACATTCAATGATTTTTTCCATTCTGAATCAAAGCTTCTGTGGTCCTTATTTTACAGATGAAGAAACAGAGAAGTAGTTTACCCAAGGCCACATCCCTGTTAATGGCAGAGCAGGGCCTGAGCCCTTCTATGTGTGGCTGTTTATATTATGCATTACTGTTTCTCTAGCACAAGTGGAGGCACTTTTGAAAGCATAAAGAAAGAGATACAAGAGATACGAAAACATGCCTCTGTCCCCTCTCTGAGGAGGTGGGGATTATGGGTATGGAACACTAAATATGAAAGTCAAACTTGGCTGATGGATCAGTTACCTTTTTTTTTTTAAACCCTTACCTTCCATCTTGGAATCAATACTGTGTATTGGTTCCAAGGCAGAAGAGTGGTAAGGGCTAGGCAATGGGGGTTAAGTGACTTGCCCAGGGTCACACAGCTGGGAAGTGTCTGAGGCCAGATTTGAACCTAGGAACTCCCATCTCTAGGCCTGACTCTCGATCCACTGAGCTACCCAGCTGCCCCCCAGTTACCTTTTTTAAATGAACTTATAGATAGATATATTAAACTCTTAATTTCCATCTTTGAATTAATACTGAGTATCAATTCCAAGGCGGAGGAGCACTGAGGGCTAGGCACAGAGTTAAATGATTTGCCTAGGGTCACATAGCTAGGAAATGTCCGAGGTTAGATTTGAACCCATGACTTCTGCCTCTAGACTTGGCTCTTCACTAAGCCACCTAGCTGCCCCCTATATACATACATACATATATATGTACATATATATGTATGCATACATATATATTTATAAAGGATCTCCTCACTGGAGAGAGGAAGAGGGAAAGAGAAATTTCAGAAATGTAAGTGAAACAAAATCAAAAGATGTCAATAAAAAGATTTTAAAATAGAGAGTCCTGAACATTACTATACCTGAAGTCACTTCCCCTGTCTCCGAGTCTCAGTTTTCCCCATCTGCACAAGGAGAGGGCTGGACTGGGTGATCTCTTCACTTTTCTGTTCTGAAGTCCTGTGACTCGGTATCATTCCGGCAAGGGCAGGTGGGCTCTGTGTTCATACCCAGTGGGCATAGCCTTGGACCCATAAAGAGCATCTATTTTGTGAGTGACCATCATGCCCTTTACTTTAAACAATCCATGATTCATTTTAGTAGGAAGTCTGCAATCAATCTGCTTTAGCTAACTGACCCGGGAGCCCTTAGCTAGGCTCATCCTCTGATACCAAACCCACTGTCTGCCGTAGAGTCCACACGTGAAGTCTTCCCAGGTAGCTAGGGCCAGCTAGAGCTGCCCTCTGCCAACACACACAGCCCTTGAGAATCCTGGGTTACCTTCATGTCACAATGAAACATCAGAATGGAAGTCAGCAGCCCGTTCAATTTGTTTGGTTATTCTGTAATTCCCAAGTTGGGACACCAGAGGGCAAGTGAAGAGAAGAATTCATTCTTCCTAACTGTGTGTTGATGTCAGGGATGTCAGGTTTAATTTAAGAAACCTTTATGGAGCGCCTGCTGCCTGTAGGGAATGCAGTTAGGTGCTGGGGGAGATACAAAGCTGAGGTTAAAATACAGCCTCTGCCTACATGGAACATACAGTCCGTCATTATTATTATTACTGACCCCAAAATACTTGATCACCAGTGAGAGGGCCAAAGGTAACTGAGGTTAGGTTCAATAAATGCTGGCAAGGTCCTCAATGCTTCCATTTTCATACATCATTGTATTAATTTCACCAAGCCTTGAAACACTAGTTTGCCTTAACAATATCTACAATCATGAAATATGAAATAACAATATACACAAGAAAAAACAAGTGGATGAAGAATGTCTATTGTTTACACTGTATATAATACACTATATATTAGATGAAAAGCCCAATGAGTTGGTCCATCAGAATTTAGTGAGAAACTGCAGAATAGACAATGAAGAGGGCTCGGAATTCAATCGGAGCAATAGGACAAGGGGCATACTGATTTGGGGAAGTAGTTTAATACTTTTTAATGATCCCCAACTGCTCTATGAAACAAAGGCCCATCCTTTCAATTCCATAAGCCATCCTTCAATAAATGCTTGTCAATGGACTGACTGAACATTCTTCCAGTGATGCTATATGATTGCAAATTAAAGAATGCCAGTTACTCCCAAATCAAAATTTTAGTAGGCCCAAAGGGCCCTATATAAAGGAGATGCATAAATAAGGAATTAATATAATACAAAACAGAGCATGATAAAAGCACAAGAGACAAAGTTTTATGTGAGGTGCCAAGAAAGGGAGGAGGGAAGAAGGGATTCAGTGAACATTTCATGGGAAAGTTGGCATCTAAGTTGACTCTGGAGGGATGGGGAAGGTGTTAACAGATAATGTTGGGGGAGAAGGAACTCCAGGTATAGGTGATGGCACTAGCAAAGGCAAGAAGATGGGAAAAATAGATTATGTCAAACAACAATTAGTCCAGTTTGGCTACACTATGGTGAAGAGTAGTAAGAAGAGAGGAAGCTGAAATGGTAGGGTTGTAGCAGATTGTGGAAGAACTTGAATTCCACAGTAAGAAGTCTAGATTCTTATTCCATTGGCAATTTGGTGGGGAAAGGTGAGGGCTTTAAGGGTTTTGGTCACTTGGGGAATTTTTTTTTAGAAGTCATCTCCCCTTGAGACATTATAAACAATAAATTATTACTTAAATACAAGTCTTTGTTATCATTGATAATATTGTTATCCCAACCTGAACAAAAAAGTGGTTATTAATTGTAAAATTCAATTAAGTAACCATTAATATATAACCATGGGTCATATAGCTGGAAAGTTTTATAATTAGAGTGAAATGAGGGTGGGGGAGGAATGAATAAGTAACAGAGGGGAGAAACATGAAAACATAGACAAGGTCAGTTGAGTTCTTGAGAGAGACTGTAAAGACTTACTTAATAATAGCTGAGGAAAGCTGGGTTTAAAATTCAACTCCCCCTTCTCTTTCAAATCACTGGGAAGACCATTGAAATCAGCCCAAGATACTCAGGAGTACAGAACACTTCCAGCCAGTCCCTAAACACAAGTGCCATCAAAGAAACAGCAACTCCTCATGGGAAGAACTATGGATCTTTAGAACCAGAGGACCTGGGTTTGAATCCCAGCTGAGCTACTTGCTACCTATGTAACTCTGGGAAAGTCATTTTTCCCTCAGAATCTCAGTTTCTTCATATATAACATGAGAGAGTTGGACTGGTGATCTCGAAAGTATCTTCTGGGTCTAATCTTGTGGTGTAAAGAGGACCAAAGAGAAAAAGGAATTGGAGGAAGGCTCCTTGAGCTACCATATCAAATGTGGTTTCATCTAGTTTTTAGCTCTACTTGGCCTGTACACTTTTAGTTCCCCCAAATCCCAATAAGACTTTTCTACATGAAACTGGCCAGTTTTCTCACTATCTTCCTACTTTCCCCTTGACTCTGTTTAAAATTGTTTATTTATTAAAAGGGAAAGGAAAAATTGGTGGGGGGTGGGGGAGAATTTACAGCAAATTTCTCTGATAAAGGTCTCATTTCTCAACTCTATAGAGAATTGAGTCAAATTTATAAGAATATAAATCATTCCCCACTTGACAAATGGTCAAAGGATATGAACAAATAGTTTTCAGATGAAATCAAAGCTATCAACAATCATGAAAAAATGTTTTAAATCACTATTGATTAGAGGAATGCAAAATAAAACAACTCTGAAGTACCATCTCATACCTATCAGATTGGCTGTGCCAGTAAAATGATAAATGTTGGAGGGAATGTGGCAAAATTGGAACATTAATGCATTATTGGTGGAGTTGTGAATTGATCTAACCATTCTGGAAGGACATTTGGAACTGTAAAGGTTAAATGTAATGGTTGGACTTAAATTATATGAAATAATGTAGAAATTATTATATCTCAAGTCAGAAGTTCATTTACCAAAACAGAGGGGAAACAATAAAGTAGAGAAATGTGAAAGAGGTTAGAGAAAATACCTATACTAGTCCTTAGCCAGGAGGGCCAGTAGTGAGTAACCACAGGGCCTCCTCCAAGATGGAAGCTAGTCTCTTAGAAAACTAGGAAGGGAGTCAGCCTTTTCACTTACCCAATGAAGTAGTCCATGAGTCAGACTCTAAGTTGAAGTCATGATCCACACTGTAGTCTCCAATGAAGTTTCCTCCAAGACTATCTTCAGGAGACACTCTCCACGAGACTCAACTTCACCAGACTGCCTCAGCCCAAGGATTTTGTGGCTCTTATGGTGGTTTCCTATCCTTTCCCCTCTTCACAGAGGCCAATCACAGTTTCCAAAATTGTCACACCTCTCATCCTCCAAAGGTGGCAACTCTTATCAAAGGCCTCTGAAGGTCAATTTCTCATCCAAAAAGTTTATAGTTTCTGAGGGTGTGAACTCTTAAAAAAATTCACAAATTTCTGACTGATTGAGTTAGAAAAAGGGATGGAGGTCTTCCAAGTATCTTGCTGGCTTCTCACCTCTAAAGGTGTTAACTCTCCTCCCAGGAGTAAGAGTTTGTGGACTTCCTTTACTTTAGAGTTAAGAAGGGGTGTATTCGCTTTTGTTGATTAATTCAAAAGTAGACAAAAGAGAGTTAATCCTGTCTTCAGTCTAGTAAGGTACTAAGTAAGGGTACTTAAGTTATTGTTATTCCAAATTGTTAACTCCAACTAGGCAAAGAGAACAAAGGACTCCCTTTTCACAAGTGCAAACTCAGAATAGACAAAGAGAACCAAGAATTTCCTTTCACAATATCTCCTGTGATTCTCTGGGAGACTAGTCTCCCCAGTGAATCATTTTACACAACTATCTTGTATCGCTAAAGATCTTCTAGCTAAAAGTGCATACAATATTCAATAGTTAGAGATAAGAGGGAAATAAATAAAAGAGATAGAGAGATAGATATATAGAGAGCAAACCAATGTTTACTAGGCAAATTGACAATAAGCCAATTAAGGGGGCAATCCCCTGTGGCATAAAAGTTTACATTCAAACTTGTGTTCAATCAGTTATACTCCAGAGTTTGTGCTGGATCTTCTGATGCTGTGGAGATTTTCTTTGGGCATCTTTATGGTGACTTCTTCAAATAATTCATCTTCTAGATTCAGTCATCAAGCTCTCTTTCCTGAAATGTTTCTTTCCCAAAAGATTTTTTAAGTTTTATGGCAATTATACAATCCCCTCTGAGATCCCTCCTGAGGAGGGTGTTGGCCAACAGTACCATGACCAAAGGGCCATAAAACTCTGTATCCTTTTTGATCCAGTAATACCACTACTAGGTCTATACCCCAAAGAGATAAACGAATAGGGGAAAAGGACCCATGTGTTCAAAAATATTTATAGGAGCTCTTTTTGTGGTGGCAAATAACTAGAAATTGAGGAGATGCCCATTAATTGGGGAATGGCTACACAAATTGTGGTGCATGATGGTGATGTATATCTATTGTGCTAGAAGGAATGAGGAGCAGGATGATTTCAGAAGAAACTAGAAAGACCTACATGAACTGAGGCAGAGTGAAGTAAGTGTACCAGGAGATCACTGTACACAGTAATAACATCATTGTACAATGATCAACTGTGAAAGATTTATCTATTCTCAGTAATAAAATCCAGGAGAATTCTGAAGGACTTTTGACAAAGAATGCTACCAATCTCCAGAGAAAGAACTGCTGGAGTCAGAATGCAGATCAAAGTATATGACTTTTCACTTTACTTTATTTGTGTCTTAATTTGGGGGTTGTGATTTTCTTCGAATATTCTGTCACAACAATGATGAGTATGGAAATACCTTTTGCATGATCCTACATGTACATCCCAGATCAAATTGCTTATGATCTCAAGGCGGGGGGAGAGAAGGGAGGAAGGGAGATAATTTTGGATCTTATAGTTTAAGAAAAGGTATTTTGAAAATTGTTATAACATGTAATTGGGAAATTAAAAAAAATAACTTCTTATGAACAACTTGACAGTCATTATCAAACATTTGCATATACTAAGAAGGGGAAAAAGGAAGAATGCATATGAGACAGTGAATCTATCAAGCACTGCTTAATATTTTAAAAAGAATATTGAAGTTTCAATAGCATGCTATCAACACTAGCCTACTTTTCGGTGACCCCTTTTTGTCTTCTTGGTTGTTTTCAGTCATGTCCAGTTCTTTTGTGACTCCATTTGGGATTTTTGGGTTTTCTTGGCAAAAATACTAGAGTGGTTTGCCATTTCTTTCTCTAACTCATTTTTATAGAGGAGGGCAAGTGGCTTGTATGAGCAGAAGCCCTTTTCCTCTCCTTCCCCTTTCCCTGCTGTCTGCTGTTTTCTCCAAATAAAGCAGCTTTTCTCTGCCAGCATCTTATCAAGTCTCCTGCCTGCTCATTAGAGGGATTTCTGGGGGTACAAACCTCCCCAGAATTCCACTCTGCATACCCTCGATTATTATTGTCTTGCTCCACTTGAAAGTAGTCTCCTTGGTTAGGTGGGAATCCTTCTTGATTGAAATCAAGACGTCTGCTCTGACTGAGGAGGACTGAGTTCAAAACCAAAGAGAAAGCTTGAGGTGGCCCAGTTCTGGAGAGGAAGGAGTGGAGACACATATCGAAAGCTGAACTGGAAAGAACTGGAAACTCAGGGGCAAACCTTTGGGAAGAAAAAGACAAGGATGAACTGATCTGTGGCAGAGAAGGGAACTACCACTGCAGAGCGTCATCAGCCCTTCAGGTATCTGAGAGTAGAAAATTGACCTCCTCTTCGAAGCAGGAAAGTTCTAAAAAAAGTTTGCTCTTTTCCCAACTTCCTCTCCCAGTTACCAACTAATGCAGTACTATGCCCTGAGCTTTCTTTATCCAAAAGCTTCTGATAAGCTGAATTCTGCCTCAACCTCAATGGGACCAAAGTTAATGAGAAAGAGACAGAGAAATTTATTAATATTAATTTCTGGATATTAAGGCAGAGAGCACAACTTCTACCTAGATGTTGGGAATTTTCTTCATAAAGGCTCAGAATAACTGTGATTGTACTTGACTTTCTGTCTCATAATCTTCCTAAAGCAGCTGAAGAAGGAACTACGTGTATCCAAGGGGCCATTGTAGTTCCTCTAGGCTTAAAGTAGGCTAATTACCTTCATCGGGTATTGAACTTTTTCTTCTTTTTTTAAAGTCACTATTACTATCCTTTATCCCACACCCCACAAAACTCCCTTCTTAGCCAGTAACAACCATATCTTGTAACTAATATGCATCATCAAGCAAAATGGACTAGTTTTAGTCTGGCCCAATAATCTGTGTCTTGTTCTGTACCCCCCCAATCCATTCCTTCTCTGCCTGAGCCGGTCCCATGTCTCAGCATCATCACTAGCATTTATACAGCATTTTTAAGGTTTGCAAAGTGCTTTATACATAACCCCATTTGATATCTTGAATTTCCTGGTTTTCTTCACTCAGCTCGAATGCCACTTTCTGCCTTTCTCCCAAATCTGCTTCCAAAACTGTGTTTTGGTTCCAAGGCAGAAGAATGGTAAAGGCTAGGCAATTGGGGTTAAGTGACTTGCCCTGGGTCACATGTCTAGGAAGTTTCTGAGGTCAAATTTGAACCCAGAACCTCCTGTCTTTAGACCTGGCTTTCAATCTACTGAGCCACCTGACTGCTCCTGTGCCTGAACTTTTAATCTGCTTTGCACATGTTTTGTTTAAATCTATATTTGTGAACGTCGTCTCTACTGTTAGACCATAAGCCCTTTGAGGTCAAGGACTCTATGATGTAGGATCTCTGCAAAGTGTAGTCTCAGAGAGCTGGTGAGAACACAGAGAGATTAAAGGACTTTTTGGGGTCACGCAGATCGGTAGAATTGATATTTGGGTTCATGTCTCTCTGGCTTCAAGGCAGACCTTCCCTCCATAACACACTGCCTCTAGTAAATGCATGGTAAGTAAGTGATTAAACTCAGTAAGTCTGTTTGGAAATGCAAAGGTGTGATTGTGAATTCTTAAATTAGGCCACTGTAGGATTTATTGGGAAAAGGGAGCACCCTTTAACATCTCAACAAGGAAAGCCATGCTGAGTGGTCCGGGGCTGTTGGCTGAAAATGAAACCAATGAGTTTCATTTTAGAGAAATTCCATCACACGTGCCATCAGAAGTATGCATGTATTTTACCTACAAGGTTCTCCACATTTACAGCTCTGCAGAGGTTCCTGAGTTCCGAAATGCACCTGAAACTGCCCTGAATTGCTGATGGCTGCAAACTTCCTAGAGTGTTAAAATAAAGCCTAATAAACGATTAACTCTCATAGCATTTAAGAGCTGTCATTCAGTAACTGTTCATGTGGCATGTTGGGGGGCAGGCGGGGCAGGGGGTGTTATGTTCATTATAAAGCAGATGCCTTCAGGCCTTTATTTTGCATAGCAATCAGAATTGAAGTTTGTTTTGCGACCTAAATAAAGGCATTCTTACTAAATGAGAAATAAATATGCCCATGAAAACATTTGGATTAGGAAAATGGAAATAACGTGGAGGAGTGTGATAACTATGAAGTAAACTTTAAGTTTAAAAAAATGATAGTCACATGCATGACTTCATAGTCATCCAAAACTTGAAAGAAAAAGCAAGAAAAACTTATTTTAAGAGGGTTAGGTGACCTGGGGAGGAGAGGAGAGAGGAAGGAAGGGAAGAGGAGGTGGGAGAGAGGACCCCAAATGAATACCGTATCTATTATTGAAGCATGGAGTGCCTGAGTCATAGGTTGGAGAAAAGACAGAAGGAAATGAGGATTACTAGGCTTTAGCTAGGATGATGGAGGGACTTCTTGGAAGTCAGTTGAGATTTGAGCAGAAGGCCTTCCGTCCAAGCAAAAAAGAACCAGCGAAGGGACAGCTGGGTAGCTCAGTGGATTGAGAGCCAGTCCTAGAGACAGGAGGGCCTAGGTTCAAATCTGGCCTCAGACACATCCCAGCTGTGTGACCCTGGGCAAGTCACTTGACCCCCATTGCCTAGCCCTTACCACTCTTCTGCCTTGGAGCCAATACACAGTATTGACTCCAAGAAGGAAGGTAAGGGTATAAAAAAAAAAGAACCAGCGTTTTCCCTTGACTCGAAGGTGGGGCTAAGGATGGAAGCTGACCTAGTACGGGAGGGTAAAAGCTGTGGGTAGGTCCTCTGTCTTAGCCGGGGCGGTGGTTGGCATAAACTTCTCTCCTCAATGACAGTGGCCATGGCAAGCTCTCAAGGTCTGATCTTGTAAATGGATTCAAATGGTATTTTGGAAATTCCTGGCTTGTAGAACTGTGACTAATCATTCACCTATGTAAGGCAAGCACCAGAAACATATGCCTAGAGCAAGTAGCAAGAAGGGCACCTTTGAATCAATCTTTCAAGATAAATTCAGTTGTAAAGGGGATGAAGGAAAGAACTAAGGTCTTAGGCATAAGGCACAACAGAGGAAGAGATCCCAGGACCCACCCCCCCTTGTTGGAGGATGCAGAGAACAAGTACGACATAGATGGGTGCTCTCGTGGGCAGAAAGGATGATGGGACGAAGACTGCGTCCTGGAAGGGCTTGATCACCTTTGGTGCCAAGGACAGCAAGGGAGGGGGAATCATGCTCTCTAGTGGTTTCTGACCATAACAAATTATTCTTGCTCATTTTTTAGACCTGCAGAAGGAGTACAGGTGCTATTGGCACTCCCTAAACCTTGGCACCTTGAGGCAAAGCACTAGATTTTCTATTCTAGCAATGGATTTGCTTATTCGTATGTGCCTTTGTGGACAGGCAGCATGGTTCTAGAGCCAGGTGAGACTTGGGTTCCCAATCTTGCCTTTAACCCTAGAATGTCCCATCTCTGACATACATTAGTGTGACTTTAAACAAGTCACTTAATTTCTCAGTGGCTCAGGTGATCCTCTAGGATGAAAGGTTGCATAGAAAGTGCCAGCTTTCTTTGGTAGAGAGAATCTCTTCACCTGGCACTTTATACATTAGTGAAATTACAGATCTTGTCCTTATCTATAGCCTTGTGGGAGAGTCATTGGATTTCTCTGTCCCTCAGTTTTTTCATCTGTAAAGTAGGGATAATAAGTAGGAGGTAACAGTAGAAATAACAGGAGCTAGTAGACCAATCTCAAAGGGCTATTATGAGAATCAAATAATCATAATGACAGCTAGCTTAAGTACATTACAAATATCAACTTTGATTTTCAGAACAACCCAGGGAGGTAGGTGCTGTTATCCCTATTTTTCAGACAAGGAAACTAGAGCAGACAGAAACTAAGTTAATTACTCAGGGTCACACAGAAACTGAAGCTGAATTTGAACTTATATCTTTCTGACTCTCTAGACTCAGCACTTTATCCACTTTGCCACCTAAATAAATTAATATATGCTTTGGAAAACTTAAAGCTTTAAATCAGTTGTTATAATCTTTAATAGGGTCTATGGGCTCTACTTACAGGATACCATTGGTATTAAGGTAAAGATTTTTCACCCATTTTGTGTCAGTCCCCTTTTGATAGTCTGGTGAAACCTGTGGATCCGTTCTCAGAATAATGTGTTTTAATCATCTTTGGAGTTGAAAACTAGTTCTGCTTGGTGTTGACTCCAGGGAGCATCATGCCTTACCCAAGGTAAGTTGGCCACCTGAAACCATGCTGAATGGTTCAGTTTTTTGATATCCAACAACGTCTTAATTCCTTCAGATGGCTTCCCCTCTGCTTGCAAGGCTGGAGGGTGGATCAATAAACTCCTCCAAAAGTCTTCCTTTATTAGAGGTCTCAGATCAGACCTTTCTCGGTAACTTTCTATTTTCCATCAGCAACCTCCCTCCCCCTTTCCAGTTTCCTTTAGTATGTTCTCTTCCTCCATTAGATTATGAAGTCCTTGAGGGCAGGAATTATCTTTCTTTTTCTTATTTGTATTCACACTTAGCACAATATTTGGCACTTCTGGAATTGAATTGAAATTAAAAGACATGATGACTTTCAGTTCATTAAAGTGAGTCAACACCAAGCAGAACTAGTTTTCAACTCCAATGATGATTAAAACACATTATTTTGAGAAAGGATCCACAGGTTTCACCAAACTATCAAAAGGGTAGTGCCAGAAAATGGGTTAAAAATCTTTGCTATCCAGAGACCCCTTGGGGGTCCACAGACCCCAGTTTAAGAACTCCAGCAAAGGACTAACTATGGTTCTAGAGAATAGATGATTGCTCTTGAGTTTTTCCAGTCACCAGTGGAGGGAAGCGGGGCTGTGTGCTTACTTCCATACTTTTTAGCATGATGCTTTCATCAATGTTGGCAGACACCTTCAACAAGGAAAAAAAAAACAGTATCAAGGTCAACTACAACATTGATGGTAAATTACTAAAGTGAAGGGAAAGTTGAAGTGTAGACGATTGTGTACTCAATGCAACTTCTAAGACTGAAATGCAAGAGGATGGATCAATTCTCTGCAGCTTATACTAATTTTGGTCTGACAACTAACACTAGGAAACAGAGGTTCTCCACCAGCCAGCATCACACCATCAGTTACAGCAAATGGAGAATTATGAATGCTGTGGATAAGCCCACTTATCTTGGCAGTATACTTTCAGGAATGAACACTTAGATGATGAGGTTGATGCATGCATTGCCAGAGCTAGCTCAGTGTTGGAGAGACCATGAAAGAAAGTGTTGGAGAAAAGAGTATTATTAGACTGCTTATCAAACAGAGCCATTGTGCTGGCCTCGTTGTTGTATGTCTTGAAACCTGGCCAGCATACCAGTGCCATGCCAGGAAACGGAATCGTTTCCATTTGAATTGTCTTAGGAAGATTCTGAAGATCACCCGGCATTAGAAGGCACTGGACACTGAGGTCTTTTCTTGAGCTCAACTGCCAAGCATTCAGACTCTACTTCAGAGATTGCTACTCTGATGGGCTGGCCAACCATACATTTGCCTAAAAGATTATTGTACCAAGAACTCATACAAGGCAAATGTTCACACAGAGGTCAAAAGGGGCAATACAAGAACACTTTCAAGGTTTCTCTGAAGAAGTTGTGATCAACAACAGTTGGACATTAACCCCTGACATAGTGATGTCATTGTGGTTGTCGTAGAGTATGAAAGACAACCAAGCTTGGGGTACAATATCTGTTCAAGGCACGAGATGGTGATGCAAGCTTGCCTGGCCTGACCACATTTCCACTATGCATACATGAGGAGTTCTAGGCTCTAGTCTTAGGAAACAACTAACTGAGCGTTCTCAGACCTCTGTCCACCCAGTTTCTTCTCTCTTATCTGTGGTATGATATAAAAAATTAACAATTAATTTTATTTGCTCTGATTCCTGAAAGGTCTTAATCTTTCCTCCAACTTCACTTGTGCCAGGAAAAATTACTCATTTATGATTAACAGTGCATTTGGTAAACAAAATTAAACATGGAAGTTCTGGGCTAAAAACCCATTTCAACTTGAGTACGCCATAGCAGCTTATGCTAACATGCTAAGGAGAGTGAATTTAAGTATCACAGGAGCTCCTAAAAAAATAGGAGCAAACAAAAAATTTGAATATTATAAGGATGATACTAGAAATTAAGTCTTGTTATATTAATTTAGAGATAAGTAAAGAAGCTGGTTTGAGAAAGAATTGGAGTCTGAAACAGTTGAGACAGTGTGAGTTTCAAATGTTAAGTATGTGTGGGAGGGGTAATCAATTCATTGCCTATTATCTTATAATATAATATTTTAAGAAATATTTAAATGAAATGCCCAGATTTACTAGAATTATATGGCAACATAAAAAGAGTCTACTGGTTCACCTTCTAAAAGAAATTACAAACTAAAAACAATAAGGACTATCATAGCCAAATTCCAGACTTTCCAAGTCAAATTAAAAATAATGTAACCAGAAAGAAGTTCAATTACCAAGACCCATAGTCAGGATCAAACAAGACTATGTTATGACAATATAAAGGAGAGAAAACCTTGGAAGACAAAGTTTTAAAAATGCAAAGGCTTATAACCATGAATAATCTGCCCTTCAAAACTTTCAGACATTCTTATTGAAAATTCCACATTGAGTAGAAACTTTGAAATGTGAACAGTAATTGAAAAGTAATTATACTTGAGCACTTAAATGGAGCAAAATGATGATAAAGTCCTTACATTCTAATAATGTCGGAAGAATTGTGGCCTATTAGAATTCAACTTTCAATGGTCACCAAGGGAATTAAGAAACACAAACACAGGAACTAGTGTATAATTGAAAAATCTGTTACTCTAAAAAAGAACTACATTTCCCAGGAGTCCACTGACTTCCTGCAGACAGGGGATAAACATTGAGTGGGTGGCCCTGCCCCTCGTTTTTTTTGGCCTGATGGCATTGAGCTTCGTGGCAGTGATAAGCTAAGCATGGGGATTTTATTTTATTTTATTTATTTATTTTTTTAAACCCTTACCTTCCATCTTGGAGTCAATACTGTGTATTGGCTCCAAGGCAGAAGAGTGGTAAGGGCTGGGCAATGGGGGTCAAGTGACTTGCCCAGGGTCACACAGCTAGGAAGTGTCTGAGGCCAAATTTGAACCTAGGACCTCCCATCTCTAGGCCTGACTCTCAATCCACTGAGCTACCCAGCTGCCTCCTAAACATGGTGTAAAAATGGACTTGAATCCAGGACTTCAATCCCTAGAAGTCCTTGCTCCACTTCCCCAAAATGCTTTGTAATCTCACTGAATTCTCACCTGGGCCGGGAGGGTCTCCGCCCAGGGCGGGCTCTCTCTTCTCTTTCTGTCTCCTCTGGCAAACAGACGGGTCTCATGATGTGAGTGAAATTTGGGTGGGCCTCATGGCCCACTTAGCACATGTTTCTCTTACTTGTATTTTTTTTAACCCTTGACTTTTAATAAACCTCATAAAAATAATACCTCTAGCAGAGAGAAACTAATTTCTTCCTGTGTCAGTTTCCCTAAATTTTAATCTTTACAATGGGGATTTTAAATGGGTTGATCAGCCATGGGCATGGGGTCTTTATTTTGTATCCTTTTCATTCCTTGACTTCTAGTGATCATTAATAAATCTCCTAAAATATAATATTTTTATTTACTGAGACTAATTTTAATTTTTATACTAGGTATGGTTTTGTTAGTTTTAAGAGAAGAAAAGAAAAGGGAGGGGAAATGAATTATGAGGAAATAAATGAAGAAAGAAGAAATTCATCATTATAACTGTAAGATTAAAAATTAATATCCAAAATACTCCAAGTATTATATTTAATAAGATTTATTAATAATAATTTGAAGCAAAAAGGAAAATAAAAGACTAGAGAAAAAGAGAGAGCTCAAGAGAGAGGGTGGAGTTACAGAACTATATACACATGTAACAAATGTAAATATGAGGATGAAGGGAAAAGGACGCTGGGAGATGAAGTCCAAGGGGACAAAATTTTCTAATTACACATACCTAATGTGGGCATTGGAGAAGAAGGGTCCAGGGAAATGGAGGAAGGTATAGGGAAGTGGGATTCTCATGATCTTCACTCTTATCTACATTGGGCAAAGGAGGTTTAACATATCTGTTTAACTCAAAAAGTGTGGTGTAGAAATACATTCAACTAAGTTTCTTCCATTGTTGATCAGTAGTTTTCAGTCACATACAGTTCTTTCTGACCCCATGTAGGGTTTTCTTGGCAGAAATACTGGAGTAGTTTGTGAATTCCTTTTCCAGCTCATTTTACAGATGAAGAAACTGAGGCAAACAAGGTCACACCAACAAAATTGAATAAAATTAAAGGGTGGTCAAGCAGCTTTGGTTCATTGGCTACTAATCAAGCATAGCGTTTCCATATCAAAGAAGGCTTTGTGCTCTTCTAGCTAAGAAGAATTGCAAAAGCTCAAAAGAAATGTGAGAAACTTAGAGACATCTCCAACCCAAATGTTCATACATGCTATTTGTTCCTGATCTATCATAGAACCTTCCCAGCACATATTGGCCTGATCCCCCACAGTTGGATACACTGTACATTGACCCCAACATAGTGGTGTCATTTTTGGTCTTCTTCAAGTACAAGGATGATAACTATTCCCTGGGATCAGATTTGATGACTCTCCTGAAAATTAGGTTACTGTTAAGTGTTAATTATTTTTCTCATATGATTCTTCCTTTTAAAGTACTAAGAGAACTGGATTGAGGAAAGAATAAGAAACTGAGGACAGGATGGGATTCCCAACCTGTGATCCCAGGGAGACTCTGCTCCCTTCTTATAACTTTATCAGCCTTTACCACCAAGCTAATTTGAATGTGATTTCTATTAATCCTGTCCCAAGGTTTTTCTTTACCTCAGTTCAGATCTCTTTAATATTTCTGTCTTAGCTTCCTCCTACTTTGATCAACAGACATTATTAAAATAGCTTGCATTTATTGAGTTTTACAATGTAAACAGCATTGTGTTAAGTACTGGGCTCTATCCTAAGGTTTCAGAGAGGGACAGGAAAAGAGGGTGTAGTTAAAAGGTTTTAAATCTCTTTCCAAATCTGTTTTTTTGGACGGTGTATTTATTCCCCAATACCTAGAATGCCCTCCTTCCACAGAGATGGGATGTAAAAGGGCAAGTTCTGGGAATAGCAAGGATGTCCATGTGACTGAAAAGTAGGTAAATAAAGGGGAGTCCTTAGCTTGGGGACTGTCCCTCTTCAGCTCTCTTTTATGAGATTTAGAATGTAAGCTCCTCAGGGGCAGGGACTACCATTTTGTTTGCATTTCTATCTCCAATCCTCGCACCTAGAAATTTTAACTCCCTCATTTCACAGAGGAGGAACCTGAAATATGGGCAATTAAGTAATTTACCTGACCTGACAAGATTTACTCTAAATCTCCCTGACAAGTTCCTCCTCTACTCAAAAGTAAGGGAATAGGTGGTTTGTGGCAGGGGAACACCATGTCTGAAAACCTGCTCCTTTGAACTCCATAGCGCTTTCTGGGCCCTGGAGAAGCTGTAGAAACACAGAAAGAGATTTTGTCTACTAGCTCCATATCCGTGGATGCCACATTGACAGGTTCCAATGACCTTATCCTTTTTATATAGCTTCCTGATCTACTTTTGCCCCATTTCTCTCTTCTAGGCTACTCCTTCACCCCAGTTTCATTCTCTTCAGTGTTCTCCTCTCCCTTGCTCTAATGTCTTTCTCTCTCCTTTCCTCAGATTAGTATTAAAAGCTTTTCACAAACTGGGTCCTTTTCACCTTTCCCATTTTCTTGTACTTGATTCCAATGGACTACTATACTACTGACACTGTCCTTCTTGTGGTTCTTTGCACAAAATACTCCATTTCCCCACCCTACGCCTTTCCACTGGCTGCCCTTCCACCACCTATAACTGTACTGCTTCCTCCTTTCCTCTCCTCCTCCTGGCTTCCATCAAGATTCAGCTAACAAATATATAGAATTTGTTGTTATTTAGTTATTCCAGTCATGTCTGACTCTTTGTGATCCCATTTGCAGTTTTCATGACAAAGTCTTGCCATTTCCTTCTGCAGCTCATTTTACAGATGAAAAAATTGGACAAATAGGATGAAATGACTTACCTGGGGTCAAAGAGATGTGTATATGTCTGAGGCCAGATTTAAACCTAGGAAGATGATCTTCCTGACTCCAAGTCCAGCACTTTATCCATGGTGCCCATATAGAATTTACAGTTTTAATAAAATAAAGCTGACAACAAAATCAATCTAAAACCTATAACTATTTTCATAATGATTATACTATTTTGTAATTAGGTAAATATGGGAGTTGGCTCCCAGAAATATGTATATAGTAATTAATATCACTTTTAAATAACTCATTAAAGTTAATTTAAAAAATGTAATTAATGTCAAAGTTCAGTTTTCCTTAATAAAATAATTGTTTCATCATCATTTACCATTCATCATCACCCATCAGTACCACCTACTATATATATTAATATTTATATTTGGATCTAAATTTTAAAAAAAGGCTCAGCTCAAATCCCACTTTCTCAGAAGGTCCTTTCCCAGGCTCCCTTACTTTAGTGTCCCTCACTCTCTGGCTACTCCCTACCATTTAATAATACTTAGTATTTAAATAATTCTAAAAGGTTTACAAATATTTTCTTATTTTATTCTTACAATAACGGGTGGTAGGTTCTATTATCATCCCGATTTTAGATGTGAGGAAACCAAGGCATTCAGAGGTTAAGTGACTTGACTAGGATCACCTAGCTAGTGAGGTGTCTAAGAAAGGATTTGAACTCTGACCTTCTTGATTCCAAGTCCTTTGCTTCCTATGTATCTTGTATATGGATATGGTTGTTTGTCCTCCATTAGATTGTGGTCTCTTTAGGGGCTGGGGCTGTTTTTTGTCTTTTTCTTTGCATTTCCAGAGCTTAGCATTCTTGGCATACAGCAGGCACTTAATAAATACCTTCTGAATTACTGAGTAGATCTACTCGGAGGAGTGAAGTCAAGGGCCTGCGGTCAATCCTGGCCAACCACTCATCCTCCCCTAGGATTCAGAGCTGGAAGGGCTTTCAGAGGTCATCTCATCCAGTCCAGCCCTCATTTAGCCCAGAGAGCACAAGTGGCCTGCCCGAGTGAATGTCTGAGTCTTTGACAAAGACGGGTCTGGCTGTCAAAGGAGGGCCAGGAGAGAACTAGTCAAGGGTCTCCTTCCTCCAGGGAGATAATTTCGTGAAAAGGCTTCTCCTGCGCACCTTTCCCAAAGCCCGCGTAAAAGAACTACAACCCCCACCGTGCACTGCGGTCGGACCGCGCTGCGCACGCGCGACCAAGCCGAGCTCCTCCCCTTGCAGAGAGCTGCGAGGCGGCCGAGCCTAGCTGTGCTGCCTCCCGTGGCCGCCCCTCGGCCGTGGGGCTGAGTCGTGGTCCCGCAGCGGGTCGTAGGATGGCGTTGAAGCGGATCCAGAAGGTAAGCCTCCCGCCTCCCCTCGTCCTCGGCGTGGGTCCGAGGACGGAGGAGCCGCGGGCGTCGGCTCTGCTGCCACATAGGGAGCCGCGGCAGGAGGCGGCGCCGCGCGCAGGCGCGGGAAAACTTGTGGCACCTGCCAGATAGTGAGGCGGTGCCTCGCGAGCCCGCTGCCTTACAAGGGAACGGCGCGGGGCGGGGGCGGAGCCGCGCTGGGGCCCCGGGTCTCGTGGGGCGCGCGTGCGCGGGGGTCTTGGGCGGGGCTAGTGTTGACTCTGGCCAACCACGCGCTCATTTGCGTGTTTCCCTTTCTTTTGGTTGGCTGTTGGCGTGGAGGGGCGTGTCCATTCTCATTTCGCTGCCCCCGACGTGTTCTTACACTGCCTGCTCTGTCCCCCTGCATCCCGAGAAGACATGCAGTGGGACCAGTGCCAGGCCCACAAGAGACACTTAATTAATGCCCATAGATCCAGATCCGGGAAGGACCATGAAGGCAGAATGATTAATTAGATTCAACTCCTTCATTTTAAAGATGAAGAAAGCTTCAGTTGGGAGCCGGGAAGGACCTTAGAACCCAATTAGGATCCACATCAGGTGGGGAAACTGAGGCTCAGAGAGACGTTAAATTACTTGTCTAAGGTCACATAGCCAGGTAGTGGCAGAGCTCAGGTTCTGGGACTCCCAGGTTCAGCCTTCTTTCTATTGACCCAGATTGTCCCATCTATTTAGAACTGGAAAGGAAGACCTTAAAGGTCATCTGGTTCAATTCAGATATACATCAGAGGGGGAAACTGAGGATCAGAGCCCATGGTATGCTTCTAGCTTATGGCAGTTTCCTATTAGATAGATTTAAGCCCAGTCTTCTTGCCTAAAATCTGCTGGGTTTTCCATCACCCTCACTGCCTGAAAACTTGCTGAAATTGAATTTCTGTCCTTTGAATTCTGTTGCCCCCCACATGCCAACAGTTTCAGGAATGCCTTCATTTTTTTATTTTCAGTAGCAGCTTTAGTACCTGTGTAAACTTTTAGGTTTCCCTGCTCTCCCAACAAACTCGCTGATCTGAGATTATTTCCCATTTACACAGTATCTATTTTGCATGGATACATAGTTATTTGCATGTTATTGTCTCCTCTGTTAGAATTTGAGCTACTTTTTGCTTTCCTTTTATGCTTCATCAGCCAGGACACATTATTAAAATACTTAATAAATGCTTGTTGACTGACTGGGAAGTTATCTTGGAGATCATTTTATGCTCTCTTTTCCTCAGCCACCTGCCATTACTTAGTATATAAGATGTCCCCAAAGTCTTAGTTGGATTTTAAGCTACTTAGAACCATGCTGACTTTAATGCCTGGCATACAGTAGGCACTCAAAAAATGCTTTGGTGAATTAAATAGTTCAGCTTTGTAATTCTGATGAAGAAAGACAGGCTAAGAAATGAAAAATGACTGCCCAGGTCACACAGTTGGCAGATTCCAAATCCAGGGCTATTTCTAGGATGCACTCTGTTTGTCCCCATTGGCTGTTTGTGATTGTGGCATCTGCTTTTTCTGCTGTCTTGCACATATGGCTGCCACTTTTATATCTGGTCCAGACCTGTGATTTTATTAGTGTGTAGATTTCCTTTAAGATAAGTAACTGTTCTTTTTTCTTTTAATTTAATTATCTTAAGCCCTCAGTTTCTATTTTAACAGCAGATATAAGATGGAAGAGTGGTAAGGACTAGGCAAACAGAGTCAAGTGATATGCCCAGGGTCATACAACTAGTTTTGAACCCAGGTCTTTTGACTCCAGACCTGACCCTTTATCTGCTGTACCACCTAGGTGCCCAGTAATTGTTCTTCAACTTATCATCTTGGAGATCTCAGGAATCACACTCTCAGTAAGGTGAAGGACCTTACCTATAGTCTTTCACACACAAGCACATACATACCCATGGGCGCGCACACACACACACACACACACACACACACACACACACACACACACACACACACACACACACACACACCCCCCCAATGATGGGTGAGAGACAGGACTTGGACTCTGAAGCCAGATCTTTCTTCATGACACCTTGTTGCTTTTCTTACTCTCCTTCTCTTGTAAAGTTCTCTTTTGGTCAAGGCTTTCTGGTACCCGTTATTTTGAACCTTTGCTGAGATGGGCATAAGTAGAGACTGCTTCCATCTTAGATTTAGAATCAGTAAATTATTTAGGACTTTAGAAGGGACTCTAAAGGTCTTTTAGTAGAACCTTCTTGTTTTACAAATGAGCAAACTGAGTTCCAGAGAGGTTAAGTAGCTGGTCTAAGGCCACAGTCCTCCCATCCTTTTCTTCTTGGGTTCCACTTTTCAGATTTCGCTTAGAAATTTGTTTTCTTCTTGTTACCAAGGTTCCAATAGGGCTTCTTTATCTGTGACTTCCTATGCAATGTCTCATAGTTTCTCTGGGATGCTTTTGGGATACCCTTTTTTTTTTTTAATCTCTTACCTTCTGTCTTAGTATCAATTCTAAGACAGAAAAGAGGGAAGGGCTAAGCAATCAAATTTAAATGACTTGCCCAGAGTCACACAGTTAGGAAGTGTCTGAGGCCAGATTTGAACCTAGTTTTTCCCGATTCTGGGCCTGGTACTCTATCCACTATGCTACCTAGATGCCCCAATAGATACCTTTTTTTTCTTTTAATCCTTACCTTCTGTCTTGGAATTGATACTGAGTATTGGTTCCAAGGAAGAAGAGTGATAAGGTCTAGGTAATTGGGTTTAAGTAACTTGCATATGACCATACATCTGAGGCTAGATTTGAATCTAGGACCTCCCATGAGAGATACCTTTTGATCATTTGCTTCTCTCCGGTCCACTTATTAAGTTAACCTGATGAATTGTCCCATTTCCATCTCAGACTGGTTAGACAATCTAACTTTCTGCTTGATTGCCTCTATTTTCCTGGTGATCTACCATATTAGGTCTTCCATTGGGTTAATGAATTACATTAGCACACGAGTTCTATTTCATCCCCAAATATCTTTTCCTGAAATATTTAAATTTCTCTGTGTGTATATTCATGAACTTAAATGCATATCTGTATCTTTGTATTATTTTGTATATTCTGTGTTTTACTTTACTAATATACTCATTGTACCACTATAGCAGAATGTCACTCTTTGAGGGCAAGGTCTGTTTGCTTTTTTTTGCTTGTACTAAGTAGATCGTTGAAACCAACTCTCTTATTTTTCAGATGAGGCAGTGAAGTCAAGTGATTTGCACAAAGTCACACAGAAATGACAGAGGCAGAATTTCCACACAAGTCCTCCCACTCCAAATCTAGTACTCTTTCCACTGTTCAGGCCTTCATGTTCAAATCATCTACTCTACCTCTTGTAGCCTTGTGTGTGTGTGTCCAACCTCTTTTGGAAAAGAAACTCCATTATGAGTGGTCAACTAGCCTCTGTTCTCATAGTTAGGGAGGTTTCTCTCACATCTGACCTAGATTGGCTTCTTTGCTGCTAGTTCTGACCTCTTTGGCCAAATAGACAAGTTTAATTCTTCCTGATTTTGACAACTTTTCAAATACTTAAAGATAGACAGACAGATGGATAGATAATGATAGACAGATAGATCAAAAGATATTTGCATAGATATAGACAGGCAGATCTAGGTAGATACATAGCTTTTATTTGTGCATATATACCTACATGATAGATGTTGTTAGACATACATAGATGATAGATAGATCTGTGCCAGGCACTGGGGATGCACATATAAGCAATTCAGGCAGTTCTTGCCCTCTGGGATTTTATATTCTATTAGTTAAAGACCACAGCTTACGATTACGTAGTTTGGAGCTAGTGGAAGCTTTTTCTGGCAAGATCAAGTAATAGCTCACTCCGCTCCCAAGAGTCCAAGGAAGCTTCTGGAGTCATGGTTGGGAACCACTTAAGTGATGGCTGCAATGGAAGTAACATAATTTGGAGCTCATGACTCTTATTCCACTTGAGCCTTCTTTTTTTTTCCAAGCTAAATATTCTCTTCATAGGACCATAAGGACCTTCAAAGGGTCTTTATATGACAAGAATTCAAGGCCCCACACCATCCTGGCACTTTGCTAACCAAGAGCATCAGATGGGAGTCAAGAGGACTTGAGTTCAAATCCCAACTTCCCCATATACTCTGTATGTGATTTTGGGCAAGTTTTTACCATCCCTCTGGCCCTTGGTTATAGCATCAGTAAAATGAGGCACACTGGGTGGTCTGCAGTGTCCAGTCTTCCCATTCTAAATTGAGGGAGGCATTTCTAACCCTGGAACTAGAGATGTTCTCTTAAAGAATACCCTTGTGGTGATCCCTTTTCATACCCATTTATTAGCATGTGATTGGTAAATTATAATAGCTAGTGATTCATTTCCAGATTTATGTTAACAGTGGTTTAATTGATTGTCTGATATATTCAGGTACATAGCATTCCTCTGTTCAGCTAAGTGATATGAATATCCCATTCCTGTTCAATACATCTCTTCTTCTTTTTTTTTTTTTAAATCACCCTTAGGATCAGTAATATTGAATATTGGTTCCAAAGCAGAAGAGCTGTAAGGGGTAGGCATTTGGGGTTAAATGACTTTCCAGGTCACACAGCTAGGAAGTATCTGAGGCCAAATTTGAACTCAGGACTTCCCTTGTCCAGGTCTCCACTGAGCCATTTAGATGCCTTTCAGTACATATATTTTTGCAGCATTGTTTTAGTTTGTAAATGCCTTATGTCACTTTGTCTCAAAATTAGCCATTGAGGTACATTGGCTACACCTTATGAAGTTCTGTTGTAAATACATTTTCCCAAGCCTAAAGTCTCCATTTCTTCTACAGATCAGACCTGGTGCTTGTCAAGAATGCCTTTTTTGCTCAGATCTAGCATTTCAAGATAGAGATAAAGAAGCTGCCCTGTTTCATTGTTTCTTTGTCTCAGAGTTAAAGGGAGACTTTGCAGGGTTACCAAGACCTAGAAGCCATCATCTAATAGAGAACTAGTCACAAAGAAACCAGTGGAGCCTGATTTCTAAACACTTTAAAAATCTGCTAGTTCAGTGGGCAGCTTGAGTTGTTTTACTCTCACTGGTGATCATTAACCCAGCCTCATTTTACTCTTGACCAGTTCCTTTTGTAACCAAAAGTAAATATTTTCCAGTTGACTGGCCAGGGGTAGGGGGATGACTTGTGGTGTGAGGAGAGAGCAAAATGAACTGCTTCTGTCCGTTACCTAAAATTTATTTGACTTCCCAAGTGGAATACCACCACAAGTTTCTTAGGAACTGGGGCAGTCTGGGACAATTGGCCTCACCTGTTTTGAAATTGAAAAGTGGAAGTGTTTTGATGATGTACATCTCATCAGCCAATAGGATATCCTACAAAAAATACTAGCCTAGTCTTCCAGCTTGGTATGGATATCTTGGGTTCAAAAAAGTTAAGCAAGTGGAGTACATATAGCCTAGAAATATTGAGACTGCTCTCCTGGAGCTACACTTAGCATGTGTCTTTCAGAGACTGGAAACTGGCCTCATTAGTGGAGGTTGAGCAAAGAGTGACCCCCCCCCCTTTTTTTTTTTGGTCTCAGCAGCTCAGGAGCAGGTACTCCACCATCTACTCCTACCAATTGCCTCAACAGAGGAAATGCCCAAAATTATGAAATCATAGATCCCTCAAGTATTGAATTGTTGGCATAAGTCCACATTTTATTACACTCTAATTAAGCCAGAGGCCCCCTTGCTACTGTGGTGGCTGCATAATAAATAAATTAGTAGTACATATAAATAAGGGCAGAAATACAACATGAAAAATTCATCCCAAGGAAGTGCTTGTGTGGCAAGAGGGAGTGTGTATCTCACCTGGCAGGCATTATCAGCCAAAAAAAAAAAGGTGTGGGATTGATAGAGTTGTTTTGTGAGAGGGTGGGTTTTATTTGAATATTCATAATGACTCAGGGGTAGATATGTTTTATTTTTAGTAGGACTACACCCTGGCACTTGGCTGCATTTCATCGAGCTTGTAAATTGATATTACCCCCTAGCAGATTGGAGAATAATTTAGCCTCCCCCTTTCCCTCTCCCTCTTCCTGTGGTAGTTTGGGTTCAGAGCAAGTGCCTGGCTATTTAAGGATAAGAACAGCTGAAGAGCTCTCTGTGGGAGCTGATCATCGAGTTAATATTTAGGGGGTCAGCGATAAGATACTATGATATTTTGGTGCCCTGTGGTCCTAATGCCAAATAGGCTCTGACAAAAATAATTGACTAACACTTCCAGTTGTACTGTACATCTCTTTGGTGTGTTCCTTCTCTATATTTGTGTGCCCGTTGGCCATTCTCTTTCCATTATCACTTTGTCTTTCTAGTCTCTCTCTAGCTCCTGCTTTCAGGCCTTCCTTTTCTTGGTAGTTTCTTTCTTTTTCTCTTGTCCTGTCTTTTTCTTTCTTTTCCTCCCTACCCTCATCTTACAAAAGGTGCTACTGCTGAATTGAAGCTTATTTTACTGAATATAATAGTTTTATGTGGCCTGTTTTTTAATTTGACTCTCTCTTTTATATCTCTGCTGTTCCTCGACTCCAATCAAGAAGTCCTAAAATAGTTGTGGTTTTTTTGACACTTTGTTTTTCCTTCTATAGGTCACTCCATTAGATTTGCTTCCCTATATGTTTCAAAGCAGTGATTTATTTCTACATATATTTGTATATCCACACATACATGGGTCTTGGGACAGAATATTGCATTAAAAACTTTTTTACATTACTTTTATAGCAACATCAAAGGCTGAAAGGCAATGTGGTTATTTTATTAATGAACTATTGAACAAGATTTTTAGGAAGTCAGGGATGTGAATCCACACAAATTGAACAGGTGACTATTTGGAGGGTACTCTAACATTGTGTATTAGGAAGGTAAAAATAATTAGCAGAGCAAGATATTTAAATTGTTTAATTAAAATAGCATGTTTTTGAGATTTTTAACAGCTAATGCATACAGTTGTTTTGACACATAAGTTTAAAAAGCATATATATTTGAAATTATAAATATTTTAGTTATAAATATGAAGCATTTTGGAACTTTTTAAAAGATAACATACCTTTGGCCAGCTCAACATTAGAAAATTTAAACATTGAGTTATTCAGCTGTTTTATTCTCCTCTTCCTTCTTATGTTTAGGAAAGGAATGGAGCTTTTAAAAATCTCCAAGTGATTTTATTTTTCTGTTTAAGTTATGGTCAAAAGAAGGGAAATTTTCTTTTTATTGTTATTTAAAAACTGAGTTATCACTTAAGTGATCTGAAGTGCTTAAGTGACTTCCATCAATTCACTAGTGTGCTTTTCTTTAACATTTGACCTGTAAATCTGAATCACCCCACTTACACACACACACACACACACACACACACACACACACACACACAAAATTTATCATTGGTGTTATGAAGAGGTGGTTATTGGATGTTGATGTTAAGCTGATACTTCGTATTGAGACTTGTACAATCGTGATTTTTTAAAATAGAAGATTCTATATATACATAATGAAAATCATCTATATTTAAATTGTTTTAGATTTTTCTCAGTGTGAACCCTTCCTCTACTAGCATATTACAAATCCTTGGTGGCATCAGGTTCAATATTGTTTCCAAGAGGTTTTATGGCCATGACATTAACCACTTTACAAGACATTCTGGCAATAAGCCTGTACATATAACTAAAGGGAGATCTGATCATGTTCCCCCACCCCCTCTCACTAAATTCCAGTGGCTCCCTATCACCACTAGAGCAAAAATGGCAAGATAGTTAGTTGGCTTGATGGATGAAGAGTCAGGCCTGGAGATGGGAGGTCCTAAGTTCAAATATGGCCTCAGACACTTCCTAGCTGTGCAACCCTGGGCAAGCCACTTAACCCCAGTTGCCTAGCCCTTGCTGTTTTTTTCTGCCTTGGAATCAATACTTAGTTGACAGAATATGGAAGGTAAGCATTTTTTTTAAAAAGATCAAATATAAAATCTTGTTTGGCATTAAGTCCAACACAACTTGGCCCCATCTCACTTTTTTAATCTTCCTTTAAAAAGGACTTTACTTCACCAAATGTATTCTGGGATCTATTGACATGGATCTCCTTGCACAAGACCCTCCATCTCCCGTCTCTAGACACTTTCTCTGGCTTCCCCCCTTGCCTGGACTACTCTTCCTTCTTATCTCTTCCTGGCTTCCTTCAAGCCCCAGCTAAAATCCAAACCTTCTACAGAAAGCTTTTCCCAACTTCTTTCCCCATTTGTTATGTATTTAACTTATTTGTATATTTTTTTTGCTTGTTGTTTCCTCCATTAGATTGTGAGCTACTTGAGTACAGGGACTGCCTTCTGCCTTTTTTGGTATTCCTAGTGCTTAGTAAAGCCTAGCATACAGTAGGTGCTTAATAAATGTTGATTAACTAACTGATTAGAATGGTTCTGTTGAAGGAGAAATTCTTATTTTGAGGCTTTTACCCTCATTCACAAGACAAAACTCAGGACAAAGAAAATTAAAAGGAGTTTACTAAAAGTACATCATAGAGCAGCACATGTGAGCTAATTAGTGGAGGTCAACAGGGCTTCAAGATGGACCAACTTTTTTATAAGACAGTTTGGTTGGGTCAGGCAGGTGAGATGTGAGGATTTTCAGGTAGCAGTACCAAGGTCACAGGGAGGTGCATGACAATGAGCATGTAATCCTGTTGCCTTCCTCAACACTGATTGACAAGCAGGGCTGGGAACAATGGGTCTCTGAATTAACATCTCTTTCAGTAGTCTCCAGTCCTAGTTTGTCAGTAGCTGTCCACAAAACCTTTTCAGTCCTGTAGAACTATTAGAAGTTGTCTTCCACTAGGTGAACCTCAGAATTGCCACTTAGAGTCTTATTGATGTGTTTGTGTTTTTTCATTATAAGTATCTTTGGATTACTAATCCCAGTTTGTAAGGAGTCTCTTGCGACAGAAATAAAATAGTAATATTATACAGGGACCTGTATGTACTATTTCATATCTGTAACACCCCTGTCCCCAACCTCTCTGTCATCTGTACACATTTGTACTCCCTGATCCCTCCTCATACACCTGGATGAACACACCTTATTATCCTGACCTTGGCACAAGGACATTATGGCATATAAAAGTAGAATGAGGATAGGAAGGGTTACGTGAGGTGGACAAATGTGCAGCCTGGTAATGAAAGTTTACCTCCAGAGAGAGAACGAATGAATAATGAATGCATATTGAAGTATACTTTTCTTACTTTATTTTTTTAATTTTCTTTTGCAACATGGCTATTTTGGAAATATATTTTGCATAACTTCACATATATAATTGATATCATATTGCTTGCTTTCTCAATAGATGGTGGGGGAATGCATTTGAAATTCAAAATTTAACAAAAAATGTTATTAAAGAAATAAAATATAATAAAAAGAAAGAGAGCAAACATATACGAGAAGGCATGAGTAGACAGTGAAATACCACAGAAGTAACCATAAGATGCTAGTGACCTGTCTAAATAGGGAATTAAGAGCAGGGCCATTAATTAGGGTTCTGTCAGTTTTATTGTGAAGAATTATTATTAGTCCAAATTCATAGAATTTAGATCTAAAAGGAATCTAGGAGATGAAGTAAGACCCTTTGCCTTGAAAAAAATCATTGTGTGCCATTACTGAGGATGGACAATATCAGTTCAGGAAAAATAGGACAGTTCATTCCTATTTGTGAAATAACTTCATTGAGAAGCAGCAATGACTGTAGTAAACTAAGGCAGCTTCCATTTAAGCAAAATGCTCCTACTGTCCTTGATCTGATCTCCCCCTTTAGTTGCTAGCTGGTAAGAGTATTAGTTCCAGTTCAGTAACTGTCCCTGACATGTTTGTGTGTGTGTGTGTGTGTGTGTGTGTGTGTGTGTGTGTGTGTGTGTGTGTGTAGCTCAGTGATATTCAGCTAACAAATGCTCAAGCTATAAGAAGCTCTTTAAAGCCTTCTAGTTCTTATATTAGCATATGAGATCTTGTGGTCAAGGTGCTGATTTGATTCATGGAGATTATAAATTCAGTCGGAGTTAAGAAACTGCAAGGACCACTGTCATAAATAATAAATATATGCAAGAGGCAGCTGGGTGGCTCATTGGATAGAGTGCTAGGCCAGGAGGGGATAGGACACGGACTTTGGACATTCATAAATTAGCCTTTGTCCTATCACGACAAGTGTTCTTGGCTACACACCAGTTTACTGTGTGTCTGATGTTTTCTTCATTTATTGTGAACTGTCAGTATGTTGCTTGTGTCTTCTTGCCTTAAGTCTTCCCACTGTAGGCCCATCCTCCACTCCACAATGCAAGTGCTTTTCCTAAAGCATCAGTGATCTTGTCACTTGCTCCAGCAGATAAACTCCAGTAGCTCTCTACTGCTTCCAGGATTGGGTATCTCAGCCTCTAGAGACATAAGATAGACATTATTAAGTGTGTGTGTGTGTGTGTGTGTGTGTGTGTGTGTGTGTGTGTGTGTGTGTGTGTATCTTCTTTGCAGCTTTTAAAGACTTTCATCATCTCCTCCTACTTCTCTGGTCTTCTACTTTACTCTGTTCACATACTCTATGATCCAGTGACTTTGGCCTCCTTGCTGTTACTAGCATGAAACTCTCTAGTCTCCCAACTACAGGCATTTCTCCTGGCTGTCTCTCTTCTCTAATTCCTTATCTCTGTCTTTTGACTTCCTTCAAGTCTCAGCTACAGTTCCACTTTCTGCAAGAAATCCTTCCTGGTCCCTAAACACTAGTGCCCTCCCCTCCTCGCCCCCAGATGATCTTCAGACTATCCTTTATTGAGCTGTTTGTTCACAGTTATTTTTATGTCATTCCCTCCAACCTCCGTCAGACTATGAGCTCCTTGAGGACAAGGATTGTTTTTGTCTTTCCTTGTACCCAGGGCTTGCCACAGTGCCTGGCACAGGGTAGGCACTTAATAAATGCTTACTGATTCAATTGTAACTTGGGCAACATCATCTCAATCTTATTCTTGCATTATTTATTTGACCCTTATGAGGCTGAAGGTGCTTAAATGTGGGTGGCCATCTCCTGTGCATTCCTCCTCTGTGACCATTTTCACAAACCCTCAAACTATCCCCAAAACCAGTTGAGAAGAGAGGAAAGGTAGCATCTTTATTTGTGCCATTGCTATGCTTGTTGGCCAGAGAGTGGGAAAAGATAAGAAGTGCACAGAGGAATATTCCAGAAGGAGATGGTGATGGCTGGGATCAGAAGCTCAAAACCTGGTGGGGTGGGAAGAATTTTCCTTTTATATCTCCTAAGTGAGAGACTCTGAGTTTGGGTCATGGATTCCCAGCAAACACAGACAATTCTGAAATCACTTTCTCATGTTCCTAGGAATTAACTGACTTGCAGAGGGACCCTCCCGCCCAGTGCTCAGCAGGACCTGTGGGTGATGATTGTAAGTAATGGGTTTTTAGGATTTCTGGTTAAAGGAGTCTTGCAAAGAGATCCCCACATTTTTCCATCTCAGCTTTTGGAAAAATGTACCCACTGCTGATATCCTACAGTAAAATGAGTGAAGCAGCTATCTTTTTCTCTTCATTTGGTTTAAATTCCAATTTCATTGGGAGATAATCAGAAATATTGTGGCAGGTCTATAGTCAGGGATTAAGTGTGCCTCTCTGGTTAAAGTCCCTATAGAGGAGGGCTATCACACCACCCTCCCTGTTGGAGGAAAATGAGGGCATTGCTTTCTGTAGAGTTTAGTCAGTGGCCTTTACCAGATAATCCATTAGGATGCTCTAGAAATCCCTCTGTAGCACACTACCACAAGTGTGAAGCCACAAGGCAACTTAGCTCTTGAAAAAGTTCTCTAACTCTTTCAACGAGACTCTTTAAAAGTTAAAAAAAAATATATTGGTGATGATAGTGTTGCCATGGCCCATGCCTTGTCAGGCTTCCTTTAGGACCAGAAAAAATGTGCAGCTCTCTACCCCTCCAGATGTCCATGCATAGGACCTGGATGTCCCCAAGTTTGGCCTTCATTGATGCCAAGGGTGAAATGAGAGAAGGAAAGGCCAACAACCTAACTTTTCTTCTGCTTTCCCTTGGCTCTGTTTACTATCTGTTTATCATATATGTGGTAGAAGTGACTTGAGAGGGCAGCTAGATGGCTTAGTGGATAGAGACCATCATGGTCTAGAGAAGAGAAGTCCTGGGTTCAAATTTGCCCTCAGATACATCCTAGCTGTGTGTCTCTGGGCAAGTCACTTACCACTATTGCCTAGCCCTTATAACTCTTTTGCCTTAGAATCAATACTGTGTAGTCTAAGATGGAAGGTAAAGGTTTAAAAAAAAGTGACTCGGGAAGCTTTTTCTCTCAATGTTGGCTAAATTGGTAGAGAAAGTGAAGTGGAGCTGCCCCCATAGCCCTCTGCCATTCCCCTGAGAAGACTCCTGTGGCCTCCCAAAGCTCTCTGCCTAGGTCATCTCCTCTGGTTTGATCCTTGACCTCCCTGCGTTCTCTAAGTCTCTTCTCCCCTCTGCTAGCATCTTGCCTCTTCCCCATAGTCCTCTCAGTTCTTAGGACCTCTGCTTTCAGACTTGTCTGCTGCCATTGAGGAGGTAAATGGAGAAGGGGTAAACAGGTAGAAAGAAGTGACTGAGGGGCAGCCTACATGTCACTCATGTCTGTAGGATGAAGAGATTTCAGGAGCTGTTGATGCAGAAAGGTTTCTGTCCCTGGGCTCATGTGTTAGGAACATAGTCCATTCTCATGTCCCCATTTTCTGCTCAGGCTCTTCTGTGTTCCAGCGGATGACCCTTAAGTTCTTAAATGAGTCCAGCTCCCCTGTATTCTGAGCACAGAAGCTCAGAGAGAACCCCAGATGTCTCAGCTGACCTGAGCTGTTTAGCCACTCATTCCTTGGTCCACAAAGGTTCCCCATTGTTCTTTTCTCTTTCTTTCTCCTTCATCTGTGCCCCAGGCTTGTGATTGGCACCTTGCAGTTTCCATAGATACTTTGCAGCTTTGCTGGAAGTAATGAGGTATAAAAAGTTGGTTGACTCTTGTCCTGGGCCTTGCCCTTCCTCCACTAAGGTGTATCTCATTGTTCTTGGGCATAGAGCCTTTGTTGTAGTGGAGTACATATAATAGGAGATGGTTGACAGAGGACCCTCAGGACTTGGGCTACATCTCTGCGAGAGATGTTACATTGCTATTATATACCCAGATTAGATGGAAATCAGTGACACATGAATCCTGCCTTGTTGGTATGGACAAGGAAGAGGTGAATTGTGTTGGCTGAGTGCCAGGGCCAGATATGGAAATTGCCTCCGGGAACCTGGAAATCAGTTATTGGACTCTTGTAGATTATATTCTTGCCTACCTTTCTCTTCTGTGGCATCAGGTGAATGGAATGATGTTCCAGAAATGGGAAAGAGAACAAGAGCCACAATAGATAATCCTGAGCTCTTAGGCAGAACAAAAAATGAAAATGGGAATCAGGCAAGAGTGAGAAAATTGCGGTGTCTTGTCACTGAAGAGGTGAAGTTCCAGGGAGGGAGATGGATTTACAAACCTGTTAAGAAAGAAAAAAAAACAGAAAGGAAAAACTCATCAGTGCTATTGAAAGCCCAGACTCCATGACACAGCACAAGACTCTTGTCAGGCAAATATTTGTAGAACATGGAGAAAAAGAATCCTTGACCTCAAGTGACATAAGATTGACTTTTGGTAGAAATACTTTTGAAGAAAACCTTTTAGAATGGACCAAGAGAAAAAAGATTCTTGGGAAAGAGACAATAATAATAGCTATGTGCCAGGTGCTTTACAATTATTATCTCATTTGATCCTTATAACAACCCTGGGAGGTAGATGCTAGTATTATCTGCATTTTACATATGAGGAAACTGAGGCCAACAACTTAAATGAATTTGCCCCAGATCACAGAGTTATTACTTAGTGTTTGAGGTCAGATTTCAGTTTGGGTCTTCCTGACTCTGTTCTGTGCTCTCTCCACTGGACCACCTAGATGCCCTACCAAGTAGTTTGGAGCTGAATTTATATGAGTAGTATAAGGAGTGATCAAAGCAAAGAGAGAGGTGAGGATCAGTGTGTTAGAGTGGGATTGGTGTGTTTCTCCAAGAGGTTCTTAACTTTCTGGATTTATTATTTCACCATATTCTTTCTTTGTTTTTCAGTATTCCACTGGCAGGCCACCATCATGGGCCCGGTACGTACCAGCTCCGAGTTCCCTGCTTTGGCCTCCCCTTTGCATTTTCCGGTTCTGTTTCTTCTCCTAACTGGCTGTGTTTGATGTCTTGTCATTCTAGAACGATAGCCCTTACCAAGGTGGTGTTTTCTTCCTGACTATTCACTTCCCTACAGATTACCCTTTCAAACCGCCAAAGGTAAGAACCGTCTCACTGCCTTTGGCTGACCCTTGCAGGTAAAGAAGGCTCCCTGGAGCAGCGACAGGGACGCGGCCCTGTGGGCCTCTGACTCCATTCCCCTCCAGGAGAGGCAGGATCGCCTTGGGCTCAATTGTTGCTGGGGGCTGTGGGACGGCTCAGTAGACGGGTGTTTTCATTTTAATCACGAATATGATTTCACTTCCTGAAAATGTTTAATAGCTGTGGTTGTACTGTAACTAGGAGTGCTTTCCACTGGGGCAAAGGCAGGGGTTTGGGGGTGGGCGCTGGGGGGAGGGGCAACAGCTACAGCAGGCAGTCTAGCTGCAGATGCTATGTGGCTGGTGCCTGGGGTGGGGGTGGGGTCTGGTCTTTGCCTCTACAGAGGTTTGGGGGGAAGGCAGGGGTTGGGGTTTCTGGGAGTGGTGCTGGGGTTGTGGGGAGTGGACTTGTGCCACACAGGAGTGAGCTGTCACCCCAGGCAGGAAGTATGCCCCCCTCCCCTTCTGCCGTCATTACCCTGGGGTAAAGGCCTGTTTGGTCCCTACTAGTTACAGTGCTGGTTGTGGTTTTCAGTCTGATTGTGTTTCTTATCATAGATTCTTCCTCTCTTCTTCTCTTATCCCTAACTTCAGTTGTGTGAACCTCGTCAAGACTTCTTCACTTGTCCTGAAGTGAGAGCAGAACCTTAGCTCCCTCCCCAAGCCTCAGCCTTTGTCAGTGAAGTATCTGTGATGTGTTCGGTCTTTAAGATAGACGTCCTGTTACTGTCAGGAATGGGGTCACGCAGAGAGGAAGGACGCGGCTCCCATGCTTTTTCCTTGGGCTCTTCCCTCCTCTCCCTGGGCTCTGGAATGTGGTGTTGACGATGGGCTTCGTGCCGCCTCCCCCCGGGGGAAAGCCTAGAGCCAGTGCCACGGAGAGGCACCCCCTGAAACCTCGATAGGTAGACTATTCTACGGATAGTGCCAGAGCCTGGCCGGTGCCCACAGCTATAGGCTAGTGTCTTCTGGTTCTGGGCACAGGATCCGTTAGCCACTGGCTCGCTGTGGGCAATAACGCCTTGCAATTACTCACTGTCGGGCTCAGCGGTGGCAGGACTTGGCTATCCTCTTTATCTGGCCAAGACTTGAAAGGTGGGCACAGTCACGGAACCGCTTCTTGGTATCCCTGCTGGGTACTGAGGATGGCTTCTGTGGGCATCGCTGGAAAAGGTGTGCTACTCTCTGCTCAGACTTGTCAGGGATAAACCAGCGAAATCGGAAGCCGCTAGAGAAGCCCACCTTCTCTGGCTTTGCCACCCTGTGCCCTGCTTATGGTAGTACACGGACAGGGATCAGAGCCCCAGAAGCAGTTTGGTTCGACGGAAAATGACCAGTTGGAGTGTCCTGAAGGCATCTTGCCACCACCAGTAACTGTGTGCTTCGGGGGGCAGCAGGGTGGCTCAGTGGATGGAGAGCCAGGCCTAGAGACAGGAGGTCCTGGGTTCAAATCTGGCCTCAGACACTTCCCAGCTGTGTGACCCTGGGCAAGTCACTTGACCCCCATTGCCTAGCCCTTACCACTCTTCTGCCTTGGAGAGACTCCAAGATGGAAGGTGAGGGTTTTAAAAAAACAAACAAACTGTGTGCTTCAGATACTATGATGTTAGTGTGAATGGGAGGACGAATCATTGTGTTTGTAGATTGATATTTAAAAGCATGGGTTCCAACATGGCTTACTTCTATTTAAGGTCATTTAGCTAAGTAGTAATTAAGCTTGAGCAGACTCTATGTATCTGCCCCTTGGAATAAGGGACTGGTAATGATTTGCTTGGGGGTTGGTGAAATGAGATTTAGGAGCCACATTTGCCCAGGATTCAAAGAGAAGCTGGGTCATTTATGAAGACTTTAAAATCTTGTCTCCAAACAGTTAACATTCATCTAGCAAAGGAAACTAAAAGGTGAGTAGCTCCAAAGCAAAATAGTAATGAGCTCTCCCTCTCCCCCTACAATAGAACCAGATGAAGTGTTCCATTTAAGAGTATTAAGCATAGACAGTATGAATTTACCAGTGATAAAAAGAATTTTGACTCTGAAGAGAAATCAAAGGAGGGAGGCAGCATGATCTCCATCACCAGAGATATCATGGAATCATTACGTTATTGAGCCTAATCGCTGGTTCCACTCAGGATTCTCTCAGCAGCCTCTCAGATGCTTGAGTCTCTTGCATAGCTGCCAGGGTGGAATACTCAAATCTTCACAAACTTCCCATTGCATTTTCTGTACAGCTCTGATTTTTGGAAAATTCTTTGTCCTGTTTCTGTGACTTCTGTCCACTGGTCCTAGTTTTGGATCTGGGAATTCTCAGCATTATTTTAATTCTGCAATAAAACTTTTTTTTAAAAATTAAACCCTTACCTTCTGTCTTAGAATCAATACTGTGTATTGGCTCCAAGGTAGAAGAGTGGTAAGGGCTAGGCAATGGGGGTCAAGTGACTTGCCCAGGGTCACACAGCTGGGAAGTGTCTGAGGCCAGATTTGAATCCAGGACCTCCTGTCCCTAGGCCTGACTCTCAATCCACTGAGCTACCCAGCTGCCCCCAGCCCTAGTGTTTTCTACTTGATATGTGTCTACTGGATGAGTTGTAGTTCATCATTGCCCCTCTTTAAAAAAAAAAAATTTTTTATATCTTTCGGTTTAAATAGAATCAGAATTACCCATCTCCTTCGTGAGGACCCCACATAACAAATAATTTTTAAAAATTTAAGTTTAAATAAAAAAAAATAATTAATGAAATCAATGCCAAGCTGGGAAAAAAGGGGAGAAAAGAACAGGAAAAAAAATCATCAAAACTGATCAATATATCAAAAAAGTCTGAAATTATATATAGTATATAACATTGATGGATTTCCTACCTCTTTAAAAGCATTTTATGTCTCTTCTTTGGGGCCAGGCTTGCTCTTTGTAATTTTGTAACATTCACTTGATTATTTCATAGCAATTTTTTTTCCAATTTAAACTGTTATAATCATTGTGCATATTTTTTTTACTTTTTTATCAAATTGCATAAATCTTTCCATATTTTTCTATTCTTCATATTCATCATTTCTTATGGCACAGTAATATTCTTTTATATTACCGTATTATGATTTGTTTAGCCATTCATCAATTGGAATTGATGGGATTCTATTTTGTTTCCAATATTTTGCTACCATGAAAAGTGCTTCTCTAAATATTTTGGTGTATATGGGAATTTTCTTCTCATTGATGACCTCCTCAGGGTATAAGCTTAATAGCAGAATCTCAGGATCCAAGGGTGTGGCCATTTTAGTCACTTTATTTTATTAAATTAAAGCATACTTAAAATAGCTTTTCAAAATAATTGTCCTGATTCACAGTTCCACCAACTATGTATTAGTGTTCCTCTCCCCACAACCCTTCTAACATGTCAATGTCTTTTTAAAAGTGAACACAGCACTTTATTTAAAAAAATTTTTTTTAATTATTATTATTTTTTTGAACCCTTACTTTCTGTCTTGGAACCAATACAGAAGAGCAGTAAGGGCTAGGCAGTGGGAGTTAAGTGACTTGCCTAGGGTCACATAGCTAGGAAGTGTCTGAGGCTAGATTTGAACCCAGGACCTCCCATTTCTAGGCCTGGCTCTCAATCCACTGGGCTTCCCATTGCCCCCAACATAGTAGTTTAGATATGGTTCGGGTAGTTCAGTATATGGAATAATTATTACCTCCTTTATTCAGAATACTAGATATCTTTTTAAAATGAGAATTTTTGTCTTTTTGGTAGCCATATCATTTTGTTTTGAGCTTGGAGACAACCAAAACTCTGTCCTTTTTTTTTTTTGCAAAAACTGCTGTTAAACAAAGAGATTTTGTTTTGTTTTTAATCTTATGTAGAATATTGCTTTGTTCTTAAATTCGGTCTAGCCTCTAAGTTGGAGTTCTTTGGGATCCTGATTCTATCTACTAACATATTAGCTATCTCTCCTGATTTTGTATCATCTACCCTTTTAACCATCATGCTTGCTCTTTCTACATTCCAATAATTGTTGAGAATTCTTATGTTGGACAAAGTAGGGTCATGGCCAGAGTCCCTGGAATGCCTTCAGAGAGTGGCAATGATTTAATTTTTTTTTTTGTCTTGGAACATTGTATTACTGAGAATGGCTAAACGATTTATAATCAATCACTGCTGTTACTGTGTACAGTGTTCTCTTGATTCTGCTCATTTCACTTTGCATCATGATGTTCATATAAATCTTTCCAGGTTTTTCTGAAACCATCCTGCTTGTCATTTATAGCTCAATATTATTCTGTCACAATCATGTACTACACCTTGTTCAGCCATTCCCCAATGGATGGCATCTCCTTATATAGATCCTTTTCCTTTTTTTTTTTTAAATATGTCTTTGGGATATAGACTTGGGGCGTGTATAGCTGGATCAAAGGGTATGCATAGTTTTTTTACCATTTGGGCATATTTCCAAATTGCTCTCCAGAATGGTTGGATCAGTTAATTTCTCCACAAGAGTACATTAATGTTTCAATTTTCCCATGTCTCCAGCATTTGTCACTTTCCTTTTCTGTTATTTTAGTCAATTTGATAGGTATTTGAGAATTGTTTTAATTTGCATTTTTCTGATCATTGGTGATTTAGATCAGTTTTTCATATGACCATAGATAGCTTAGATTGCATCATCTGGAAATGACCTTTTTGTATGCTTTGACCATTTATCATTGGGTATAAGAGGGAAAATTATGAGACTAGCTATAAATTAATAATTTTATTAAATCAAAAGGTGGTAGGGGAAAAATATGGGAAAACAAGAGAGAGTGATATAGTTAACTTTCCTTATTGCTCCATTTAACTTGCTATTCTGTGGCTGAAATTAAGGCCCCCTAGCTATGACACAGAGAAATCTAGCCAGCAATAAACACAGAAGAGAAGAGAGCAATATCAAAGAGAGCTTATCAAACCTAATTCTCCAACCACTAACTCACACATGTCACGTCTCAAGGGCCAACTGTGGCTTTCTATTTTGTCAGGGGGCAGTGTAGGGGACATTTCCCCTTACCCCCCCATCTTGTGTTCTCTTGACTCTATTGCTGCCTTTTTCTGGCTGCCATTCTATCCTCTTGGCCCAGTTCACCCAATGATTTCCCTCACACAATCCTTGCTTCTGGGTCAAGTTCAGGTGGAAAGGGGGCAGGGCAAATTTCCATCACACGTGAGGAATTACTTGTATTCTATTTATATTCAAATTTGTAAATTTGACTCACTTCTCTATATATTTGGGAAATGAGGCCTTTATCAGAGACATTTTGGCATTGATTTCCTTAATCAACTCTCTGGTCATGGTTCTCTCAACTTTGTGCTATCCTAACTATGTGACTATCCATTCCATGTCCCTACATAAGAATATCATGGGAGGTTTTGTCAGATGTTTGCTGAAAATTCCGATAAGAGCTAACATCTGTATAGCACTGCTTATGTGCCAGGTACTATGCTAAATGCTCTTATCATTTTTACTTCATTGGTTCTTACAGAAACCTACAAGGTAAGTGCTATTATTATTCCCATTTTATAAATGAAAAAAAAAATAGTCTGAAGCAAACAGATGATGTGACTTGCACAGGGTCCCAGGCCTAAAAAGTAAGGTTGGATTTGAACTTGGGTCTTCTTGATTCCAGTGCACTGTGACACCCTCTGGGTGCCTTTAACAATGTTTAGAGCATTTTCCTTATCTAGAGAGCCAGTCCAAAGAAGCACTGAAAAGACTCGGGTATGCCTTGTTCTAATCATTTCTCTTTATAATGATCAAAGAATAATTAGAAAAATTTAAGACATAGTTATAGAATTGTAACCAAGGATTGATGTCACCAAACTGGCTAGACTTTACAAATCAGGACCTTTGTCCATTTATCTTAGCACAGTACTTGGCATGTAGTAGAAATAATAAATGTTGGCCATTTGATTCTCTGATACACCTTTCATACTCTTTACCTTCGCCTAATTACCAGCAGCAATTTTCTGGGTCTGTACATTTTTCCCCTCAATATCTGAAATTTCACTCTTTGCTACTGAGAAATTGAAATTAATTTGAGATATCGAAGAGTTTTCTTACTTTCGGCACCCTGCTCTTGGCCTTCATTTGCCTTTTAACCAAGATTTTTCTGCCGTTTCAGTTTGAAGACCATTTTTCTTGATTTCATAGATAAAAGGAACATTGTTTCTGTCATCTGACTGAGAATAAAATATCATGTGTCCCAAGTAGTGGGCCTGACATTTCTTTGCTCTTTTTTTACCTTACAAAAAACCTGAAAAGCACCTTGCTATTGTCTTAAAACATTTTATACAAAGCTGAGCTGACGTCAATCTTCCAAACACTATTCTTAGAGATGCTCCTCCTTTCTGCTTGTCTGGAGTTTTATGCCCTTATTTCCATATTTTGAACATGACTTTAAAACCTGTGATTATCAAAGAGTTCCTTGAACACTTTTACCTGATTTTTTTTAAGTGTCTTTATCTTTTTTATCCAGATCATTTGGGATTATATTGTCAGAATTGGGAGGGGGGGTTCGAGCTTACTATCTCTCCTCAGGGATCATCCTATGTTCCCTTAGAGCCTTTATCAATGAGACAATAACTATCTTTTTTATAAGTCCAATCCAAGTACTTGGATTTAATTAAAAGGTGGAAGGAAACCCTGTCTGTACAAAAATTATGTATAGTTACATAATTGTAATGGCAAAAATATGGAAACAGTCTAAATGTCTAAAGATAAGGGGATAATCAAACAAATCATTCTGCCAGTATAATGAAATATTATTATACCACTGCTAATGGCAATAATAAGGAACACAAATATGGAAAGATACAAAATTATGCAAAACAAAGAAAGCAGAAAGAGAACAATTTGCCCACATGAATACAAAGAAAAGTACACAGGATAAAGTCACAAATGGGCAAATAGATATGAAATGGGACATACAAAGACCTAGAGAGAATAAAAGATAAGTTATTATTTTTTAGTTTATTAAAATCATCTACAGTACCATATAGAGAATAGAGAGAGAGCTGAACCCCCAAAGCTAGAAAGAGCTGGGTTCAAAAGCCCTACCTCTGACACATAATGGACAATTTACACTGGGCAAGTTTCCCAATCTTTCAGTGTTCTAAGAAGGGGATGACCTGAGGCAGAAGCAAGATAATGGAGGGATAGAAAGCATGAACTGTTTTGAGAATCCTCTCCAACCAGCCTTAAAATAATGCTTCAAAATGAATACTGGAGTGACGGAACCAATAAGAGGACGGAAGAAAACAGCTTTCCTGCAAAAAACAACGTGGAGGTAGACAGAGATGATCTAATTCACTGGAGTGAGATGGGGATACAACTGACTTGTGGCAAAGCCACACCAAGGAGTCCTGGTGCAACCCAACAGAAAGACCCCCACCACACCACATGCCCTGCTGCTCTAAGTTCTAAATTGGTCCTAAACCAACTTCGAGACCCTGCCTAAGCCAACAGCAGAGTATCACATGCCAGCTCCTTGAAGTTCCAGACCCTAGCACAAGTCTTTACTGAGGCCCTAGTTCACAGTGTGTTTGGCCAGTGTTAGCCCCAGAGCCCCTGCCTTGACCTGAGGTAAGGCCCTGAGCCCTATAAGCCATCATCAGTCCCTGGGGGAAGACTGAATCAGCAGTGGAAATGGCTTTTAGCACTTCCAGTCTACATGCCCTCATACCACCTTAGAAGAACTGAAACTTAAAATAACTCAGAATTAGAGCTGAGGGTAGCAGCAAGGAAAAACTGAAGTTTCTGAAAGTGATTACCCTGAAAAGAGGGCCCACCTTTAAGATAAAAACAAAAGTTGAGAAAAGGACTAGGAAAATGAGAAAAAAACCTTTTTTTTTTTTCAAAAAACCTAACCTAGCCATAGAAGGTTATTATGGAGACAAAAAAACAAAAACAAACCAAAAAAAAAAAAAAGAAATAAACTCAAAAGGGAACAGTGAGATCAAAAGCAGCTTACATGCAAAACTTCAGAGAAAAATGTGAATTAATCTCAGGCTCTGGAAGAACTCATAAGGGATTTCAAAAATTAAGAGAGAGAGAGGAAAAATGGGGAAGAGAAATGAAAGTAATACAAGAAAAAATAACACCTTAAAAACATAATTGTCCAAATGGGAAAAGAGGTTCAAAAACTCACAAAAGAAAATTAATTTCTTAAAAATTAGAATTGGTCAAGTAGAAGCTAATGACTTTATGAGACATCAAGAAACAATAAAACAAAATCAAAAGAATGAAGAAATAGAATAAAATCTGAAATATCTCATTGAAAAAACAACTGAACTGGAAAACAGATCCAGGAGATACAGTTTAAGAATTATTGGACTGCCTGAAAGTCATGATTAAAAATAAAGCCCAGACATCATATTACAAGAAATTATCAGAGAAAACTACCCTGTTATTCTTGAACAAGAAGGTAAAATAGAAATTGAAAGAATTCACCAATCACTTCTTGAAAAAAAATTACAACTCCCAGTTATATTAAAGCCAATTCAAGAGCTCCCAGATTAAGGAGAAAATACTGCAAGCAGCTAAGAAGAAATAATTTAAATATAATGCAACCACAGTTAGGATTACACAAGATATAAGAGCTTTTACATTAAAGAATCAGAAAACTTAGAATATAATATTCCATAAGGCAAAAGAATTTTATTTACAACTAAGATCACCTACCCAGCAAAATTCAGTTTATTTTTTCAAGGGGAAAAAATGGTCATTTAATAAAACTTCCAATCAGTCTTGATGAAAAGACCAAACTTAAACAGAAAATTTGATGTTCAAATACAAGACTCAAGAGAAGCATAAAAAGATCAATAAGAAATTAAAATGTAAGAAATTCAGTAAGGCCAAACTGTTTATATACCAATATGGAAAGATATCGTTAATGCTTAAAATGTTTATCATTATCAGATCAATTAGAAGAAGTATATAGAGACAGAGTGTGGGATAAGTTGATTAGGAAAACATGATATACCCCCCCCCCCCAAATCAGGAGGGGAAAAAAAGAGTATTACATTAATAGAAAAGGGAAGGGAGAATTAAAGTAGAGTAAATTATCTCCCCAAATGAGGTATGAAAAAACTATATATATATATATATAGTGGAGGGGAGAATAAGGGTGGTGACCAGCAATACTTACTCTCCTCAGAATTGACTCAGAGAAAGAATAGCAACTATATTTATTTGGGTATAGGCCCCCTGACTGCAGGAGAGGAATAAGACAAGGTGGGGCGGGGGGGAGGGTGAGTAATAGAAGGGCGTGGAAAGTGGTGGAGGGTGATTAAAGGCAAAGCACTTGTGAAGAAGGACAAAGTAAAAAGAGAAAGATCAGGATCAAAAGGGGAAAATAAGATGGAGAGGAATACAGAGCTGGTAAGTAGAATTGTGAATGTGAATGGGATGAACTCATCCATAAAATGGAAATGGATCACAGAGTAGATTAAAAAAGAGTCCTGCAGTATGTTTGTTTGTAAGAAACACATTTGAGGGAGGAACACTCGCAGAGTAAAGGTAAGGGGCTAGAGCAGAATCTATAAAGCTAAAGCAAAATAAATCTAAATGAGATAAGGAAGAAAATTATATCTTGATAGATTCATTGACAAATACTATCAATACTAAAATACTAAAGTATTATACAGACTAAACATGTACCAAATGATATAGCCTCCAAATTTTTAAAGGGGAAATTAAATGAGTTTCAGGAGGAAGTAGACAGTAAAACTACTATTGGGAAATCTTAACCCTCCCCGCTCAGATCCAGATAAATCTAACAACAACAAAAAAAAAAAACCAAGAAAGGAATGAAATTTTAGAAAATTTAGATTTAATAGATCTTGGGAGAAAATTGAATGGAGATATAAAGGAATATACCCCCTTTTCAGCAGTACATGGCACTTACACAAAATTGAGTATGAGGGCATAAAAGAAATAGTAAATGCATACTGTTAAGATCATAATGCAATAAAAATTATTAGTAAGGATCTGTGGAAAGACAAAACATTAACAAGAAACTAAATCTAATTTTAAAAAAGGATGGGTCAAAGAAAACATTATAGAAAATAAAAAATGTCATTAAAGAAAATGGCAGGAGACAACATATCAAAATCTGTGGGATACATCCAAAGCAGTACTTACAGGAAAATTTGTATCTCTAAAAGTCTGCATCAATAAAATAGAGAAAAAACAAATCATTGAATTGGGCATGTGACTGTAGTAGATACTGCTACTAGGGGAATTATGGTAATAGGGAAATGTTAAAGCAGTAACACCAGAATACAAGCTAGGGGGAAAAGACTGGATCTTGGGCCCCATCCCCTATACTACTTCCTGTTCCCTTTCAACTGCCTTGAAATGTTCTCAGAAATGGTAAGCTTGAAGATTTCCCCTAATAACTAAATCCCACAATCAACTCTTTTAACTAAGGGGTCTTTTATTCTTTTGGGTAGAGGAGGTAAGGAGAGGGTAGGGAGTGAGGGGAAAATAGGTCTCCCTAAACTTTCTGAGTTATCTTTGTTGATTGAATATTTCAAGATGTATTCAAATTCAGGAAACAAAGTTATCTTTCCTTAAGGGGAGATGTTGACAGCAAATGCTGACAGGTTTCTTCTGGGCTAAACCCAAGAGTCTTCTCAGCACTCAGTGTAATGGATAAGCAATAACCATAGAGAGAGTTTGTCTTCCACCTTCTCATCCAAAAGCCAGAGAAGGAAGTGAAGTTCAAACAGCTGGACTTTCCTAATTGCTCCCTTCAAGATTCCATTGGAACACCGTCTCTCCTCCTCTGCCCCTCCTCCGATGATTGGCATTCCAAGAGTTTTAAGCTTCTTGCTTTTTCTGCAGATCCATTTTGTATTGCCATATCGTCAATTACATGGCTAAAAAACTAGAAAAAGAATGAATTAAAAACTCCTAATTGAGTTTTCCTATTGAGGAATCCTCAATCCTATTGAGAAATAAATTGAAAGTGCTAAAAATCAAAGGAGAAGTTAATAAAATTGAAAATAAGATAGGCATTGAACTAATAAATAAGAGTTGGTTTTATGAAAATATAAATACAATCTTAGAGCATTGGTTAATTTGCTTCAAAAAAGGAATGAAGAAAATAAAATTACCAGTATTAAAAATGAAAAGGAAATTAAAGTAATCATTAGGAGCTATTTTGCCCAATTATATGCCAATAAATCTGATAGTTTTAGTGAAATGTATGAATATTTACAAAAATATAAATTTCTCAATTTAGCAAAAGCAGAAATAGAATACTTAAATAATCCTATCTCAGAAGAAGACATTGATTGAGCCTTCAGAGAACATCCTAAAAAAAATCCTCAGGGCTAGATGAACAGTTGAATTGTCAAACATTTAAAGAAAAATTAATACAAATACTATATAAACTATTTGGCAAAACACACAAAGAAGGAATCCTACAGAATTCTTTTTATGACACAAATAAATAAATAAGCCAGGAAGAGCAAAAATGGAGAAATAAAATTACAAACCAATTTCCTTAATGGATATAAATGCAAAACTTTTAAATAAAATACCAGCAAGGAAGCCAGAGCAATATATCACAAGGATCACTCACTGTGACCAGCTGGGATTTATACCAAGAATTCAGGGGCTCGTTTAAAATTAGGAAAACTATTAGCATAACTGTTCATATCAGTAACAAAACTTAACAGAAATCACATGATTATCTCAATAGATGCAGAAAAAGCCTTTAACAAAATGCAACACCTATTCCTTTTAAAAACATTAGAAAGCAGAGGAACAAATGGGCCTTTACTTAAAATATAAGTAGCATCTATCAAAAACCATCAACAAGTATCATCTGCAATGGGGATAAGCTGAAAGCCTTCCCAATAAGATCAGGGCTAAAGCAACAATGCCCATTATCTCCACTGTTATCCAATGTTTTATTAGAAATGCTAGCTTTAACAGTAAGAGAAGAAAAAGAAATTGAAATCATTAAAGTAGGCAAAGAGGAAACTAAACTCACTCTTTGCAGATGATATGATATACTTAGAAAATTCTAGAGAATCAATTAAAAAACCTAGATGAAATAATGAAGAACCAAAGCAAAATTAGAGGATATAAAATAAACCCATATAAATCATCAACATTCCTGCATATTGCCAACAAAATCCAACAGCAAGAGATAGAGATAGAGAAATTCTATTTAAAATAATTTTACGCAGTGTAAAAATATCTAGGAATTTACTTGCCAGGACAAACAAGAATTATATAAACTTATGAAACACTTTTCACAAATAAATCCTTTAAAATTCAACAAATAAAGTTGAATCTAAACAGTTGGAAAAATATTAATTGCTCTTGGGTAGGCAAGCTAAAATGATAAAAATAATTCAGTGCTACATCAATCAAGCCATGAAAAAATATCAACTAGGAGAAATAATCTGGAAGAACAAAAGGTCATGAATATCAAAGAATTAGTGGAAAAATATGTGAAGGAAGGGGGCCTAGTAGAACCAGGTTTCAATGTGTACCATAAAGCAGTAATCATCAAAATAGTCTGGTACTGATCTAAGAAATAGAATGGTGGATCAGTGGAATATATTGGATACAATATACAGGGGTAAATGACTTTAGCAATCTTGTGTTTGATAAACCCCTAATCACAGTTATCACAGTTTGGGGATAAGAACTCACTATTAGACCAAAACTGCTAGGAAAACTGGACAACAGTATGGCAGAAACTAGGTATAGAACAATATCTCACACCTGTTAGCAGGATAAGATCAAAGTGGTTATATGATTTACATATAAAGAGTGATAGTATAAGCAAATTAGGGGAACATAGTATAGTTTGCTTGTCATATCTATGGAGAAATGAGGAATTTATGACCAAATGAGATATAGAACATTACAAAATGGAAAATGAATAATTTTGATTATCATAAGTTTTTGTACAAATAAAACCAATGCAACCATGGTTTGGAAGGTGTGAAAGAGAGTCAACTCCAAGAAGGAAGTTGGCTTCAAGAAGGAGTTGGACTCAAGGAAGAAAGTCAGCCTCAGGAATCACCTTCAGCTCCAGTCATTGTCTTGACCTGCCTCTTGGAGGGAACTTGGGTAAGTGGATAGCTGGCTTTCCTTTCCTGTCTTCTGGAGAGAGTTTAATTCTAGTTGAAATTTAACAAATCCTGGCTCAACCATAGCAATATTTATTTAGATAGGCTAATGTTTTCTCTACCCTTTTGTATTTCTCTACTTTCACTCTTTCCACCTCTTTTGTAAATAAAAGCTATTAAAGGTCACTTCAACTTTGAGAAATAATACTTTAATCATGTATTTTAGTCAAACCCTTAATTTTAACCTTTACCAAGGGAAACAACAAACTGGGGGGAAATTTTTATAACCGATTTTTATGATAAAAGTCTATTCCTCAAGTATAAAGAGAACTAAGACAAATTTGTTAGAATATAAGTCATTCCCCAGTTGATAAATGGTCAAAGGTTATGAATAATTAGTTTTCTCTTTTTTTTTTTAAACCCTTACCTTCCATCTTGGAATCAATACTGTATTGGTTCCAAGGCAGAAGAGTGGTAAGGGCTAGGCAATGGGGGTTAAGAGACTTGCCCAGAATCACACAGCTGGGAAGTGTCTGAGGCCAGATTTGAACCTAGGACCTCCCATCTCTAGGCCTGGCTCTCAATCCACTGAGCTACCCAGCTGCCCCCAATAGTTAGTTTTCTTAACAATAATTGTATGAAAAAAATGTTGTACATCACTCTTGATTAGAGAAATGGAAATTAAAATATTTGAGGTACAAGCTCACACCTATCAATTTAGCCAGTATGACAGTAAAAGAAAATGATAGATGGTAGAGAGGATGTGGTAAAGTTGGGACACTAATGCATTGCTCGTGGAGTGGTGAACTTTTCCAACCATTCTGGAGGACAATTTGGAACTGTGCCCAAAGTTTTATATATATTTTTTATATATTTATTTATATATATATATGTTTATATATATATATTTATAAAACTGTGCATACCCTTTGATCCTATAATATCACTATTAGGTCTGAATCCAAGACAGATTTAAAAAGGTGGGGAGGGGAGAGGACCTAAGTATACAAAAATAAAGCAGCTCTTGTGGTGGCAAAGAATTGGAAATTGAGGGGATGTCCATCAGTTGGGGAATGACTGAACAAATCATGGTATATGATGGTGATGGAATACTATTGTTCTTTAAGAAATGATGAATAAGATGATTTCAGAAAGAGCTGGAAATACCTACGTGAACTGATGCAGAATGAAATTAGCAGAACAGAAGAACATTGTATATAATAAAAGCAATATTATATGATGATCAATTGTGAAAGTCTTGACTACTCTGAGTAATACAATGATCCAGGGGAATTCTTAAGGATTTATGACAAAGAATGCTGTCCCATCTCTAGAGAAAGAACTGGTAAAGTCAGTATGCAGATCAAAGCATACTATTTTTCACTTTAGTTTATTTGTGCTTTTATTTTGGGGATTTTGGTTTACTTTGAGTATTCTCTTGCAACAGTGAACAATATGGAAATATATTTTGCATGATAATATTTGTATAATCCAGGTCAAATTAAATTGTTTACCATTTCCAGGAGAGAGGAGGGAAGGGAGGGAGGAAAAAATTTGAATCTTACAATTTCTGAAAACATGTCGAAAATTGTTATTGCAAGTAATTGGGAAACTAAAAAAGCCTTTAAAAAAAATAAGGCATTCACCTATTTCCTAGAAGGCATTTCCTCACCAAGAATTCCCTATACCAGTGAAGTCTCGGGCTTGGTCCTCATACTTTTTGATATGATTGTGAATAGTTCTGAGCATATGTATATTAACATAACCAACTAAAGCTTAGGATATGTCTTTGTATTTATTATTTTCTTCCTTAGCCAACATGGTCATGCATGATGTCTCAATTTCCTATCACCTCTCCATCATGAATCAGTTCTTTGATTAATTGGAAAAGTGCTTCCTACTGTGAACCATTCTAGAAGTTTGTACCTTCCTGGAAGAAGCAAAATAAAGTTAGTATGATCGTGGGAAGCAGCTTGGTAGCACAGTGGACAGAGAGCCAGGCCTGAAGATGGGAAGTCCTGGATTCAAATCTAGCCTCAGACACTTCCTAGCTATTTGACTCTGGCCAGGTCACTTAACCCCAATTGCATAGCCTTTGCTCCTCTTCTGTCTTAGAAGTGATACTAAGACAGAGAAGGTAAGGATTTTTTTTTAAGTAAAAACAACAAACAAAAAGGGCAATAAGCTCTCAAGATCTTATAACTATTGGCTTCTATGGTTGTTCAATTCATAAAAAGATGAGAATAAAATGATCTATTGAAACACACTATATTTTCCTGTGTTAGAATGCCAATTTGGGCACAACAGATTTTCCTGTGGCTTGTGGATCTAATTGCTTTGTAATAGGGTTTCTTAACCTGAATTCCCTAGACCACTTCCTCCACCAAGCAGAAATTAGATGGGAAGAAAATTACATCTTTATTTTACTAATCTCTATGAAAAAGGGCTTGACCAAAACTCTCCAGGGAATATGGCTCTGAATTTCCCCTAAAGGAAAAGAAATATATAGTCTCTATTCCAAAGGTTATCTTCAGTTGGGCATGAAGAATTTCATTCGGTTCAATTCAGACAAAGGGATTTTCTTACAGAAATTTATCATTTCTTTCAATTGTGAACAGATTAGCATTCTAAGAAGTTGTTCATCAGCTTCACCTCTTACTAAGTTCTGTCTTACTTGTCCAGTGTGGCTGCCAGGAGAGAAGGGGCAGGTTTTCCAATGCCCCTGGAATGGCATCCCTGCCCTCTACTCCTTATGAACTCGAAGTTAAGAATTCTAGGACTAAATCTCAGGGGTCTTTTCCAGGGCTAAGTCTGATCCTCACAAAAACTCTGATATTAGTAGGGATTATGTTGAGAGATGATGACTTGAGGATAGGAGAAATTAAGTAGTTTGTTCAAGGTCCCACAGCTATTGAGTAGCAGAACTCTTTACCCAAACTCCTAGAATCATGAGAATCTGAATCAGGAGTGAATTTAGGGATAATCTAACCTGTCAACTTTATAGGTGAGGAAATCAAGGGCAGAGAGAAATCAGTCACTTGCCCCAGGCAGTAAGTGTCCAAATGGGATTTGAACAAAGACCCTGTGAATTCAAATCTAGCCTCATTCCAATTTTTTTTTTAAATCATTACTTTTCTGTCTTGGAATCAATGGAAAATATTGGTTCCAAGTTAGAAGAGCAGTAAGGGCTAGGCAATGGGGATTCAGTGACTTGCCTATGGTCACATGGCTAAACTTGAACCAAGGACCTTCCATCTTTAAGCTTGGCTATCAGTGCACTGAGCAGTCCTACCTGCTCTTCCCAATTCTTTTTTAATATCCTTAGCTCCCTCATTGTTGTGAGAATTATGATTGGCTTGAAAAGATCCCTCTAGTATTAAGTTCATGCCTGTATTTATTCAACTTAGAAGAATGAGGGAAGGGATTGCAACACTCATTTTGACTGTATTTCCTTAGGGTAAAATAAGTAGAGAAGAAAAGAAAAGGAAAACTTAATTCTTGCTGGTTTCTTTACTTAGTGACTTGATTTCCTGGTCTTGGCTGTAATTGTGATCATTTATCCTTATAGAGCAGTATAGACTCTCTCTTGCTGCTGTCTTCCCTTTTTTCTCCCACTCCAAAAAAGTATCCCCCACACCTTTGGGTGGTAAGTTGGAGTTCATCTTAAAGTATTCCTTTAGGAAGAAGAAGATGGCAGGTAATAAGTAAATGTAACTTGACTTTTCCTAAGCTATTTTGGCTCTAATCATGCAGCCTTCTCTTCCTATGTTAGTTATGGTCTTAGTATTGATAAGAACCTCTGAGTTGACATTCAGCCATTTATGGCTGTAGTTATGGCTTATTCCATTTATAAGGCAAGCTCCATCAAGTTCAGCTAACTGTCAGAAAACTCAAAGAAGATAGTTTATTTCAGAGACACACCTGGGTCTCCTCAGTTCCCACCGTTCAGATCCCTTAGTGTCATTTACTTTTTTTTTTTAATAAACCTTCACCTTCTATCTGAATCAATACTATCAATTCTAAAGCAGGAAAATGATAAGGGCCAAACAACTGGGGTTAAGTGACTTGTGTAGGGTCACATAGCTAGGAAGTGTTAAGACCATATTTGAACCCAGGACTTCCCATCTCCAGCCCAGGCTCTATCCACTGAGCCACCTAGCTGCCCCATCATACACTCTTAAATACCAGGACTGCTCCAGAGCAGCCTGGATTACCATCCTTTCTAAACTTCCCGCCCCCAAGGAGGCCTGAGATCAGAGGCATGGGAGGGATGTGATGAGCACCAAGGCAAGCTCTTAGCTCCATCCTTCCTGACGGTGCACTTCATTTTAACTTCACTATTTCTGCAAATATGAAATGTCTTTGATCACTTCAGTACTAATCTCAGCTTTTGATCTTTTCTCCTTCCAGGTTGCTTTTACAACTAAAATTTATCACCCAAACATCAACAGCAATGGCAGTATCTGTCTTGACATCCTGAGATCTCAGTGGTCTCCAGCATTGACAGTATCAAAAGGTAGGGATGAGAAAGGGTTGGAGACTGCTCTGGCCATTTGGTAGAACAAGAGTCTTAATAGTACTTGATGGAAAACTACCTGCATCACCAGCCATTTGACATTCGAGAGCATAAATCAAAAATGCCTTTCAAGTTGTGGGGGATTTTCAGATCAGATAGGATTATGCAAACCTTGCTTCTGATACGCCCAATTTAAGGGCTTTTAGATAAACCAATAACAAATTGAAATAGAAATACTTTTCTGTTCCTCTGGACGGTGTAAGAGTGTATCTGTTGAGATGGGGAAAGAATGATTAGAATGGAAATTGATGAAGGCAAATATTGTTAAATGAGCTAAAAATGTACTAAATGTAGGTATGTGGGCAACAAATATGGGGCTAAGGATAGAAGATTCATATCAGGAAGTAGTAAAGCTACTTAGATAGAAATAGGATTTGAGCAGGTTGGAGGACTTCTAAGATACCCAGCAAGGGGTATATTAGCTAACCCAGAGGCATGTTAATAAGGAAAGACCTGAAAGCCTTGGAGTCACTGCTTTGAGGACTTTGTTCAGACAGACAGAAATCATGGAGATGATGAAGGACAGAATCCAGGGCAAGATAGAACTGCCTTTCAAACATCTCAAACCGGAGGGCCAGTAGACAACTTTAATTCAACATGCCCAAAACAGAATCAGTCTCCCCCCTAAACCCTCCTGTCTTCCCTCTGACTGTAGAGGGCAACACCATCCTGCCATCCCTCAGGCTCACCATGGATGAGTCATCCTGGATTCCTCACTCTCATCCTCCACCTCCAAGCTGTTGCAAAGGCCTCTTCGTTGCACCTTCGTGATAGCTCTGGAATATGTCCTCTTCTGTCCTCTGACACTGCCCCCACCCTGGGCCAGGCTCTCATCATCTCAGGCCTGGACTATTGCAGCAGCTGATGGGGGTCTGCCTGCCCCAATTCTCTTCCCCCTCTGGTCCATTCTCCATTCAGCTGCCAAGCGGTTATCCTGAAACTCAAGACCTGATCGTGTCACACACACACACACACACACACACACACACACACACACACACACACACACACTCTCCCCCTCCCCTCTCACCTCTGACTCAGTAAACTCCAGTGTTTCCTATGGTCTGCAGGATTGTATACACAATCATCCGCTTGGCATGCAAAGCCCCTCATGACCTGCCTCCCCTCCCTTTCCAGTCGCTTATACCTTATTGCCCACTTCATACTCTTTGATCCTCTGCTCTGGGATTCTCCATCTCTTTGACTGTCTCCCAGGCCTGGAAGGCTTTCCATCCCCAATTCCACTTCCTGCCTTCCTGGCATCCTCTAGGTCTCAACAAAATTCCCACCTTCCCTGGGCCCCCTTAATTCTAGGGCCTTCCTTTTATTTCCATTTTATCCTGTTTGTGGCTTGTTTGTATATAACTCTTTGCTTCTTGTCTCTCTCATTAGACTGGGAGTTTTTTGAGAGCAGGAACTGTCTTTTGCTTCTTTTGTATCCACAGCACAGAGCACAGTGCCTGGCACATAGTAGGAGCCTAATAAATATTTATTGACCCACTTTCACTAAGTGGGATAGGAGTGCATGGAGGCTGGTATGGAAGGACTGAGATTTAAGAACAGGGGGCTAATGCAGTCAGAAGGACAAGCTGGAACCAAAATCTGGAATGGAAGCAAGCCTGGGAGGGTCTGATTAATGAGTTAAATTGCTTCAGACAACTTTAAGTGGTAAGAGGATGAGCCGTAATAGACTCTCCTGGGCTCTCACAGGAAGCCATGCCCAGGGAGAGACCCTCGATGATCAATCGTGTCTTCTCCTGTCCCCTGATGAGAGTCCAAAGGACCTTTCTTTCATTTCCTTTGAGCAGTTCTGCTTCAAGCCTTTTCTCTTACATTAAACATTAAGCTGCTTCTATCTTAATAATCTTCTATGGGGCTGACCTAAAATGAACCATTTCTGATCCTAAAAGGGTCCTTTTATTCTCTTTTCCCCTAAGATTTTGGTCCTGTTGGTCCCCCCACCACCTTTTCCCGTTTCATGCCAACAGCATTCAGGATGATTGATACTTCAGAGAAATCTAAGGGGAAGGGCTCACCATCCTTGGGGGCATGCGTTATAGAGCATCTCCCAGCCACCCCTACCCACCCCCTTTTTAAACCTTTACTTTCCGTCTCAGTAAGGGTAAAGGGCTAGGCAGATGGAGTTAAGTGACTTGTCCTGGGGCATATGTCTGAGGTCAGATTTGAACCCAGGCCCTCCCATCTCCTGGCCTGATACTCGATCCACTGAGTCACCCAGCTGCCTCCTGGCCCCTTTTTCATCACAACCTGACACGTTTTTATTCATTTGAGGCAAGCAAGTAGATGACTTCTTCCAGAACTGGAATAAGGGGACGATAGGAGTTCTCAGTGTAGCTACTGATGTAAAGGCAAAGCTATATGTCACCAGCCATGTAACCATTGAACTAGCATTTAGTAAGCACTTACTGTGTACGGGACATTGGGCTAAGCTCTGGGGATCCAAAGAAAGTTAAAACCAGCCCAGGCCTCTAGGTGCTCATAGCCTCATAGGGAAGACAGCATGTCAAGAACTAGGACTTGCAAAGTGGGCAGCATAGAGAATCCTAGAGGAAAAGGCCCAGCAGGGAGAGGAGAACTGGGTTTTGTTGTTGTTATTTTTAAATCAAAACCGGGACCTTCTGTTTTAGAATTCATACTTAGCATTGGTTCCAAGGCAGAAGAGCTGTAAGGACTAGGCCATTAGGGTTAAGTGACTTGCCCAGGGTTACTAGGAAAAGGTTAGAATTGAACCCATGTCCTCCCAGCTCCAGGCCTGGCTCTGTATCTACTGAGCTACCTAGCTGCCCTAGGAGAACTGTTTTTAATGCTTTATGATTGCTTCTTGTCTGAATACCACAGACATTTTCCTTGGAACACCCTGAAACCTCATTGAATCTAGGAAAGATGTATCTTAAATACAAATCCTTATATTCAGGAACTCAATCTTTATTTTATGCTCAGTAAAGAAAAAGTAAAATTTGGAACCTTGTTATTTTTTCACTGCTCCACATATACCTACAAGGAGGGTCTGATTTCTTCAGCTTGGGGAATTCCTTCCGCCAACACAGAAACCAACTTTGATGTTATGGTTAAGTGACTTGCCCTCGATCTCCATCTACTCAGTGAATTTGAACCAGATCGTCATATATATCATCTCATGTGGTACTCATTATGTAAATACTCAGTTTTCCTGTTCAGACACAGCCACGTTTACTTAGGGTAGTCACTGTTTGATCTCTGGAGAGAACGCTAGCCCTCTCTTCCCTGGAGGGGCAAAGACCTAGATTTTCAAAGGAGGATGGCCACTCCGACCTCAGTCCCCTTATTGCCTCAGTATCCTTATCTGCAAAGGGAAGGGGTAGGACTAGGAGATCTCCTAGGTCCCTTCTTTCCACAAAACTTATGGTTCCTCACCCTGCCCCCTTTAGGCCCTACTGCCTCATCACATGCATCCAAGGAGTCAGAGGAGGAGGAGGAGGAAAAGGGGAGTGGCAAGTGAAATGACCGGTAGTGCTGGCCTGGCCTTCCCTCCTCCTTTGCCTGTGTTTTCCCTACCTTTAGATGTGGATTTTATAACAGCAGTGGAACCATTACGTTCCTTATTCTCCCTTTCAGCTATAGGAATAAATAGGGGCCCGTGTGATTAGTCCTCCTGCTGCAAGACCTTGACTATTTCATTCCCTTCTGTTTTGTAGGTTAAGTGCTTTTGGCCCTCTCTTCCAAGTGTTGACCTAAGGTGTGTGGTCACTCTTGTTTCCAAAGGGGTAGAAGAAACTGATCCCCAAAGACCTTAACGAACTTTCCCAGAGTCCCTTAGTGAGTTAGCCCCAAGATGGCTTTGACATCTAGACTAGGTGTGCACTCAATTCTCATGGCTTTGTTGTGTTTTAAAGAATGAAGAAGCATTTATTGAAGTGCTCGTGATGTGTGCTGGGGAAACAAATACAAAAGGAAGGAAGCCTCTGCCATCCCACTAGGGGTCAGGGAGGGCAAGTCAGAGGGACGTTGGGTGGACCCCAGGGCAGTCGATCAATCGACACGTCCTTTCCAGGATTGGAGGTATTGATTTGATGATTGTTCTCAGTGCCGAAGATGAAAAATGAGTTAGGAGTTTGGGGGGAGGAGAGAAAGGGGAAGAGGTTGTTACAAGGCCAACTGGGCTTGCTTCAGGGTCATGGAGAGCTCTCCTCGTTGGTAATATAGGGCTCAGCAGAGGAGCTGGCATTGGGCTGGAGGTGAGGCAGAAGGGCATGAAAGTGGCCAGGGTGGCAGGGCTGTCCTCTTCCCTCTGGAGGGTAGATTCGTTACAAAGGACATAAAATCCAGAGCACAGAGGGGTGAGAGGGCTCACCAAGACACCGAACAGTAGCTAATTCAATACTTCTTTTCCCCTTAGTTCTGCTCTCCATCTGTTCCCTGCTCTGTGACCCGAACCCTGATGACCCTCTGGTTCCTGAGATAGCCCACACCTACAAAGCAGACCGAGACAAGTAAGGCCTTGCTTCGAGTTTCTCACTTTTCCTATAGCTGGCTCAGCAAACGCGGTCCCTGGGTAAGCCATCTCTGTCCTCGGGTTTACCTGCTGAAGGTTGCTGCTCAGCCCGTTTCTGTAGGGAGGGATCGAGGCTGAACCACAGGTCACTGATGACAAGCCCGTTTTATAAGAAGTCCTCCAAAGTATTAGTCAGTTAACTCAAAGCCAGCCGGAGGTAGTGGATGGAGGCCTGGATCATCAAAGGAGGCCTGTTTCTGGGCCCTCCACTGACTTCGTCTGTCCTGTGGCTTTCAGGAGAAATGAAGAAGCATTCTCTCTTCTCTGTAAACTCTCCAACAGCCACTGTGGAAATCGTGGAAGTTCGACAACGGTTTCCCCCAAATGGTCCTGCTGGGCTCAGCCCTTGAAGAGATTGCTGGACGATAGAGGGAAGCCAAGAGCCCCTGTGGCAGAGAGGATTATTTCAGTCAGTCCCCAAGCCTTTCGTGGGCCAGGCTCTGTGCTAGACAAAGAATGAAATGGCCCTTCCTTGCAAAGTGCTGATAATTTAATAGGGGAGACCACAAGGCTATTTAAAAATCAACTCGGCATAAATACGGAGAAGCTAAATATAAGATCCTGTGGGAGGAAGGGAAAGCCTAGTGGTTGGGGGAGTAAAGAGGGGCTTCCTGCAGAAAGTGATGCCTAGGCTATCTCTCCAAGGCAGAGGGGAGGAAGGAGAAGGCATGGAGATAGGTGGGGAGGCATTGTGCTGAGGGACACACAGTCAAGGACCAGTCTGGGTGAATCACAGAGCTGGGAAGGGGGCAGGCAGAATGGGGTCTAAGGCCTTACCAGCTATGTAGAGTTCTAGGGAGCGGAAGTGTTCCGAGACATGCCAGCACGGGTGGCGGAACAATAAATGAGTATGCTTATTCAGCAGTACTCTGTTTCAGAAGCCGTCTCGCTTTCTATTCCTGCCTCACTCCCATTTCTTATTTGGTGACTGTTCAGAAGACAAATGCCAGTTGTCACTTCAGCACTCGGCATGACCGAAGCCTCGTCCAAACCCGGCATGTAGATAGTAGCATGAATTGGAGTCGGCAAACTTCGTGCGGCTTTGGGGAAAATGGATACACACTCATGGATGGCTGATAGAAATACAAACGTGTACGATATTTTTGGACCACAGTCTGGCAGTTAAAATGTCAAAAAATAATCTCACTGACTCAATAATTCCATTGTTTGCAATATACCCCGAAGGTGTTATCAAAACACGTTTTTAAGTGCTAAATTTATTCATGAATTAGTGTGATTATTTGTAACTGGAAAAAACTAGAGTAACCCAAGTGTAGCAGTACGGTTAAATACATTGTGGTACATTGATTTAATGGAATAATAGTGTACAATTAACACTAGCAAAGATATGCAATACAAAGAAATTGGGAAAGGCTTTTGTGAATTAAATTAAAGCATAAAAAGTAGAACCCAGAGACTGGTGGTGGAATGAATGGACAGAGACCTGAGAGAGGGACTGGCCTGGTTAGGGAAGTTTTATGTATTAAAATTAGTTTTTGAGAGCCAGGCCCAGAGATGGGAGGTCCTGAGTTCAAATGTGACCTCAGACATTTCCTAGCTATGTGACCCTGGGCAAGTCACTTGACCCCCATTGCCTAGCCCATACCACTCTTCTGTCTTAGAACCAATACACAGTATTGATTCTAAGACAGAAGGTAAGGGTTTAAAAAAAAAGAATTAGTTAATTGTAAGTGGTTGCTAATAAATTTGATTAGTTGAATGGACATTCAATATTAATTATAATTTTTTAAAGACAAATTAAGTGTACCAAACAGCTTGCTAACAGTACCTAGTCCAGTTGGATATTGATAGTTGCTAAGAGAAGGAGTAATTTTTTGAAAAGATGAACAGATTTTTATTTTCTCTCCTTCCCACCCATCCCCAATTAAAAACAAAACTCTTGTAACAAATATGCATGGTCAAGCAAAACAAACCTCCACTGTGGTTGTGTCTGGAGACATATGTCTCATTTTGTCCTTGGAGTTTCTCTGTGCCAGTCGGGAGGCAGAACTGGCCTCCATCCTTGGGCCTCTGCAAGGTGCTTGGGCTGTGCCTTACACTGAGTGCTTGAGGTTGATAGTCACTTTCTCAGATGGCTCTTTGCAGCTCCAGTTAATGAATTCTGGAGGACAGCCTTTCCTTTTTCCCACTGGCACATTTTTCACATTTTTTGTTGTATAAAAATGCAAGAAATTTCACTATGTTGAGTTTTTTTTACATGATTCTACTCAATATTTATCCATCCTTTTAATAGCAGTAACCACAGAAATACCCACAACAGTCCTTTAAATTTATTACTGATAAATGGCAGTCTCCATTTGAAATAGAATATGATTCATTGACTGAAGTTTCTCCAAACCTTCCATGGAGGAAAGTCCCAGAACTCTCCAAAGTCCCATGAGGAAAGCCCCAGTGCTGGTCTCACTAGGATTCCTTGATTAAATCTAGCTTTTTTACTAGCTTTTCTTTAACAACTCTTGATTTTTGAGAGCCTGTTGAAGCCACCATTTTTGCCTTGGCTATCTGAATACAAAGTTAGTTTTCATTATTCTCAGATAGCATTGACTCAGGCCTTTTCTGTCACTCATATTGTATCATCACACTAGATTGGGGCAAGAGATTCAGGAGATAGACTTGAGGAAGAGACAGATGGCCTCCTGGGCTGCTGGTCCCCCCTCTGGCAAATAGGTAGGAAAAGCAGAGCTAAGAGTTGTCATGAATTCTACTTAGAGTCTGCAGGTTTCAAGAGAATTATAAGAATGAGGACCTAACCTCTGCCCTTTCTCTTCCAGGTACAACAGATTGGCCAGAGAATGGACCCAGAAATATGCCATGTAAATGCCATGAAGATCTGACTCGTATTTACAAGTTAAGAAGTGAACCTCTCAGATCAGTCTCTTAGCTAAAACTCTGGGTTGTCCGCTGTTTACTTGATGTCATGAGCCATTCACAAGGAGTCTTCTACTCTGTGAACAGACTTTGGTTTCCCTCTCCCTTCTGTCTCAACGTGGCGGTACCACCTGCAGCCATTTGGCTTCTGACAACTTCATGCCTTTGATGCCAAATCAGTAGCCACTTTCATTTGCTGATTTTTAACCTGGTTCAAACTGGAATCCACCTTCCACTCAGACTCCCTCAGTCTTCTCTTGGAATGGCAGAAATGCACACATTCCTTCCTTCAGTCTTTCCTCAGGGTGGCATATGCTGTGCCCTTCAGGCTGCACAACAGGAGCTGAGTGGCTTCCTGATGAACTGTCCTAATAGAACCAAGTACTAGTTTGATGTGCCCAAGAGAGCCAGGCAAGATTTCCCCTAGTTTTCAGTTTACTGAAGAACTCTATCCAAAGAGGAATTCTGACCCCCAGAGACATTGCATGGAATTGGGAACAGTTTTGCAGTGAAATGAATTAGCAGCTGGATTTCCCATTGCCTCCAAGTAAAGGAGGAGATTGGGATTGGCCAGTCTTCACACACAGTAGTAATCAGTCTCCCTTTTTTAAAACTGAGAAGTGAGCAGGAGATCCGAAGCAGCTGTTGATACTGGCTAAGCACTTCATCTCCTCTCTCACTAATAGAATGACTACTCCTTGTAGTTTCACAAGGAAAAAAAAAATCATGAGATTTGGAAAGATTTAGGATTGTGTCATTTTAAGGTCATGGAAAAGGCTGAGGCCCTGCAAAAAAAAAAAGAGAGAGAAAATGTCAGAGGAAAGAGAGTGTTTCATTTGTCAGATAAAAAAAGTTAAAAGTCTGGCACTTTGGGAGAGAGACTTCTTTTGTAAATAAACCTGTAATTTTCCCTTTGAAATAATTTTTGAATTACTCAAAGGGGTAGCTTCACTTTTATACTCATTTCTGTTTTCATTCAGAAGACAAGGTTTGGAAACTGTCTAGGTCCTTTAGAAACCTCAGCAGGAATGGTTCATTGGGCATTTGGGCCCAACTAGCTTTCAGGTTTAAAATTTTTATTAGAGTTGGGATAAATGAAGAAGTACAGTATTGGTTGCCTTTATAGAGATTTGTGACTATTCTAGCAAGAAAATGAGTAGAATGGGGATTTTTTTTAACCTTAGCTAAACCTTCTCAAAGAGAAGCAATATGTATTATTTCAAAACTAAAGATAATGATTTATTTGTCCCTCTTCTCTCCTGGTTCTCAGAGTTGCTTTGCACTCCTTGGGTTACTCCGCAATAAAATAATATTTGGGGGTGTGCATGGGAGCTGAGTGACAGTGTAACTATGCAACTAGCAAATGATCCAATCAGGCAATTGCAGATTTAAAGAGAAGATAAAGGAAATGGATTTGTTAATCCCTGAACCTAAGGGCAGCTAATGGCTTTTCTGAGAATTGGCATAGCCATAGCCCAGAGACTCAGAAGTAGTAGTTAAAATTTTGCCAAAAGATTTCACAGAGAAAGCTGCTGAAGATAAACTCCTTGAAGAAGGAAGAGCAGCTGGGATGGGCTCCTTCTGCTGCTTCTTTGTTTGGGCAAGCCCCTGACCTAGTGTTCTCCTCCTATTGCCATCAATTGGCTTTTTCTTGTCTTAGATTTTCCATGCCCCTGGATTCTTTGCTATTTGCCAGAAATCACTCCTTTCCAGTCTTTTTTTTAAACTAACCAATAAATGAAAACTTTTAAACATATCAGGTATTAAGATTGTGCCATACACCATCATTATGGTGTTAGGATAGAAAAAGTCGTTATGAAGAACAGGGTGGCAAGAATAACATGGGGCTTGGAGCCTGTGGGCACTAACCATTTGATTATGCTTCGTCTTATATCAGAGGATCACAAAGCATTTCCCAGATATAACTTGTGTGTCATGCTGTGTAAGAGGGAGAAGATGGGATTGATTCCCATTTTGGTGATGGGAATACAGAGGCCCAGAGAGGGAAAGGTCTGGTCCAAAGCTACCCAACATAATGGGAGCCAAATGGAACCATAGAATGTTAGAGATAGGAGAAATTGTTAAGATCCAGTGTTCCAGTTTTACAAACAAGGAAATTGAGGCCTATAGAGCAGCTTGCTTGAAGTTATATAGTGTGAACTTATCTATCTAGTGACTACTAAAAACATCTTTTTTTGTTTTGTTTTTAATTTTTTTTTTTACCAGTTCAACCAAATTTTTAAAATGTCTTCCTTCTTCGCAGGAGGTCCCATGGGTAGTAAAAGAAATGAAATCAGGTCTTTGTGCTTTTCTCTTCCTCCAATAGCAACCTTTACTCAGTCTTTGCTGGTAGCTATTGGCAAGCCTATACTAGACTGTATATTCAGAAAGACCTGAGCTAGGGCTGCAGAGCACGCCATCTTTACCCCAGCCTGCCCAGCTGGCTCTTTCACTAGTAAAGCCACTAGACCTGTCTTCTTTCAAGGGCAAAAGCCATAGGATAGAGAGTACATGGGACCTGGGAAGTCATCTAGTCCTTCCTGCTTCTTTTACAGGTGAGGAAATCGGCATGAAAAAAAGCACATAAGATCAGGCCTAGTTCCATGGGGTGAAGTGGTTTAGTTTCCAAATGAATTGCGTCAAGTCCCACTGTGACTGCCAACTCCCTGCACTCAGGACCTCCTTCTAAAGGAAAAGACCCAAGTTTGCAATGGAATAGCCGGCTATGCTGTTTGTTTTCTCCTTGTCCTGAAGGTGTGGGGGATGGAGGAATTTTAATGCCCGAAGTCCATGTAGACTGGCCATCATCTCCACTGTGTTCCTAGAGGACCTCGCCATTTGGAATTCTCATTGCCATATGAGAGATTTATTGGGATCCTTGGATTCTACAGAAGGTGAATTTGGAAAATTGGTAAACAACCTTTTTTTGGGTGAGGACAGAGAAGAAAGAGGTGGCTTTTTGGATCAGCCTGACCAGAGAGGCATTTCACCAGGCTGCACTGCCCCCAAGGTCACCTTCTAAGCAAGCCACAGAACAGCTCGGTTCTAAGCTACCTCATCAGACTTTCTTAGGGATTTCCTTGAAAAGCCAGTGGAAGCCTTCTCAAAGTGGCACCTGGGCAGTTTCCAGGGCTCACTTGACAACCACTGGCATAGAAGTCATCCAGTTGCCAATGGGAATTTAGGAGGGGAGCTTGAAATGACCCAGATCTTCTCCATTCTCCAGGCCTCTTTATGAATCCACTTGTTTATGACTCGTTCTAGTTGTTTCAGTGTGTTTCCTCCCTAATAGTGCTGGAGGGAAGGGGTGGAGCAGTAGCTGACTTAACAGGGAGTGCTTAACAGCTGTGCCCTCTGAAAAAAACTGGAAATTGCAAGCCAGCCAGCCCTGGTAGCCAAGTACTACTGAGGTCCTAGGCTCCAGGTTGGTTGAAGACTCCTGTGGCCCAAGCTCAGACCCAAGGCAGATTTTTCTTTTTTAGAAGGTGCTTTTTTCTCCCACATCCATGTCAGAAATAGGACAAATAGTGGAGTACCTGTTAATCTTATGCATGGCAGTTTGCTAGCTTCAGTCCCAAGCAGGAAAGGTTTATGAAATATCTAGCAATCTGAAAAATGAACACATTTCTTATAGCTTCTTCAATTTCCTAAAAAATGAATGAGCCTCAAGATTCCAAGGATATTCAGCTACTTGCTGCAAGGGCCTCAGACTCCTGAGAAGTTAGCTCACAGCTTCTAAGGGCAAGAAACTTATGTTGGCAAAGACAGTGACAGGTTAAGACTCTACAGGGAAAAAAAAAAGACTCTACAGGAAAAAGGAATAAAGTATCTGTCCCTGGTGTTTAAAAAGAAAAGGATGAAAAGAATGACTAGCTCTGAGCTGCCATGAATGAGATTGCCAGGACCCCATTTGTTGAGTCAGCCACGTTAGAAACTACTTGGATTCATTCAGGCCTTTTTTTGAGCATCTCAGTGCTTGCAAAGCACTGGCTGATACTCCAGAGAAAGAGCTGGCCACCAAAGAGAGGCCAACCCTTGAAGAGTTTACAGTCTAGTTAGTTGGAAATTCAGGGCTCACACCTAAAGCAGTCTATAGGTAAAGTCCAAGATGAATGGCAAAGACCAGAAGTGTTGCTAGGGGGAGTTCAGTGTGAGAAAAGCCTTGTGGTGGAACTTGAGTTCAAATTCAGTGGAGAGTTAGTTACCTGTATAAGTGAAGAGCTAGAGGTATGGCCCAGGCCAAAGCTTAGAGTGAGAAATAAGCAAGATTTGTTTAGGAGACAGTGAGGAAGCTGCTCTCGTGGGAACGGATGATTCCTACTGGGGAGTCGTGAGAGGTGGAGGTCTTTGGGTTTGCTGGGGAAAAGCCCAATACAAGAGCCTTCAAGGTTCTAACCATTATTCCCTTGCCTTCTCTTGGCATAGCTAAGGAATATAGTAAAACTCTGATGTGTTACTGTAGGAAGAAAGGGAAAACATTAGAATCTGTTCACTTGTCCCAAATGTGTCTGTCTGTCTCTGGACTATGTATCAAGGAGCAATAACAATCCTGTTCAGGGTGTTGTGAACTGCACCTTCTAGCCATGGATATAGGAATAAATGGGGCAAATCAACTCAGCTGGGGAAGTCTAGCACTATTACAGGCTGGGCCAAAGTGTGCCAGCTGAAAGGTAACTGGTATAGATTGTGGAGGGCTATGGATTTTGAATTTGCATTTAAGAAAAACTCTGACATGCTAAGAAGTAGTTGTCCTTAAATGTCAGAAATTTTTGGTACATGGATCATGTTAAAGAACATACCAATATCAGGTTGTTTACTCTGCATTAAAATGTAAAATGTCAGAATGTAAAATAGGCTCACCACTGAACTCCTCAGTTTGCTGGAATTACCACCCCTTTGTGATTTTATTTCCTTTGGTGTTTGTGAGTCACCAGCCCACTATATATTTTCTTTAGATCTCTTTGTAACTGAAGACTACTCCAGGGAATTGGGGCAGATGTGTGCTCATTATCTGGGCTCTGGGCATCTATAAGAATCCCATGAAACTGGAAAGTCATAGGAATGTGGATCATCTTTTCTTTGGGCTGCAGAAAGGATTGGGCCACCAAGAAACAGTTTCCCCTTTTCTTGGGAGAGATCTGACCCTTCTTGGAAGCCCAGATGGACTTCTAAGGAAACTCAGTCTGCAGTCATTTGAAGCTGTCTTTGGTCTGCCTGTGGCTGTTGCCCAGAAGAAAGCAAGCAAGCCTCCAGTGGAGTTATACAGAACCATGTTCAAACCCAAGAAATCCTTGTCTTGTTCCTGGCGGTTTCCCTCTCTAGACTGGCTGGTGGGTTCCCCTTTTTTCTCCTCTCCACTGCCATCCAGTGCTCGTTACTGTTCAGACCATAATAGCCACTTACTATGAAGAGTTTGTGTCTTTTTTTTCCCCTCAAGATTGTGAAGAATTCATTTACTGAACCATACTTGCCATTTTCCGAGCACCATGTAGAGTGGACACAATTCCTTTTTAAGATAGGAAAAGCAGAGCCTGAAACGTCTCCAACCTCTGCAATACTGTGGCCACATGTTGGCTTGAGCAGGGAAACTTCATCCTGGAATTCTGCTGAAATATGATTTTATTGCTAACTGTGAACCTTCTGTTGATGCATAAGCTAAATAAACAGTGGTCCTTTCTTACTGGTCTTGCTGTGCCTTTCAAGAACAGCCTCTTTTCTGTTTCCATCTGGGTGTGTTCTTTGACTATCATGAATTGCATAGACAGACAGCTTCAAGAATCTCCCTTTATTGCCCCATCAGAACCATTGAAGATGCCTTTAGAATGAGCCAAGTAGTTAAAGAGAATTTCAAGAATGAAGTTGATCTAATAGGTTCAATTCTTGCCAGGTTAAATTTTGGGCAGTGGAAATGGAAAAATAGAATGAGAATTGTCTAATACTGGTTAGATAATGGAGGAGAAGGTAGAGTAAGAAAATAGACCTGAATCTACCCATAATAAATCAACAAATTTATGAAATCAAATGGGAATTCAGTTTAGACAGAGCATGAAATCCTAAAAAGCCTTTTGGCTTTAATATCCTTTAAGTGAGAATGAGCCAGCAAAAGACACTGAAGAAAAGATTTCTAGTAAAGGTGAGAAAAGTTTACATTGAGTTTGATTGTGGGTACCACATTTAAGACAGACATTGATATATTTGATGGTAGAATGATGGTAGATGATAGAAAAGGGGGACGAAAGTGGTGAAGGACTTTAGATCCATGCTTTGGGAGGTTTGATAAATTACTTCAGAAGAGAATACAGAAGGGACCTTATAATTGTGTTTTTAAAGGACTATTAAATGGAAAAAGACACATTTCTTCTACTTGGTCCCAGAAGTTCGAAAGAAGAGTAATGATTGCAATGAGGAAAAGAGGAAAATTTAGATTTGATGCAAGGAAAAATTTCCTAATAATTAGAGCTATCAAGAAGTAGAATGAGCTATCTCAGGAGGAACAAGTACCCCATCCTGTGGAGATTTGAAAGCAAAAGAGTGGTGATTACTTCTTGGAGATGATGAAGAGGTGATTCTAGTTCTGATGTGGAAACTTCATCCTGGAAAGAGGGCAATCTGTTAGAGGAGAGGCTTGTGCAGGTGGAGAAATTGGGAATAAGGCCACCTCTTCATATGAGATGAGTGAAGGAAGATCTAGGACAGTGATGGTGTACCTTTTAGAGATGGAGTGCCAGGTCCCATCCTCCAGACCAAGTGCTGTATCCAACCCCCCCCCCCAACAGAGGCTGAGTGCTGTGCCCTGCTCCCTGCCCTCTCCCCCCATCCTATATGGGAGAGGGAAGAAATGCTTCCATTGGGCTGCTGCTGGGCAGAGGGGCAGGTGAAATGAGGAATATCCTCAGGCATATGGAGAAGGGAAGGGGAACAGCTCTGTTCCAAGTCCCTCTGGCATTCTAGTAATAAACTGGCAGGTGACTGCAAGCATGCCATCTTTGGCATACATGCCATAGGTTCACCATCACTGATCTAGGGTGAAGGAGGTATCTGAGAGATAGGAAATGAAGAAGATGGGGAAGAAGAGAGACTTCACAAGGAATAACCTATAAAGATGAACTTAGAGTTGTGCCTTAAAATCTAGATTTAATTGGTCGCCAGGGGAAATCCCAAATAAAATACCCATGTCAGACTGGTATTTTATGGTAATTTAATTCATATAGAGGGAAGGAATTAAGGAGAGGGAAGGAAGGTGATATAGGATTTCTCTCACCTGGCTTGTGCCAGGGGGAATTTAAAAATCCCTGCTTCTAGGTCTCTGAAGATTAGAGGCTTCTAAGAAGATAAAGTTGGAAAGTAAAGGAGGGAAACTCAGCCAGAAACTCACCAACAAACCAGACAATAGCTTGTAGCCACACTAAGATACCGAAAGACTCAGCACGTTCCTCTCAGCTAACTCTCCACCGCCAATAAGGGAGAGTGTTTTTTTTAAGAGACTTAAAATCCCAAATATATAGACCTTTCACCCTTGTGTCTCCTCTAAACTTTCACATCTACCAATCACATCAAAGGCTTTCTCCAGGACTGCCCATACTTTTAATTCTCACTTTCTTTGATTAGATTATATCTTTTGAGTTACTTAACACTTTGTTGTTAAGTTCACCTTTTGTTAGTTATTTGGCTTTTTTGTGATTAACCTTTATAATTACTTAACACCTTTTTTGTATTAGGACACTAAAAATAGACTTAGCTTAATGTTCTAGCTTCACTATAAGGTGAGAACTAAGTACCTTTATTGTTCAATCAGGAGATTGCAACTTTATCTTCCCCTAAAGTAAGGTTTAAGTAGGGTGGAGTAATTTAAAGTTTACAAACCTTAATTTGTTTTTTTTTGTAAAATATAAGGTAAACTTCTTAGCTGAAATGGTGAGAAGAGGGGAAGTCATGAAAGGTTTAAAAAAAGGTTGCAAAAGTTTGGAAGAGCTATGGAAGGTGGGATAGTAAGTTGATAAGGAAGATATAGTTGGATTGTCTAGCAGCAGTGAGGGTTCAAAGTTATGTAACATAAGTCAGAAAGAGTACATGATTGTCTTCATCTTTTTCAGCAAGACATGTAGGAGTGAAGTTAGTGGATGGTGGGAATGAGCCTGACTGGGTATAATCAGTGAACTGATAAGGCATTTCAGAGAGGAGGACAGTGCAGTATTTTTTTTTAAAGCCCTTACCTTACTTTTTAGAATCAATACTGTGTATTGGTTCTAAGGCAGAAGAGTGGTAAGGGCTAGGTAATGGGGGTTAAGTGATTTACCCAGGGTCACACAGCTAGGAAGTGTCTGAGGCCAAATTTGAACCCAGGATTTTCTGTCTCTGGGCCTGGCTCCCAATCCACTAAACCACCCAGTTGCCCCCAGGACAGTGCATTATTGAAGTGGTTCATTTAGGAATCTGAATGGGGAAAGGAGGAGAGAATGGATATTGCAAGGGAAATGGACTAGAAGAGAATTGCAGGGTCAAGAGACTGGAGGGCACAGTGTGAATAAAGAGTAGGTTTTTGTAAGGAAATGTGGAGGAAGAGAAGAAAAGCTAATAGATTATGGTTAGATAAGGGGTTTACAGAATTTTTATACATGGAGGTAGTATATTTGTGAGTGATGACAAGATTAAGGATATGATCATCTTTACTGTATAGCTAAGGTGGAGGAGTAGATCATGAAAGGAAAGTAGGTTGTGGTACTGAGTGGTTAATGTTTGAGGGAGAATCATGTATGTTGAAGTCCCCAGTATGAGAGCAGAAGTTGAGAAGGAAGGAAAAATTGTGATCTATGTACTTAATTCATTGAGGAAGGATGGGAAATGGGGTGTGTGTGTGTGTGTGTGTGTGTGTGTGTGTATGGTATCTTAGGCAGTAGTGATCAAGATTTTGATTGGGTGGTAGATATAAATAGCAGGAACCTCAAAGAAGGAAAGGGAAATGTAAGATTAAAAATTAATATACAATATTCTAAGTATTGTTTTTATAAGATTTATTAATAATAACTTGAAGTAAAGGAATAAAAAGGTAATTATCTAACAAAATAAAACCACATGCCCACAGGTACCACCGCAGGAAGAGAAGAGAGAGAAAGGTGGAACTACACAGAATTTATGTCCTGCCTACGTCAGCACTTAACGACAGGAGGAGAGTGGGGTGCTGGGAAATGAAGTCCTAAGGTACAAGATTTCTAATTACATATTACTAAGTGATGGAGGAAGGAGAACATGGAAGTGGCAATGGGGAGCAAAAAGTGTTCCAACTCTTCCTCCTTGATCAGTGAGCTAAGGGGAAGGAATACTGGTGCAGCCTCTAGTCAAAAGGGTAGCCAGGGATATTGTGCCATCAGGGTAACCCAAGTTTCAGTAGGAAATCTATGCAGCAAATGTTGATGGTGGGCAGGAATGAGGTAGTAGGCTAAGGAGTTTTTGTCCTATAGGCCAGGAGTCCCCAAACTACAGCCTGCGGGCCACATGCGGCCCCTGAGGCCATTTATCTGGCCCCCATCGCACTTCTGGAAGGGGCACCTCTTTCATTGGTAATCGGTGAAACAAACACTGTATATGGCGGCGCTGCAAAGCATGGCATCACTCACGTACATATTACTTCTGGTGACATAATCCTTTGTGAGGCACCTTGTTCTGAGAGTAACTGAATGAGAACGAGGCGCCGTGTAAAGGATTATGTGGCTGCACAATGGAAGACGTCAGCATGGTGAGCGGTGATCTAGGGGAGGGGATTCCTCACTATGTATACTGCTACCCGGTATAGTGGTGGTGATGATGGTTCTGTGCAAGGTTTGACGGGACCATCACAGCTAGTGCTGCAGCCTCCGCTATCCCAGACGGTGGTGCGCAGATTTGTTCATAGTGTTTTTTTTTATTGTCTGGCCTTCCAATGGTCTGAAGGACAGTGAACTGCCCCCCTGTGTAAAAAGTTTGGGGACCCCTGCTATAGGCACATTTTTGAGTAAAGGAGTGATTATTAGGCAGCTCTACAAAGCTTGTGCTAGAGCAGAGAAACTTATGCTTAATATTGAAATATGGGACAGCAAAGGAGCTCTACAATGGCTTTGAGTTCAGTTAAGAGTAATTATTTACTACCATTGTGGGGATAAGGAAGGATACCTGAAGAAGAACAGAAATGGATATAGGACGAGGCAGATACCAAAGGGAGGGAAATGAAAACAGAAAAATGGAAGGAGAATGTATTTGGAAGAAATTAGGAAACCTGGGAGAAGCTCATCTTGGAAATGGTGAGTCTTTTTATTTAAAGACATTGGCAAAGTCTGTGTTTGGTGAGGTAGAAGGCATTTAGGTCTTAGCACATGGTGGTTTTCTTGGTGTTCTGTAAAGTGAATATAAAGATAATCATCACAGTGTGCAGGAGACAGATGGTAAGGATATGTAGAACAAATTAATTTCAGTATGATTTAGTTGAGGGTTGGCCCTGAGGTCAGAAGACTTAAGTTGAAGCCTAGTTTTGTGATCAAATTTCTCAGCTGTAAAATGGGATAATAATGCTTACACTTGCTTATCTCACAGGATTATTAGAAGGAGAGTGTTTTGTACACCCTAAAAATGGCATATAAATATTTTAGTTGACATTTCTAATTATCTTTAGAATTTCTGATGGACTTAAAATCATAAGAAGATTACAGTTACTGAAGTATCTTCAAAAAATTTGATGGGTTAACTAGTCTCTGCTGTGGAGAATTCCAAGCTATCCTAGCTTGATCCAGACTGGATATTTTCTCCTGGATATATTTCTTTTTCTGTGTTGCATTCTAATGATCCCCATTCACTGGCAAAAGTCATGGGTGTTATTGATCTCCAAGGTTCCATTCAGCTCAAACTCTACAGTATGCTTGAGCAGACAAATATGTAAAAGACATTTAGCTGATGGTTTCATGATTCAAAAAGGGAGGATGGGGGAGAGTGATGACTACTTCTTTACCTTCTAGTTAGCTAGTTTATATGGTCCTTGGAGAGGCTAGAAACAAGTTTATTGGAAGGAAATCTCAGTGCCAGGATTAAGTCTGGGCAAGAGAAGGACACAGACTAACTTTTTCCCTTTCCAGTACATTATAGAGAACTTTCTAGAATACCACATATTAGTACCTCAAGGTTCCAGTTTCCCTTGGTGGGGCGTCCTCACCAGCCTATCAGATGGCCAACAACAGTAGACAGTCTTTTTGAGGTGTTTTGGCCCAAAGCATTGGGAAAAAGTTGTAACCTGGTGACCAGCCTTCTAATGATGAACCCTCGAGATGACATATTTGAGGGTGGGGTGAAAAGGAGAAATACAGGTTACACAGTGAATCAGCAAAACCTGTAGAGCATTTATATAAGGGAACAAGGTTCCCACACTATTCCTTTCAATTTAACAAACATTAATTAAATGATTATTAATTAAATAAATTAAATTAAATTAAACACAAGGCACTCATTGTGTACCACAACTCCAGAGGACCTTACAATGCTACTCAGGAGAGGGTATGAAGTCACATTTTACAGGTAAGTAAATGCACAGTGTTTAAAGTAACATAAAATAACCCTAAGAAGGAGAAAAAAAACTAATGGAAGCAGAGGTATGGGGGGATCCTTTAAGGCCTCTTCAGTAGTAGGGGACAACTGAACTGTGTGTTGAAGGATGCAAAAAATTCTGGAGGAGTTCATCAGAGGCATCATCTGGAATAGACAGGGGAAATGGAATGTCATATATAGGGATCAACTCATAAGCCATATTAACTGGAAAAGAGCATGTGAAAGGGAGTAATGTGGAACAATACTAGAAAGGAAGATGGGAAACAAAGCACTTATACTAAGCCCTGTGCTAAATGCTAGTGATACTGGAAAAGGCCCAGCTTTCAAGGATCTCATGCTAAGAAAGGGAGAGGGGGAAGTTCCAAACAACTGTGTACAAACACAATGCAGACAGGATCAGATGTCTATCATTTCAGAGAGAAGGCACTAGATTTAAGAGGGACCAGGAAAGGCTTCCTGTGGAAGGTGGAATTTTAGCTGAGAATTGGAAACAGGAGAGTCAGAAGATGGAAATGAGGAAGAAGAGAATTCCAGGTATGAGAGAGAAAGTGAAAACGGAGAGTGGGGAGACAGTGTCTTCTTTGAGGAATAGCCTGGAGAGAACATCTAGGAGACTACTACCAATGGATCAGGAGTAAAAGGGGAAGGGGGAAGGGCAGCTAGATGGCCTAGGGGATTGAGAGCTAGGCCTAGAAATGGGATGTCCTTGGTTCAATCTCTGCTCAGACACTTCCTGTGTGACCCTGGGCAAATCACTTAACTCCCATTGCCTAGTCCTCAACACTCTTCTGCTTTGGAATCAACACACAGTATTGATTCAAAAGGTAAGGGTTTTATTTAAAAAAAAAACCACACACACACAATAGAGTAAAAGGGGAGGAGTAAGTATTCAAAGACTGGAGAAGCAGGAAGGGGCCAGGTTATGAGAGGTTTAAAAAGCCAAATAGATTTGTCCATGATCCTGGAAATCTGTGCTTAAGGAAGATCACTTCAGTAACTGAGTGATGGATGTACCAAAATGGGAGGGTGGCAGTGGCAGGGTTGAGGTGCAGAGAGGTGAAATCCACAAGAGATGCTGAAGAGAAAGGTGAAATTGACAGGAGATGCTGCAGAGGTGAAACTGACAGGTCTTGGCTTTAGTTTATGTGTTTGTAATAGCAAGGGATCCACAGGATCCTAGACTGAGCAGCATGAAGGATGAGAAGATGGTGTTGCCCTCTATGCCATATGGGTACTGCAGGAGTGGGGTGAGGAGGTAATGAGTTGTGCTTTGGATGGTGGGATTTTTGGATCTGAAAGAGGCTGTGTGTGGGTGATGGCTTGATGATAGCTTAATTATAGTTTGTGGAGGGCGTGAAGAGTTGAGGGGGACTCCCCAATTTAGCCTGCATCATTTATTCTTCAAATGACAGGAAGGAGGGGAGTGCTTGGGAGGTGGGGTGGGCTGGAGCTGTGTTTGGTCCTATTTAGTTTGGAAGGTCAGCCTCGGGATCAAAAGACCTGGGTTCGAACGCTATCTGGAACACTTGATTGTAGACCCCTGGGCACATGGATCCTGAAACCTCTCCTTACCCAGGCAGTCACCTTCGTGGTATAAGAAAAAGAAACACGAGCGCACAGGGAAATGGTGTACAAGCCTTTCAGAACTGGGGAAGGATATCATTGGGTCCGAGCGGGTCGAACCCTAAAAGTTAAGAGCCGGACGTACTGGACGTACCGTCTATGCCGGGGCAGCCTCGGACCTCTAGGGCACATGGGCCACCTCCTCCCGCCTTCCTCATTCCCAGCCTCTAAGCCCCGCCCATCAAGGCTCCGCCTCCACCCCGCCGAGCATGCGCTCCCACTCCAGGCTCCGCCCCCTTCCTCCTCTCCTCTTTCGTCCTCCCCTCGCGCCGCCGCCGAGGTCGCTTCCGGCCACCGGGGGCGGGGCCCGAACCGGAAGTAGCGGTGGCGGCGGTGGCAGCGAGTAGCAAGTATCCCAGAACCGAGTAGGAGTTCGTGTGGAAAGGGCCGGGGAGGCGTCATGGCCGTGAACCTGAGTCGGAACGGGTCGGCCCTGCAGGAGGCCTACCGGCAAGTGGTCACCGAGAAGTCACCTACGGACTGGTGAGGGAGGGGCAGCTAGGGGAGGAGCAGGGCGGGGAGGGGGCTCCTACATCCCGGCAGGGGTGGGGGTAAATGGAGGAAGGGGAGGGGAAAGGGAGGAGGGGAGGTATCGAGGCCCCTGAGGGAAGGGAGGGAGGGGATGAGGCCCGAATGAAGGGAGAAAGGAGGGAGGGGAGCCCAGTGTAAAAGGTTTGAGAGTAGAGAAGTGTATGTGGAGGGGTCTGCAAAGCCAAAAGGGTGCAGGAGTGCCTGTACTGAGGGTTTTAAGGGCTCATTGGGGAGAAGGGAATAGAGGAAGGGTTGGAGATGGTTCTCCAGAGGAGGAGAGAGAGAAGCCTGGAATTTGGGGAGAGGGTGGTGCTAGGTCTCGGCTTTAAGGAAGTGAGAGAAGCCTGGGTCTTTGTTAGGGGGCCAAGGAAGCTGTGACATAGGCTGCTGCTGTTTCAGGGTGGCTTTCTCCAGGCTTGGGGAGGTTCTCACCCACACACTCCCTCTACTGGGTGCTGGTGGTGCAATGGGTGTGTCCGCGGTGTGGCCTGTGGATGGCTGGGTGTGGGGAGGGGGAGGTTCTGACCCCATAGGCGCCCTACTTCCTTCTTTACCTTACTCACCAGACCTTCTGGCTCCTCTGAGAACCTGGGGAATGGGGGGCTCTATGGGGAGGTAGAGAATCTGGACGGTTCGCACTCAGGAGTCCAAGGCCTTGAGGCCTTCTCCTTGGCCGGCCTGCTGGCAACATTGTTGCCTCCTCGGGGAGGGGCCCAGCATTTATTGGAGCAAGAAGAATTCAGTTGGGACCTGTGGGCTTGGTTGCCCCTTCCCTTTCAGCTAAGGTGTCTCCGGCATCTGCACTCACTTGTCGGGTCTTTGAGCACTTGGCATTTGGGAACCAACCAAAAGACTTCATTTTGGGGAAAAGCTAGGTTCTTGTCTTCTGGCTGGTCTACACCATCTCTCCTTTCAGTTCCTAGGGAGCTTCCCATCGAATATCAGGTCTTTGGGTTTTCTTCTCCATTCCTCCTTGAGCTCTGTTTACAGCTGGAAAGGCCCTTGTTAGTCCAAGAAACCATCATGTCTCAGTGTCTTCTAATACTGGATAGAGCTTCAGGGTCTCTTCTTTTTTTTTTTTTAATTTTTTGAAACCCTTACCGTCCGTCTTGGAGTCAATACTGTGTATTGTCTCCAGTGCAGAAGAGTGGCAAGGGCTAGGCAATGGGGGTCAAGTGACTTGCCCAGGGTCACACAGCTGGGAAGTGGCTGAGGCCAGATTTGAACCTAGGACCTCCCATCTCCAGTGGCTCTCAATCCACTGAGCTACCCAGCTGCCCCCCAGGGTCTCTTCTATAGAACTGGCCAGGGAAATCAAATTCTGCATTCTGTGGGACAGTGGAGAAGACAGGGCCTGACTTTTTTTAGTGCCCTCAGTTTTACCAAGAAAAAAGAACATAAGTTTTTGGGAAATCAGCAAAATTATGGTTTTTGACCCCATAAGTCCTTACCTTCTGTTTTAGTATCATTTCCAAGAGGAAAGAGTGGCAAGGGCTAGGCAATTGGGATTAAGTGACTTGCTCAGGGTCACACATCTATCAAGTGACTTGAGTTTTGAACCGAAGGTCCTCCTGACTCCAGGCTTAGCGCTCTGCCCACTGTGCTACCCAGCTGCCCCTCAGTGATATAATGTTGCCAACTACATGGATGGGAGGTCTGTTTTTCATCTCAAAACAACAGGGTGACACAGTATATTCTATATGCTTTTACAAGTCAGCGATTTATGGGGTTGTGAAGTCTCAAGATCAGGAGCTCATCTCACAGGAAGGCGAACATTATGTGACACTTAGATCATCATTACTTTGTTAATGTGGCCCAGGGAGCTTCTTCACTGCACACACTTGCATTTGTTGCTATATATGGTCATTCTCCACTTTGTGCCCCTTCCCTTTTTGCCTAGATAGTTTGTTTCCATTGACCTGTTTTGAGGATTTCCTGTTATATTGGTAAGAAGCTCAGAAGAGAATATATTAAGGTTGACTAACTTGGTTGGAGGTGGTGATAGGGTCTTGGGACTGACTTATCAATATGAGAAGGAACATGGCCATAGAAAGAATATTGGGCTCAGTCAGAACCTGGGTTCAGAGCCTACTTACTCCTTTATTGGTTCTCTGACCTTAAGTCACTAAGCCTCACAGACCTTCAGTTTCCTCAACATCAAATGAGATTGGACCAAATGCTGGCTTTCCAGTTTGATGTTCTGTGCTTCTAGCACCAATTCATCCTGGATATATTGAGTTAATAAACATTTATTAAGCACCTGCTATATGCTAGGCATTGTGCTAGTAAACACTCTGTATGTGTGTGTCCATCTAATGGGGGAAGATAATACAAAAGGAAGATAAAAAAGGAGACAAAGGATCAGAGAAGTCTTCAAGTATTTATTTACTGCAGCCAGGTGAGAGATGAGGTAGCTGAGCTGAGTCCCGTCTTAAATGGAGGTTTGGAGCAGATGGTCCCATCCTCCTTTCAGGGATACTGAGGGTTGTGATGAGGTTTAGGAGAGTTCACAGGATGGCGAGATTATCTCAATGATGAATTTCCTGGGGTGGAGAAATCAGAGAAGTCGCAGAGTAGTATAGTCAGATGAGAAATGAAAAATATAGCTTGTTTGTAAGAATTTGTTTGCATAAACTTCAAGGTCTAAGGTTTGAAAAGAGATTTACAAATATTTTCTCATTTGTTCCTCACAACAATGCTGTTACGCTTTTATTATTCCCATTTTGCAGATGAGAAAATAGACAGCTTACTTGAACTTGTGTGGTCTCATAAGTGTATGAAGCCATTGGATTTAGGTCTTCCTGGCTCCAAGTTTAACACTATCATACCACATATCATATTTGTACTGTTTTTGTGTGTTTTGTTTTTTGACTTTTTTTTGGTAGTCTTAGTAGTTAGCCCTTGTTAGTGCCTGGTACATAGTGACACTTAAATAAATGCTTATCAACTTGACTCAATGGGACCAAATAGATGTAGAAAACTACCTCCTGTTCCATGAACAAGACTCCATCTCTTGGCTGTCTCCCACCCAGAATTCTTTCCATCTTCATCTCTGTGAAGGTAGATTAGAACAATCTTTTTATTTGGAGAATAATTCCACAAGTTGTAGCACAGGTACGTATTCAGGTTGAGTTGTATAAAGGTTCATCTTGTTCTGTCCAGAGATTTGGGGCTTCTGAGAATGTAATTATATCTTTTAACCATTATCTCCTACTCATCTAATTTTTGTGGTTGAAACCACCTTAGTAATTCTGAATTTCCTTAGTAAGTGTAGAGCAAGGTTGCTTAGCTCAAAGAGTACTTTTTAAACTTGAAGTCAATATTGGGAGATGATCATTTTTCTTTACCCTGACTTGAGGCTACTTAGGGTTAGGGCCTGAGAATATATAGGTCCCAGAAAATTAATATAACTACCAACTCTGGTAATTAAAAAACAGAAAATAGGGCAGCTGGGTGGCTCAGTGAACTGAGAGCCAGGCCTAGAGATTGGAGTTCCTAGGCTCAAATCTGGCCTCAGACACTTCCTAGCTGTGTGACACACCAGGGCAAGCCACTAAACCCCCATTGCCCATCCCTAACTGCTCTTCTGCCCTAGAACCAATACACAGTATTGATTCTAAGATGGAATGAAAGATTATATATAGGAAACAAAAACAAAACAGAAAATAAGCCTGGGTCTATCCCATCCTCCCCACCTGCCCCATGTCTACCTTGCCCTGGGTACCCGACAAGGACTTACTTGAAACCATGGATTAGAGAGGGAAATAGGAGTTGAATGATGGGAAACTGCAATATTTTGCTTGTAGACAGTTAAACACTTCTCAGCCCAGAAAGGCTCTGGTGCTAAGTTTTTACTATTCTAATTGAGGAAGAAAATTTTACAGTCAATTTTAGTGATATTCCTTTGACTTCTGTTTTCTATTACTTCTCTGTTAATGATTTCCAGATCATCAGCATAGAAGTGATATAGGCTCCTGAAACTGAGCATGTCCAGAAAAGAACTCATTTTCTTTAGCCCCAAACCTATCCCTTTTCCTAGCTTCCCTATTTCTATTGAGGACACCACCATCTTTCCAATCTCCCAGCTTCAAAATATCAGTCATCCTTGACTCATCCCCATACCTAGTCATTTATCCAGGCTTATGATTTAGATCTTCACAATAGTTTCCTTTCTTTTCACTCTCACCATAGTCATGCCCAACTGCTTTTACTTGGATTGTTGCACAGTAGCTTCCTAGCCTTCCATCTCTCTCATTCTCCCTTCTCCTTTCTTCTCTCTTTCCCTTCTCCTTTCTTCTTTCATTCTTCTTTTTTCCCCTCCCTGCTTCCTCAGCAAGCTTCAGTGACTATGATAAAATATAAAATGTCATTTAATGTAGTTTATGCTTGTGCTCCAGCCTACATTTCCAGATTTATTGCATATTTCTTCCCCTCATGCACTCTGTATTCTAGTTAAACTGGCCTGTTAGCGTTTTTTTGTGCATAATGTTACATCTCTTGTCTCCATGTCCTTGCACAGACATTTCCTCTCCCTCCCTCCCCCCACTTTCTCTCCCTCTTTTCCCTCTCTCCTTTCTCCTCCTCCCCTTGTCTCTCTCTCTCTCTCTCTCTCTCTCTCTCTCTCTCTCTCTCTCTCTCTCTCTCTCACACACACACACACACACACACACACACACACACACACACTCTCTCTCTCTCTCTCTCTCTCTCTCTCTCTCTGTCTCTCTCACATTGAGGTAGGAGTGGCATTGCATCTGTTGCTTGCAGACTCAATCATGAAAGCTGCTGTGCTGTGAAATTTGTTCCATCACCCACCACTGTCATCAGTAAGCAGCCATTAAGTGCCTACTGTGTGCCTGGCACTGTGCTGAGTGCTGAGGATACAAATGAAGGACAAAACAATTTGTGCCCTCCAGGAGCTCAGAGCTCTAATGGGGAAGACAACAAGCAAAAAAGGTGCTAAGTTGAAGAGGGGTTGGGAAAGGCTTCCTGTAGAAGACAGGATTTTAGTTGGAAATTAAAAGGCATGAGGAGGGAGAGCATTGTAAGTGTGGGGGATGGCCAGAAATGGAGAGTCTCGTTTGGGGAACAGCCAGGAGGTCAGTCATTGGATTGACATGGCGGGTGGTTGGGGGGGGCAGCATAAGAGGATTGGAAAGGTAGGAAGATTCTAAATAATGAAGGACTTTGAACACTATTTGATCCTGGAGTAGTTGGGAGCCACTGGAATTTATTGAGAAGAGTCATGTAATCAGACTGTGCTTTAGTGGCTGAGTGCAGGGTGCACTGGAGTGGGAGGAGACTTGAGACAGGCAGACCCCCCCAGCAGCCATTGCAATAGTCCTGGTGTGAGGTGATTGTGGGCTGGCCTAGGGGTAGGGGTAGTGTCAGAGGACATGGTGCACAGGTGAAATGGGCAGACTTTGACAACAGCTTAGATATGGCAGGTGAGAGATCCTGAGGAATACAGGCTGACTTTTAGAGTGTGAGTTTGAGGGATGGGAGGATGCTGCCTTCGATAGGAGTAGGGAAATTGGAGGGTCAGGAGTTAAGAGGAAAGATAATGTTTTGAACATGTTGAGTTTGAAATGTCTGTCCCATTGGAGATGTGTGAAAGGCAGATGGAAATGTGAGACTGGAGGTCAGCAGAGGCTTTAGGGCAGGACAGGCAGATTTGGGAATCATTAGTATAGAAATATGGGAATGGGGATCTGATGGAATCGGCAGGTCTAGTAGTATTGAGAGACTACAGAGGGCCCAGGACAGACCCCTGAGGGACTCCTCTGATTGGAGGAAGGGACCTAAAGGAATATTCAGCTGAGGAGGCAGAGGAGTGGCAGACAGGGAGGAGAGAAGGTGCCCTGAAAACTGGAAAGAAGAAAAGATGAAGGAGGATGTGAGGCCTAAGACAAGGCCATTGGACCCCAGACTGTAAGGAGAGTGAGATGGAAGTGGTGGCAGGAGATATAAAGCACAATCGTCTGTGATGGTGTTTGTAGGTAGTAGAGAAGGTGCTGGTAGACAAGGGGAGATTGAAAATAAGTGATAGCATAGTGGGGATCTGTTGGAGGAGAGAGGGTGGAATGGGGTCACCTGGCCAGGTAGAGTTTGCCTCGGTGAGGAGCAAGGTCACTGCCTCATGTGAGACAGTAATGAAGGAGATGCCTGAGTGATGGGAGACAAGGAAGAGGAGAGAAGAAGGCGCTCCTGGGGAATGGACGGAATATTTCTTGTAAAAGACGAGGCCAGGATCTCCTGTGAGAGAAGAGGGAGGGGAAGTTGGACCGGAGTGGATTAGGGAAGTCACAGGGTCGTAGGCTTGCCTCGCAGCACTGAGGGCTCAGCTAAAGTTGGGTAACAAATTTGTGGTGAGCTCAGGTAGAGTAATGTCTCCACTTTTGTTCCCTAACATGTGCAGATGGTAGGAGTGATCCAAGATGGAGGCTTGGTGGGGTGATAGTTGAAGCTAGGGATTCAGGAGAAGGGGACAGAGCAGAGTTGGATTGGTTCACCAGGGATCCAAGCTGGGCAAAGAGGAGAGAGGTTAGTGCAGGGAGATGGCCTGAAGACAATTGAAGACAGTGCAGATACAGAGGGTAGAGGGAATAGATCATAGATAATTGGGCACAAGGCCAAAGGTATTACTCAGTGTGAGGATGCTGTGTCGAAGGTTCCATTCTGCTTCCCAGAGGAGGCTGTAGGTGGGGTCGGAGACATGTGCATGAGATGGAAGGCAAATGATCACATGGGAGGCCCTGTTCCTACATTCCTCTTCCCTTTGAGGGCTGGAGATTGGGGAAGAAACAGCTCAGAGATGGACACTGAGCCTGCAAAACTGGAGGTAGGAGATGCCCTGTGCTGGCACAGATGGAGATTGGGATAGTCACGGCAGGAGATGGAAGACAGCTCTCTCATCCTTATCCTGAGATGAGGTGGCTCAGCAGGAAATGGAAGTCATCTCTTCACACACCCCCACCCCCCAACCATGTCAATTTCCCCCTTAAGGCTCCTGGGTTCTCTTCCTCTGCAGTCTCTGGCACCAAATATAATGTACAGTGCAAGCATCTCAATTTAGCAGACTGCACCCCTGGCGGCTTAAGGGCCTGTTCCTTCTATACTCCCTCCCTGCCCTTTTAGGATATTTCTGTCTTTGGGGGATCTCCTGGCTGGGGCAAAATCCCTTAGCCTAGACACCTTATTTCCAAAAGCCTGTTGATATCCTATCAGCACCTCAAGGTGGTTTGCCAACACACTTTGCCTAAAATAGGACCTTTGAACCTAGTTCTAAAACTCAGTTCCCATTTTTGACTTCCCTTTTTTTGCTGTTCTTATAACCATTTGCCTTGTTACTCAAGTTGAAATATTAGAGACATTTTGACTTCTCTCTGGTCCTTGCCTCCCATTTGTAGCCAGTCACAAAGACTTACTGATTTTTCCTTTGGGATATTTCTTGACTCCATCCTGTCTTCCATTTTCACTGCTACCACCCTAGTAAGGAAGGCTGGGTAATATAAAGGATAGAACTCTGGACTTGGAGTCAGGTAAGAAAGGGGATTGAATCTCACCTCTGACACTGTGTGACCATGGGAAAATGAAAGAACCTCTGCGTCTGTTTCCTATTTCTGAAAAATAGGAACCAGACTTATAGTGCTTCTCTCCCAGGATTAGTATGAGAATTGGTAATGAAATGAGAAGCTGTGAAATGCTTTATAAACCTTAACCTTTGAGGCCTGTACACTGTATGTTTAGTTTACCATAATAAATATAGTAATAATAAACAACTAAAACTCCTTATTGGTTTTCCTGCATCAAATCCCTCCCCATTTTAGTCCTACAGCCTGCTACTAGACCTCTTGTTAAAAGGCCTCTTTGACCAATTGGTTCATTCTCCTACCTCAGAACCTTCCAAAGTGTCTGAAGCTTGACTTTCAAATCCCCCACAATCTGGCTTCAAGCTGTCTCTTCAGCACCCTGGGCAGGAGCTGGGAGGTCCTTTCTGCCTTCTCTCTTACCACTCCTAGATTATTCACTGACCCTGGATGTGTCTTTCACTCTCTTGTCTCATTACTTTGACTTTTCTTCTTTGGGGGTTTTAGTTTCCTCTTGATCCTAACTCAGGGGCCTCCCTCTCTCCTATAAATCCTTTTCCTACTTTAGACCCCAGCTAGTCTCCTCTGTGAACTTTCCCAGATTTCCATGTGTAGAGCTGTTCTGTTACTGGGAACAAGAAGAGTAGTTTAGCCCAAGCCTGGGGCCTTTGGGGATTAGTGGGAGGTAAATTTGAAGAGGTATAACAGGACCAGAGAGTTATCTCAGAAAGAAGGTTTGGTGGCAGCTAGGTGGCTCAGTGAGCCAGACCTAAAGATAGGAAGTCTTGGATTCAAGTATAGTCACTTCCTAACTATGTGATCCTGGTAAAGTCACTTAACCCCTATTTTTTTCTGCCTTGGAACCATTATATAGTATTGATTCTAAGATGGAAGGTAAGACCTAAAAAAAGGTGCCGGGTGCTACTAGATTTCTCTTGGAGTTAGCTTTGAGGACCCAGCCCTGCTGGAGCAATCTTTTAGCCATCTTGGAGGAGTGAAATATTTGGCAGCAGCAGACAGTGCTAAGTGAGGTGGGATGATTTGAAATAACAGCCTTTCTCTCCTGTTTCCTGTGGGTCACTAGTCTTTATTCCCACCTGGGTAGCTGAGAGCCTTTTGTATTTTGTTTCAGCCCTTCCAGTATTTCCTCTGGTTCTGTTTCCTTATTAACTTGATCTACTGCATCCTGTCTGGTCTGCTTTCCCTCCTTCATCCTTTTCACTTCACCACTATCTCTACTTGATATCTGTCAGGCTAGTAGAAACAATAGGATCCTTTCTTTGGCTCACTGTTTAATTATACAGCATTACATATACACATACACAAGACTCTTTTACCATACTTGGAATTCTAAAAACAGTTTTATTCCTCTCGGAGATCAATTTAGCAGATCTTTTTCGAACAAAGAGGTACTTACTCTGGGCTCTGCTGGCCACTAAGAGGACCATGAGCAGCTTCCAGATTGGGACTGTGAATGAGTCTCTTAAACCCTTACCTTCTGACTTAGTAACAGTTCTTAAGACAGAAGGGCAAGGGCTAGACGAATGGGTTAAGTGACTTACCTAGGGTCACTTAGTCACCTAGGAAGTGTCCAAGGTTACATGTGAACCCAGGTCCTATCATCTCTAGCCCTGGCTCTCAATCCAATTTACCACCTAGCTTCCCCTGTGAATTAGCTTTTAAAAATATTTTGATAATTTATTTTGTAACTATGTGATTTGTCTTGTTCTGAGAAGAGGGGTGGTACATTTTACCAGACTCTGACACCAGCTAAGGTTAGAAACTCCTAATTGAATGTAAAATAGCTATCTGCCTAGGCTGTTTAAAATTTTTTAATTTTTTTATTGATTAATTTATTTGGAATATTTTTCCATGGTTACATGATTTGTGTTCTTTCCCTTTCCTCCTCCCACCCCCCACCCAGAGCTGATGAGCAATTCCACTGGGTTTTACATGTATCATTGTTCAAAACCTATTTCCATGTTATTCATAATTGCAATAGAGTGATCATTCAACGTCAGCATCCCCACTCATATCCCCATTGAACCATGTGATCAATCATATATTTTTCTTCTGTGTTTCTACTTGTGAATCAACCCTAAATTTACCCTTATATACTCCCACAGTTTTTCCTCTGGGTGTGGATAGCATTCTTTCCCATAAATTCCTCTGGATTGTCCTGGGTCATTGCATTGCTGCTAGTAGAAAAATCTATTCGATTGTGCCACTATGTATCAGTCTCTGTGTATAAGGTTCTCCTGGTTCTGCTCCTTTCACTCTGCATCACTTCCTGGAGGTCGTTCCAGTTCACATGGAATCCCTCCAGTTCATTATTCCTTTCAGCACAATAATATTCCAGCACCATCAGATACCGCAATCGGTGGATATTCCCTCATTTTCCAATGTTCTGACACTATAAAAAGTGCAGCTATCAATATTTTTGTACACGTATTTTTCTTTACTCTCTCTTTGGGCTACAAACCCAGCAGTGGTATGACAGAATCAAAGGGCAGGCATTCTTTTAAATCCCTTTGGACATAGTTCCAAATTGCCCTCCAGAATGGTTGGACCAATTCACAACTCCACCAGCAGTGCATTAGTGTTGCTTGGGCTATTTTAAAGATGGTTTGGTTAATGTGATTGCCATGTTTGATATGGGAGTTTTCCCTCAGTTTGCTTCTTTGTGTTGGAAAGCTGTGGAATGGCCCTTGTTTGTCAGCTTCCTCTGTGAAGTAAATATCAAACAACTCATAGTTGTGACATTTCCCAAGTATCTCTTGAGTTTATTTAGAAACCTTATATTTTCATGGGCCTTCTCGGTATTAGTTCCTTGGCCAGCATTCCCTGGAAGTAATTACCTACTGTTAAAAAGGAAAAAAAAATAAGACTACTTTTTAAAAAAACCTTTACTTTCCATCTTAGAACCCAATACTGTGTATTGGCTCTAAGGCAGAAGAGTGGTAAGGGCCAGGCAATGGGAATTGAGTGACTTGTTCAGGCTCACACAGCTAGGAAGGGTCTGAGGTCAGATTTGAACCCAGGACCTCCCGTTTCTAGGCCTGCTCTCAATCTACTGAACCACCCAGCTGCCCCAAGACTGCTTTTCTACAAGGAAATAAAAGCATTGGCTAAAGACAGTAACTTGTCCAGTTCTAGTGCGAATTCGATCTTAATAGTATATGAACCAGTACCTGGGATACAGTAGCCAGGGAATAATAAACCTATAATGTCAAAATAGCTCCCTTAAATTAAGATGGAGATTCTCATCCCTTCCTATTCAGATATGTTAGCTACAAATATAAGGAACAGGTGCACCCACAAAGGGAGAGTTAGGTGTGATAGCTCTTTGCCTAATTTTGTACCTTTCTCCTCCCCAGTCTCTTCTCAGTTTTGCTTGAGTTGCTTTGGGGCAACTTGAGCTGCTTTAGTTGTGTAAGGGGATATCTTCTTTTGTCTTTCAGCTTCATTAGTATCCTTAGTCCATGATTTCTACCTGTTAATACTGACTTTTCTGTATCCTTGTTTGTGAGTTTCTTTGAGTAACCTAGGAAGTTCTCTCCAGAATCTTACTGACTTCTATTGAACATTAAGTTTAAAAAAAAAAAAGTTATAATTTGGGGCAGTAGATAGAGAGCCAGGTCTGGAGTTGGGAAGGACTTGGGTTCAAATCTGGCCTCAGATATTTCCTAGCTCTGTGACCCTGGACAAGCCCAAGGCTTAATCCCAGTTGCCTAACCCTTGCCCCTGTATAATTAAAATTAGGTTTCTAGTAATAAAGTATTATATTTTTTTAGAGGTTTATTAAAGATTAAGAAATAAAGAAAATACAAAATAAGAAAGCATGTGTCCAGGCCCAGAGAGCCCATTCACAATAACTCACTCTACATCCTGCCTGGTTGAGCCGCATGTGCCCAGACACGGAAGCCAAGAGAGAGGGTCGGCGGATACAGTCAGTTTAAATAGCCATTGTGTTCTCGAACTCAAGTGAGATTCAGGGAGATTGGAGGGCAATCTGGGAACTAGCAAGGACTTTCTTATTTTCACTGCTAGAAGTATTATATTTTTATGAGGTTTATTAAGATTAAAAATATAAGGAAAATACAAAATAAGAAAGCACATGCCTAGTGAATGACCCATTCACTTACACTACATCATGCGAGATGTGTGTCCCTGGAAGGGAAGTGCAAGCAGGAAGAGAGAGGGAGAAGAAAGCGGAGTCCGTTTAAAAACCCCTCTCTCCTCACGGCCCAGGTGATGACCTCACTTGAGATTATGGGGGACTCTGGGAGCTACCAAGGACTCCTGGGAATTGAAGTCCAGGGTTCACGTCTCCATTTTTACACCCCTCTGTCTTACAATTGTTACTAAATTAGAAGGAAAGGTTTTTTTTTTTTTAAAAAGAGAGAGATTGTATTATCTTGGTGCTTGAGAGGCAAATGGGTCTAATGGAAAGATCATTGAGTTTGAAATGGACCAGCAGACCAAGGGTTAAGTTCTTGCTCCACCCATTAGAAGTCATTGACTGTCCCCCAGCTTTGTCCATATCTGTGAAATGGAGATAATGGTGCTTAGTACCACTGACCTGGCAGGAAAGAATTTGTAAGAGCATCTCTGTCAATAGAGCTAACTTCCTTTGGAAGGCCTCTGGTTATCGGGGACGTCTGGAAGGTGAGGGGGTATCATGATCCTTGACCACATCGTCTACTTGTGCTTTCTTTTAGGGCCTTGTTTACTTACGAAGGCAACAGCAATGACATCCGTGTGGCTGGCACTGGAGGTAAGCTTTGACAGGGTGGGCACTGGGGAAAATGGGGCTTTTCATTGTGGCCCTGAGGCTTGGGGGGTGAGGGCAGTGGTTATGGCTGCGGACCTTTGGGGGGAACCTCTGGGCTGGGTTTGGGGCTAAAGAAAGAGTCCACCTTGACTCCTTCCTCCTGCTGTGCCCTCAGGCCTCATCTTCTCCATCTTCCTCCAAGGAGGGGCTTGGCCTGATGCTCTCTGTCAGATCAGAATTCTCAGGAGTCCATCCTGTGAGTCTCCATTTGAACTTACAGCCAAGTAGATAGGAAGCACCAGGGTGCAGAAAGTAAGCCATGAGTGCCCCCAGGTGGTGGCAAACAGCACAACCCCTTGCCACTGCCCCCAGTTGGCACCGATGCTGCTCTGGCCTTGTTGGCTCCATTTTATTTTCCTAATAAGCAGGTAAACCAGTGGCCCTAGTTCCTTGGTGGACTTGGTTCAACATTTATTGAGCACCAGCTGTGTGCTAGATGCCTAAGAGGTATATAGAAGTGACTTGGATGTGTAGTCTCTGCCCATGGTGAGTTTGCAGCCTGATCACCAATAAATAAGGCATGAAATGTCCCAGAAAGCACAAAATGCTCTGAGCATTGTGAGGAAAAGGTGGTGATTGAGCTGGGCCTTCAAAGATGGCCAGACTCAGAGCAGCCATAGGCCAAGAGCTGACCCTCACAAACAGAAGCGGGGATGCCTGCCCATAAGTCTCCAGGGCCCCTCTGCTGCTTCCCTTATGGCAGTGTCTGGAGGACTCAGCAGGACCTTCATTTCATGCTGGGAAAACTGAGGCAGAAAGCAGAGAAAATGACTGCACTTAGATGCCAGCGTTAGGGAGGAGGGAAGTTTAGATCCAGCAGTATCTGGAGTGCAGAGATGGAGGAGGCTCTCAGGGAGCTGGCAGCAGGAACAGGCATCCTCCCACAGGCACTCTGCCTCCTGACCTCCAGCACTCACTGTGGCCGTTAGACTGCATGTAGCATGCAGTGTATGTGTGCACATATACGTGTACATATCAACAAGTCAGGAAACCTTGAGTTCAAATCCAGGCTCAGACTTTTATTTGCTGTGTGGTCCTGGGCAAATCACCTAAGCTCTGTCTTCCTTAGGCTCCTCACAATGGGGATAACAACAGCCCTGCCTTCTAGGGCATTCATGAGGTTCAAACAAGGTAACTCCAGGGGTGAAATGTGACACTCAGAAAGGCAAAGCTCTTCTGGTACTTCTGAAGCGCCCTCCGTTCCTGTCTGTGCTCACCTGTAGCTGCTCTACTGGACTCCCAGGAGATAATGAATCCTTAAACAAAGGTTGGGAATTGATCTGCAATCTCAGGGGCTTGCCTTCCCACCTGAAATAACTCTCCAGTGCCCAGGAGGATAAGATTCCCCAGCTGATGCCCTAGCTTTGTGGCACGTTACCCCAGTCTTCCCAATTTTGAAAGTAAATCCTATATAGTGCAACACCTAGAGGGAGAGTAGAGAGTGTGGTCTTTGAGTCTGTGGGGCCTTGTTTCAGATCCTCCTTTGGACACTTGCTGAGTGACCTGGGCATTCCCTTCACTTGAGTCCGCACCCATCGAGCATCACACTACAAAGACCTTGGCAGGCCCTGCAGGAGACCCTGACCGCTGCGTTTGTCTCATTCTGGGATCTTCCTCCATGATGGAGGCAGATGATTTTCATAATACAGGGCAGAGCAGCCACTTTCTGCCTGGTCTTCCTTGCCCTCCTTTTCTCCTTCCTTGTTTGTTCTGTGGGCTGTTTCCTAGGAGAGGGCTCCCCTTAGGATGGACCCTGCCATTGCCTCCCCACTTCTTCCAGCTTGCATTTCTTGCCATGACTGGCCAAAGGCATGGCTTCTCTCCTGGTCTCTTGTCCCTAAAAATAGGCATTCAAAGTTTTCCAATAAGGGCTTTTACTGCAGGTAACAGCAGGATATTGGGACCAGGGAGTCCTCTCTATGACCCTGCTCTTTCTCACTCACATGGTTGAAGGAAAGACAGTGGCCCATGCAGTGGTAGGGCTTTGGGCACACAAGAGTGAGATAAGAATCCTTAGCATTTCCAAGGAATGGAAACACAACCTCCTCGAGTCTTCTGGGTGTTTACTTAGAGTACCTGGGTTTGAGAGGGGGACCCAAAGGACAAGGAGGCACTTCACCATTGCTGGAGTCTATTGTAGGATTGAGGTGTGGTATAGGAGTGGGTGTTAGAGCCATCTGTGGCTTCCCCAAATGACTGCTTAGAAAAGGCACGTGCCAAGGGGCATATAGTAGGTACTCAATAAATGTTTCCCATTTATCTTGGTGATTACTGTTGACAAGATAGGTTGATTGAGAAGAACTTTCAGAAGCCAGGGACATTTCATTCACTTCAGAATTCCTTGTATATTCCCTGCTGTTGCCTGAGCAGAGGGAAGCCCTAGAATGACATGTGTGAGAATGTTGTTACCCTCTGATTCTTTACTGCATTCCTCTAATTCCAAAGCATCGGTACTCTAACTTCTCTCTGGCATGTAGTCTGATGAAAGAGAGGCCTTGGGAAGGCCTTTGTCAAAGCATAACTTATCTCTGAGGAAGCATATTCCCAGCCCAGGGAAACCACACTTCTTTTAAAATGATGGGGGGAAAAACCCACCTAAATCTAGTCTCCCCATCTATACCACAGCAGTTGGCAAGGCTTCACTTGGATCAATCACAGGGGAGAAGAGGCCCTCTCCTTCCTACCACTAGCTTCTCCCTCTAGCTCCCTCGGATGCCAGGGGACAACAGGCATTAGATATGATGTTACTATGTAACACCCACTCTAACACCGTTGGGGTGCAGCACAGGATGGAGATATTTTCCTTCACACAATCTCCTTTCTTCCCCTCTTCCCCCCCCCCCCCCATTCTTTGGGAGGCCAGCACGTTAAGTCTCTCCACTCTTGTTTTTCCAAGAGATTAACATGCCAAAACTCCCCAGTGAATCATTCCGCATATGAAGTCTATCCATTTAGGATTCTGTCACTAGGGGGTATAAAAATAGAAAAGATATCAAACATTTTATGGAGGGAATTATAACCATTTTGGGAATAAGGGAGAGAGAAAGAAAAAAATCATTGATAGTTGCATTGACAAAAGCCTATTAAGGGAGCCCTTTGGCATAAGAGTTTACAATTAGGATAAATGGTGGGTTCAACTTCCTTCAGTTCAGTTCATTATTTTTAAAAGTTCACTCCAAATCTCCTAATGTAGTGTGTGATTTCTGCAAGTATCCTCATAGCATCTCCTCCAGAAGGTCCACTTTCCTGGTCCAGGGTGTTGGTGATTGTCTTTTCCTAAAATTACTTTAAAAGACCTTAAATTTAAAATTTTTAGGATACTTATATAATCCATTCCCCTCAGGAGGGTATATACCAACAACAGAATTGACACAGGATGTGTGGCTAAGCTATAAGGTTTATGAATCAATTCTCCCAAAAACAAGAAGATAGAGAGAAATTAAATTTTAAAAATACATATTAAAATCCTATATGTATAAAATGATGAGTATAGATTAAAGTCATAACAGGTCCTTGATTCACCATCAAGGTCCAATCGAGGTAACACATCCTACAAGCATGCAGGACAGGTGCAACAGTATGGCACTTGCCCATCATCAGCCAGGATTATAGAAAATTGCCATACTAAAGAAGAAAAAGGGACAAAAGTCTGAGGTAAAAGGGAAGTATCATTCCCCGGACTGATTTCTGCTTCAGTCACAGGGATAGTAAACCAAAGTTAAAGCCAAACAGAGATACATGTTAATCATATATAAAGATAAGAAACAGGGAAGTTCAACATCAAGACTTGCCGAACAGCTGCTTCCATGAATCTTCAGAGACAGGTCCTCTGTCTTGGCATTGATCCTAACCAACCTCACAGGAATTGTTGGTCTCCTAGACCTTGTGCTCCTTTGCATTGAGTATTGGCTCATTAGCAGTCCCTCCAGAAATTAGATAACAAATATCAGTTAAAGTTCCATAAAATTTAACACTGCATCATTCGGGGGTAGGGTGAGAAGCGGAGCCATTTGGACTTCCTCCTCCTAACTCCTTTAGGTTGAACTACTCATTTAACCACTTAATTAAATATTATCTTACCGTTTTCTTTGTAAATGTCACACACATTTGCGCAGAGGCATTGGTTTAAATCTCAGGCGTGTCGGGGGCAAGCTAGGCTAGCACCTGCCTGCTTTTTTGTGGTAAAATAGAATGATGGAACTCATTCTTAAACTGAAAATGGCAAGATTCATTTTTTTTCCCTAATGGAATATGTGTGGGTTGCCCTCCTCTTCCCCCCAGTTTATGTCAATAAGGATAAAACTACCCATTTATATAAAATTTCTCATTTTTTGGTCCTATTTCTCGTTCGACTCATTGCTCCTCCCAAAGACATGAACCCCGGTACCAGCCCTGCCTTAGGGACAAGGAGGCAGAACCTGAGAGTGGGGACCCAACCTCCCTTGGCTCTTACAATTTAGAACTGGGAAGGACCTAGGGCTCATCTGATTTGAATCTTTATTTTTGCAGAGGAGGAAAGTGAGGCCAGAATGATTTTCCCAAGATAACATTTGCTAGTAAACAGAAGAACTGGTCACTGGGATATTGGAGTGAATGCATTTTGGCTAAATCTGGTATTTTTCTGCCCAGAAATAGTCCTTCCAACCCTACACCAAGTGCTGACATGTAAATTCCTTAGTCCCTTTAGGAAACAGTGGGTAGGGAGTATATAGACTAGAACAGAAGCCAGAACACTTTTGTAACATTTGAGACTGGAGAGAGGTTAAAGCCTAGTGGTCTGGCTTTGGGGCAGTTTTCTTTTTCAAAAACTAAATTTATCATCTTGTATTTACATCAATGATATTTTTTAGTCTGTCCTTGTAACAAAGAATGAAAAGAGAAAAATGCTTAATTAGACTAACTATTCCATTGAAAAGGTCTCACTCGAGCATCATCCCATACCCCGATGCCTCACCTCCAGCCCTATCCTGGCAGAGAAAGGCACATGTCTTCCAGCGACCCGAGGTGGGCTCTAGCTCAGCAGTTCTTTTTTTCTTATTTTTGCTCCATGAAGATCGTCTGTGGTATCTCCCCTTCCTCTTCCCCCCCATCCCCTGAGGTAATTTGAAACATTGTTTAAGGCCTGCGGAACTAGAAAGACCAGCCACAATGTTGTTGGAAGTCATGTTGCATCTGTCCTTGTCATAATGAGATTTCTAGTTGCTTTTAGAAACGCACAGTTCTTTTCATTGCTGTTTGATTTCAATCCATAGCTCTTCTTGAACTGCGGTCCTTTGGGTTTTTTTTTCCCCTTCTTCTACCTCAGAGTCTATCACCCTGTTATCTAGCTAGGTGTGTTCTTGTTGGGACGGCTCTTCAGTGGCTACTGTGGAAACCCCATAGAGGTTGTAACTGTAGATAACAACTAATCCAACAAACCACTTTTCCTTTGTATACCCTTGGTGATAAAAATGGGAGAGCACTGCTTCTATGTGAAGAGCTACTATAAGAACTTGCAATTCCTGAAGAGCATTTAACATCCTTTTTTTTTTTAAACCCTTACCTTCCATCTTGGAGTCAATACCATGTATTGGCTCCAAGGCAGAAGAGTGGTAAGGGTAGGCAATGGGGGTCAAGTGACTTGCCCAGGGTCACACAGCTGGGAAGTGTCTGAGGCCAGATTTGAACCTAGGACCTCCCGTCTCTAGGCCTGGCTCTCAATCCACTGAGCTACACAGCTGCACCCATTTAACATCCTTTAATACAATGCCCCGTGACTATAAAATGCCTTCTCTTAGCAAAGGACTGGTCGTAGGCTCTCTCAGACTTACTACTTTGCTGAAGGCCAGGACCTTGCTTTTAGCCCACAGCCTCTTCGGTGTTGTGGGAACTGAAGGGAAATTTGGAAATTTGAAAACAGTCATTTAATCAATTGGATCTCATAGAGGGTCTCTTTAATTGCCCTCCAAAATAGCCAGGAGCCTTCAGGAGATAGCTATGATGTGATACCACATGAATATAGAATCCTCTTTCTATTCTTTGCTTATGAAAATTTTCATATTGGTATTTGTCCCATTCAGAATAACAAAAAATAAAAAAATTAATGTTAAAACCCCACAAACTTCCCCACTCCTACCCTCCAATCAATAATATTTTCCCAGTTTCATGTAAACAAAAAATCCTTGACATTCAATTTCTAACATTTTGAGTTCCACACCCTTTAGACTCCCTAAGACAGCAAGCAATTTGATAATGGTAATACATGTGCTGTCATATAAAACCCTTTTCCATATTTGTCAGTTGTGGAAGAAGACAGTTAAAAAAGAACCACAGAAAAAATAAAGTGAAGGATAGTCAGCTTCTCTGTGCATTCAGGTCTCTCAGTGCTTTCTTTGGAGGCAGAGCTCGTTTTTATTGTTGTTGCCAGAAGTTCTGTTCAGTTTCCCTCTCTAAAGGAATTCATGAAGGATTTCTGTTTCCACTTTCCTAACTTCCTTCATTGCTACTTTCTACCACAGAAGGTGGCCTGGAAGAGATGGTGGAGGAACTAAACAGTGGGAAAGTGATGTATGCTTTCTGCAGGGTGAAGGACCCCAACTCCGGCTTACCCAAATTTGTCCTGGTCAACTGGGTACGTAGAGTTTTTATTTCCAGTTTCCCTTTAGAATGAACTCTTCTTGGCTTCCAGGGTTGGTACATTTTTTTAAAATGCAGATTCTAAGAGATGCCTTAGGCTTTTATATGATCCCTAAGATAGAGAATTTCACATTTTAAACCATAAATTACTGACTTGTCATATAACTTGTGACAAATAGCCTTTTTCTCTCTCTGCCTTGGTTTCATCATTTGTACATGAGGTAGAAGTGATACTGCATTCCTAAGTCCTCAGTATGAAAAAATAGAAGGTGCAGGCCTGTTTAGGTGCAGTGCAAGATAGCTTTTTTTGATATCCTAGGGATTCATTGCTCAAAGCTTCATTCTACCTAGTTTATTTTGTTACATACAGAATCGGGCAGGGAGTCAGATTAGATGATCTAAGGTGTCAACTGTTAGCAGAAACTTTGGGCCATTCAGTTGTTCAGGAAAACTTCCTAATTATATCTATCTGATCATGGAATGGATTTTCAGGTACTGATGGTGTTCAACCAGAAACTGGATGCCCACTTACCTCCCAGAAATGCTAAAGAGGGGCTTCACCTGTTGGATAGAATTGGGTTAGATGACTCCAGAAGTCCTTTATATAGATAGCTCTTGGATTCTTTTAAGATGGTGAAAAAGTGTACATTGTTATTGAGAAAAGCAAGCCTGAAAACACTGGTTTGGTTACTCATTCTTCACTAGATGGTCATCTCGGGTGAGTAGAGACAGGTAGAAGGTACCCTTAGTAATGAAATCTCTTTGGAGTTTTAAATCTAAATGTAGATGTCCTCAGCAGAATTTAAATGCACCAGCAGGACGTAGTGGAGCTCAGAGAGGAAAAAGTAATACCTTGAATTGCTCCTAAAATGGAAACCCAAGTGCTTGGCCCCACTGTTTCTTTTCTCAATGGCTGTATCATAGGGTCCTAAATTGAGACTCACTGCTGGGGAAAGTTGGGGTCATCATATTCAACCCCTTCCCTGAACAGATGAGGAAAAAGGCCTAGAGAGTTAGATGACTTGACCACAGTAGCCAGGAAGGGAGGACTCTCAAGCCCTTTTCCACTGTGCTCTAGGCTGCCTGGCATAGATTGATGAGACCTTGACAACAGGAGAGCTATGAGAGTTTTGGCTAATTTGAGCTTTGTTGTTTCCTGCTTATGCTTTGGGGTTCTGCCCTGGGGCAGGATCCTTCTGGAGATGAGCCCATCTAGAGTAACAGGGCAAGCCCTAAGATGAAGCCCTCACTCCTTGTGTTGCAGACGGGGGAAGGAGTGAATGATGTGCGAAAGGGAGCCTGCGCTAACCACGTCAGCACCATGGCCAACTTCCTAAAGGTAAAGGTGTCTCTAGTGCTCTGGGGCCTCACCTAGGCCTTCTCTCTGCCACCCTGACTTGACTGCACACTTCTGTGTCTGTTATGGGCGCTGCTGTTGGCTAGCCTCCTGGGTTCATCGGATTCTTCCTTCTCTGTTGCTCTCCATAGCACCAATGGGTGCCAAGTTTTTCCATTCTAACACTGACATATCTCTTCCATTTTTCCTTTATTTCAAGTCAGTAGGCATTCATTAAGTACCTACTATGTGCTAGGCACTGTGCTAAGCTCTGAAGTTACCAAAAAAGGGCAAAAACCTGTCCCCACTCTCAAGGTGCTCACACACTAGTGGGGAGACAGCTCTGCACAGGGTAAACTGTCCTCTGCAGAGGACAGACACTAGCATTGAGGAGAGTCGGGAAGTATTTCTTGTTGAAGGTGGGATCTTAACCAGAGAAAATGCTTGGAATTGGAAGAGGGGTCAGTGTAGCAGGGTCAGAGAGTGCCAGTGGGGGGAGCAGGGCCATGTCTTTCTCACTGCCATAATCTTAGGTCCAGCCTAAATCACCTTTCCCCTTTTTACTGGGCTGCTTGATTCTAGTCTCTGCCCCTTCTAATCCGTTCTATACTCTGCTGCCAGATCCATCTTTCTAAGGCTTAGCTCTGAGCACTTCCCCTTCCTGCTCAAAAACCTTCAGTGACTCCCCATTAATTAATGGATAACATCCAAGCTTCTTGGCCTACATCTGCTCCCCTAGCATTGATCTCAGCTTGTCTTTCTCTCTCCCATTGCCCGCCTACATGTGTGTACATCAATGATTCTCAGGGGGTCTTCTGCAGCCGCTAGGTATGCCATGAGACTTTGGATGCTGTATTGCAGATAAGAGAAAAAGTTTAAGTAATTTTGTTAAATTGTAATTAACCCAGAGGAAGTGTGGTATAGTGGATAGGGAACCAGTCTTGGAGCCAAAGAAGACTTGTGTTCAAGCCCTTCCTCTAACATGCTTGATTTAGGACCATGGGTAAGTCACTCCGGTGCTCTAGGCCACTTTCTAAGACTAACTTGCAGAACTTAGTTGGTAGGAGAGGACCCATGGGCTCATTTTTTATCTTAGTTGGCATACACACATACTGTGTAAGTATAGCATGTGCAGAATAAACATAACTTGCTGTTATCCAAATGTACTAAATACCTGAGACTTTGAATTCTCAAAGAATCCAACAAAAACAGCTACTTTTATGGTTGGAAGTATTCCTGTGTTCCTATCATGTTACCAGCTTAAGTGTTCAGTGTGTCATGGTGTGCCCTGAGAACTGCTGCTTGTGGTTGGGCAACTTCAAATCAGGCAGCTCACTGTTCCCCAGATGCCCTGCATTTGGATCATTTCGGTCCTTGCTCGGGGTTCTCTTTGCCTGCATATCCTCCCCTCTGTTCTCCATCCTTCAGATCCTGCTCATCTTTTAGGGTCTGTACAAATCAGAAAAGGTCTCTTTCCCAAAGCCCTCTGTGATTTCCTCTTATTTCTCTGAGCACTCTTTGATTTGTGTGGTGCGGTGGTACAATCATGCCCTTTATTTGACGGGCTTGGTCTTTTTTCCCTTGCTAGAGTTATCAGCTCTTCAGAGGCCAGATTTGTCCTCTATGTCTTTTCTGAGATCTTGCACTAAGGTGTCAATTGGTGTTGAATGAATAAAAATTGAGAGGCAGCGTGGTGTGGTCAGCAAACATTTCTGGAACACCTACTGTGGCCTGGGCACTGTTCGAAGTGTTGAAAATACAAAGAAGGGCAAAAGGCAACCCCTACCCTCTAGGAGCTCCCAGCTAGTGAGGGAGATGACAGGCAAATAAACGTGTTGGGACAAACTACAGAGAAGTATCAGTAGGAAATGAGGGGAAAAGTGCTGGGATAAGAGGGGCTGCCAAAGGCTCACATACCACACATGGAAGACAGAGACAATCAATGCCTGGCAGTGGGAGATGGAGAGTCCTGCCTCAAAGCCAAGAAGACCTGGATTCAAGTAGTGATTGGCCTGGCATATGCTGGTTCAGTGACCCTGGACAAGCCTGGGCCTCTCAGACTGGTAATTCTTCAGACCCTCAAGTGGAGAGTGCCTGACTACATTATGATGAGAGAGTTCCCTCACAAAGAATTTTCTTCACCAATGAAATCGCAGGTTCTGCTCCCAAACTTTGCCCACCTATGCCAACTCCCACACCTGCTGTCTTCTTCAGCTCTCTGGCAGGAGCAGGCTCTTGGCTGTCATAGTCTTGACATCAGCACTCTTTAGAAAGGCATCTGCCAGGCCTTGTAGTTGGTCAGTCTTTTGGTAAGTCTATGTGAAACATAGAAACATTTTTCTGCCATGGAGTTCTATGTTGCTTTGCCTAGGGGGACAGATGCCCTCAAGTGTGCTGCCAGAAGCACTTCCCCCTTACTCTCTATCCCTCAGGCCTTCCTCACTAAGTCTACAGGAAAGAAAGCTGAAGAAAGAGAAGTGGTTTACTTTTTGTAGATGCCTCAGTTCTCCAGGGTACCTTTTAGGGTAAATTTTTTTGGGTTGGAAAGTTTTTGAGCAGGGATGTCCTCACCTTCCTTCAGGGGCACTCCTTTGCTGAGCTTATAGAGGCAGGGAGAACCCTCCCAAAAGCGTCATGGATGCTGTTTTTCATTGGTGTCTGGGAGCTCCACAGAAAGGGGAAGTGTTGGCCCTTGGCTGATGAGATGCTCTGAGTTTTATGGGAACGTTTGGAGGCCAGTTGTCTGGGGGAAAGGAGCAGGCAGTAGGAAGGGGAAGAAGTGGCTCCAGGTGAGAGATCTTAGAGTTAAAAGTGAAAGGACTCAGCAGCTCTTGGGATTGTGGGGTGAAAGGTCTGAAAGAAGGCAGAGCTAGCCCTTCTGCCTGGCACAGGTCACTCACAGTCACACTTATCTGTCTTCTCTGCTTTGTTGTGTCAAACTGGATTCTTTAGAAATGAGCAGCTCTGTGTGTTGTGGGATGGGGTCCATAAATACCCACCCACCACTTGGTGGCTGGGCATTCCTGCCTCCAAGTAGTGCATCTGCCTGCAGGGGGCTCACGTGACCATCAATGCTCGGGCCGAGGAGGATGTTGAGCCGGAATCCATCATGCAGAAGGTCGCCAAAGCTTCGGGAGCAAACTATAATTTCCACAAGGAGAGTAGCCGCTTCCAAGACTCGGGCCCCCAGGCACCAGTGGTGAGTTCTTGCGCCAGGGTTGGAATTGTGTATCGGCCTTGCCAGGAGATTTCCTCCATGAAGAGAAGCACAGAGGAGGTGGGATATAGATGACCAGATTTCCTGGTCCCTGCCTTTTGATGTCCGTTTTGCTCAGAAGTAGCAGGACTAAACGTCTGGTCCCTCTTGAGACATTCAGTCCTTCTTGAAGTGCTTGATGTTGAACTTATGCGATGAGGTCTGTCTGCTTCAGGGGTTCTAGGCCCTCCACTCTAGTTCTAGATGTTGGGACATGGCCTTCATAACTGCGACATGATATAATCTCTCCACATAGCGGAAAACCAAACTTTGTCAGTGTGACAGATTCTAAAATGGAAGTTGGGCTGGGGGTGGGGGGCAGGTAGGATGAGATGGGTCCCTGCTCTATCTCCTGAAATAGTCCACTTGTGCTGGCAGTCTGTTCAGGAAGTGGTGTGGTTCCCAATCCAAAATGCAGGAACTCTTGCTATTTAGCATAGTTTGGATGTCCACTGGCAATAATCACCCTTCTGTGTGAGTAGTTGAATTTTCTGTGGTTGTTGCTTTGGGTTAAGATGCCCAGGAAGAGCCCTTACTCTTAGGAGCAAATGGTACCTCCTGATCCAGCTGGCTTCTGTGTGTGTGCAAAGGCCACATGTGTCCATTCAGTCTAGTACTTCTGCCAGTGCAGAGCCCCCCTCCTATATACAGTTGAGGCTTTTCCATGTAGGTGAGCCTGTCTCATACACAAACATGGCCATCTTTAGGAATAACTGAGCCACCTCTAAGGTGATTTGGAATCCAGGCTCTTTGGGCCCTTTCTGGCCACCAGCCCAAGGGAACTGGACTAGGATCCAAGTGGGCAGGTAAGGGAGGCTAATGGCCATCTTGCACTTCTTTGTGGTAGAGTTGTAGAGTGCTCTGGTGTCCTCTTCTCCAGGGTCCTGTTCCCAAGAGGAGCTTGATGCAAAGCGACTATCTGACAACACTTGCCATAAGTTCTGAACCTCTTGATTTAAGGAGAAGTTTCTGGAAGTGAGAAAATTTTATGACTTTATTTGCACTGAAATTGCTTCCTGTTGGATCTCATGTCAAAGAGGCTGTGGAATGAAGTTTTCCTTCAAGGCCCAGGTTGTCAGTGAAAATGGTCTGTCTCTCCACAGGGCTCTGTGTACCAAAAAACCAATGCTGTGTCTGAGATCAAAAGGGTTGGTAAAGACAGCTTCTGGGCTAAAGCAGAGGTGAGTGTTTGGGGGTAGGGATTGGATTACAACAAGATTTTCTGTATTCTGAATGATAATGAGCAAGAAGTTGACTTGAGAGGGAAGTTAAGTGGGATCAGTTGAGAGGCCTAATCTGGGAAGCATGTGTATTAGGGATAGAGAGACAAGCAAGAGTTGGGTGCCCATCTCAGTGACCATTGGTCCAGAGAGGAGGATGGCACCGGGGGAGTGGGAGGTGCTCAAGGATTCAGCTTTCCATGTTCCGGAGGTGGGGAGGACACTTGAGGGTCCATGTCCATGTTTTCACAGAAAGATGAGGAGAATCGTCGGCTGGAGGAGAAGCGCCGGGCAGAGGAGGAGCACCAGCGATTGGAGCAGGAACGTAGGGAGCGAGAGCTGCAAGAAGCAGCCAACCGAGAGCGGCGCTACCAGGAACATGCCCATGAGATTGACACCCAGAGGTGAAAATTGAGCCCTACTGGCTTCATCCCATGGACCCAAGTACCTCTTTGTTATTTTGTAAACTGATTTTTTTAAGTTAACCAAAGTTCCCTTCCCATCTCTTCCCTCCCCTCCCCTTCCCTTCTTCCTTTCCTTTCCCTTCCCTCCCCTCCCTTCCCCACCTTTCCCTCCCCTCCCCTTCCCTCCCCTTCCTTCCCCTCCTCTTCCCTCCCCTCCTGTTGCTTCCTGTTGGATCTCATGTCAAAGAGCCTGTGGAATGAAGTTTTCCTTCAAGGTCCAGGTTGTCAGTGAAAATGGTCTGTCTCTCCACAGGGCTCTGTGTACCAAAAAACCAATGCTGTGTCCCTTCCCCTCCCCTTCCCCTCTCTTCCTTTCCTCCTTCCCTCTTTCCTTCCCTCCTTCCCTTTTTGTTATAATCAGTTCTGAGTATTGGTTCCAAGGCAGAAAAGTAGTGAAGGCTAGGGAGTTGGGGTTAAGTGACTTGCCCAGGGTCACACAGCTAAGATATGCCTGAGCATGGATTTGAACCCAGGATCTCTCCCCTCTCCCACCCTGACTCTCAGTTCACTGAGCCACCTAGCTGCCCCATTATCTATTTCTTAGTGAGTGTTTCCCTTCCAGTACAAATCCAAAGGAGATTCTGAAGGACATCTTAGCATGGGGGGAGGTCATGGTTAGCTAGAAGGGTTAGATCTGATTCTAATATTATTTCTTTTTCCTTTTACCCAATTTACCTGATAGAAAGTATGAGCAGGAGCAAGAGAAGATTTCAAAGGAGCAACAGGTGAGGATGAGATGACTGTTGACATTTGACCTGTCCTGATACCTTGAGCTCGAAATGAGTGGATGGAAGACTCTGAGTGAGGGAGTGAGGCCATGGGACTTAAGTACAGCTAGATGTCCATCTGAGATAGGCCCAGAAGCAGGGGGGACTTAGGGGGGACTCCAAGCTCCAACACCTGGCTGGGGGTCCCGTGGTGGAGGGCTTTCAGTCTTTTTCCTGCTTACAACTGTAAAACAGGGATAATATTTGTAAGCCTTGGAGGATTGGGATCCCCAGGCCAACCCAACCCAACAGGTGTTTTTCAGCCCCCAATAGTGTGCTGGATGCTGGAGAGACAAAAACACTCTCTGCCCTGAAGGAACTTGCCTCCTCCTGGGGGTGGAGGAGGAGTTGGGCTTGGGACCCAGAGCAGAGACCGCTCCGAGCATCAAGAGGAGCCTTGCAGAGGGGCCAGGCCAGGAGGTGGTGTGAGGATTAGGCTGTGCAGAGGCACCCTGAGGAGACTGGGGGAATATTGGTGCTCTTTCACACTTGGCTTGCCCTTTCCTGGGGAGGATGTCAGGGGGGATTCTGTGTGACATTCACCAGAGACCCCTCAGCTCCCATTCTAGACTCCAGGCCCACAAGGCTAGTCAGGAGTATTTAGGCCAAGGCTTTAATGACCAAGAAGCCTCAGCAGCCTTGGAGAACTGGAGCCCTCTGCAGTTGGGTTAGTGGAGCTTACTCCAGGCAGAAGGCAGAAGATTTCAAGGAGGGAGCCCGGCCTCATGATTGACTGTCTAATGAGTCATGAGCACATCACTTCTTCTCTGCCCTTTTTCTCACTGTCAAATAGGGCTAATGATACTTGGACTGTTTATTCAGGGCCATTGTGGGAAAGCACTTGGGGAATTAGGTGACACTGCAAATGGCCCCGGCCAGCGTGGGTTTTTATGCACATGTCCTCCTCTAGGAAGCAGCATCTTATCGACCAACAAACCCACGAGATATTTTTAAGCAGAAGGAGAGAGCGATGTCCACAACGTCCATCCTGAGCTCTCAGCCAGGTGAGTGGGCCCAGAGTGGGGCTGTCTGGATATGAGTCTTGTCAGGGAGGAGCTTAAGCTGCGAGTCGTCTTTTGGGTCAGACTCTAGAAACAAGGGCCCACATCTTGGTATTATCTGGTTCTGTTGCCTTTTTTAATTTTGTGACATATTTCCCAGTTACATTTAATCTAGCTGAACCTGCATGCAGGAGTATTGTGCCTGTAGTGGGCCCATGCACTGTGTTTTTTTTTTTTTAATATATTTTATTTGATCATTTCCAAGCATTATTCGTTAAAGACATAGATCATTTTCTTTTCCTCCCCCCCACCCCCCATAGCCGACGCGTAAGTCCACTGGGCATTAGATGTTTTCTTGATTTGAACCCATTGCTTTGTTGATAGTATTTGCATTAGAGTGTTCATTTAGAGTCTCTCCTCTGTCATGTCCCCTCAACCTCTGTATTCAGGCAGTTGCTTTTTCTCGGTGTTTCCACTCCCATAGTTTATCCTTTGCTTATGAATAGTGTTTTTTTTCTCCTGGATCCCTGCAAGTTGTTCAGGGACATTACACCGCCACTAATGGAGAAGTCCATTACGTTCGATTATACCACAGTGTATTAGTCTCTGTGTACAATGTTCTCCTGGTTCTGCTCCTCTCACTCTGCATCACTTCCTGGAGGTTGTTTCCAGTCTCCATGGAACTCCTCCACTTTATTATTCCTTTTAGCACAATAGTATTCCATCACCAACATATACCACAATTTGCTCAGCCATTCCCCAATTGATGGGCATCCCCTCGTTTTCCAGTTTTTGGCCACCACAAAGAGCGCAGCTATGAATATTCTTGTACAAGTCTTTGTGTCCATTATCTCTTTGGGGTACAGACCCAGCAGTGCTATGGCTGGGTCAAAGGGTAGATATTCTTTTGTCGCCCTTTGGGCATAGTTCCAAATTGCCCTCCAGAATGGTTGGATCAGTTCACAGCTCCACCAGCAATGAATTAATGTCCCTACTTTGCCACATCCCCTCCAGCATTCATTACTTTCCTTTGCTGTTATGTTAGCCAATCTGCTAGGTGTGAGGTGATACCTCAGAGTTGTTTTGATTTGCATCTCTCTGATTATAAGAGATGTAGAACACTTCTTCATGTGCTTGTTAATAGTTTTGATTTCTTTATCTGAGAACTGCCTATCCATTTCCCTTGCCCATTTATCAATTGGAGAATGGCTTGATTTTTTGTACAATTGATTTAGCTCATTATAAATATGAGTAATTAAACCTTTGTCAGAGGTTTCTATGAAGATTTTTTCCCAATTTGTTGTTTCCCTTCTGATTTTAGTTATATTGGTTTTGTTTGTACAAAAGCTTTTTAGTTTGATGTAGTCAAAATTATTTATTTTACATTTTGTGATTCTTTCTATATCTTGCTTGGTTTTAAAGCCTTTCCCCTCCCAAAGGTCTGACATGTATACTATTCTGTGGTCACCCAATTTACTTATGGTTTCCTTCTTTATGTTTAAGTCACTCACCCATTTTGAATTTGTCTTGGTGTAGGGTGTGAGGTGTTGATCTATTCCTAGTCTCTCCCACACTGTCTTCCAATTTTCCCAGCAGTTTTTATCGAATAGTGGATTTTTGTCCCAAAAGCTGGGATCTTTGGGTTTATCGTATACTGTCTTGCTGAGGTCGCTTTCCCCCAGTCTATTCCACTGATCTTCCTTTCTGTTTCTTAGCCAGTACCAAATTGTTTTGATGACTGCTGCTTTGTAATATAGTTTAAGGTCAGGGACTGCAAGGCCCCCATCATATGTGTTTTTTTTTCATTATTTCCCTGGATATCCTTGATCTTTTGTTCTTCCAAATGAACTTTGTTATGGTTTTTTCTCCATGACTGTGTTTTAAGACAACTGCACTGTAAAGTGATACTTTGGATGCTACTCTGGGGATTTTCGAGTTCTTTGTGTATCCTTTTTGGCACTGTCTCAGGTTGTATTCTGAGTGCCCTTCCTGGCTTCTCGAAGAGAAGGGGTAATGACCACCCAGCAGACAGCCTTTACTTGAGGCTTTGGGGGCTGCCTTTATAACACAGTATATTCTCCTTCACTGAAGGTGTTCAAGCAGATGCTTAAGACCACTTAATTGGGGGGTTGTTGTAGAGGAATTAATGCTGTTAATGAGGGAGGACTAGACCAGATAACATTCTCAGGTCCCTTCTGGGCCAAGTGTAGTTGGTGGACCTTTCTGTACATCCAGGTGTGCCTGTCTTCCTATGCACCCTTCACTAAAAGGAAGGGAGGAAAGGCCAAGATTTCCAATGGTGTCTGGCAGTGTACTCTGTAGCTCAAGCCCTATGGGACTTCAAAATTGATTCTCCTGGTTTAATCAGGATAGGGGTGATCCCTGAGTTCCCCTTTCCCCTGGAATAGTTTTCCATTAATATGCAGAGAAGTGCCTTGGGCATTCACCAGGAAAACCCTGATGGTCCATCTCTACTTTTCCCCTACCCTCTGCCCACATTTGCTGGCTTTGCTTTTGTGTGGGCTCTTAAGAAACAAAGACCTTGATGTTGACAGGGGCAAAGGGGAGATTTCATCTCAAAATGAGAATTTGGCCTGGGATCCAGAGGAACTGGGTTTTTTCTGAGCTTGATCTTCATTTCTTGGGGTTTGTGCACATTCAGATAGTTATTAATTCAGCCAACATTCATTGAGTGCCTGCTGTGTGCAGAGCCAGGGTGAGGAAGATAGAAGCTGTCTGTGTCTTGGTGGGAATGTCTGGTCTGGGGATGAGGGGCATGCTGCATGTAAGACAGGGATGGTATACATTATGCCCTGAGAAGGGTCTTCCTAAGGGCCAAAGAAAAAGGCCTGAGGGGGAAGGAGTTTCAGGGAAATATTTCTAGAGGAGGGTTTCATCTGAGTTGAGCATGCAGAGGGTGGATAGAGCCAGGGAGGACAGTGTGAGCAGGGCCCCAACATGGGTATAGTGTACATCTAGGAGTCAGAGAGAGGGCTGGCTTAGGAGAGTGAGACTATGAGATGAGAGGGCTGCAAAAGGAAAATGGTGCCAGGTGGTAGAGGCCTTGAGTGCTAGGCAGGAGAGGCTGAACTCTGCTTGGAATCAGTGCTCAGCTCTTGGAGTTTTGGTATTTGCTTAGTGGTGTGCAGGATGGTTTGGGAATAGAGAGAGAATGGAGGGGGCCGATGCATTTTCCAGGTGTATTAATGAAGGCTTGTGTGAAGCTGTGGCCGTGATGATTCATTGAGGGGAGGGAACAGACTCGAACAATGTTTGAGAGCTAGAGCCACCAGGGGGTGTTGGCCTGCTCTTCCTTCTCCCTCCGCTCTCCATTTCCAAAGAGAACTTTAAGCCTTTCACTGGGGAAGGTACAGATAATGAAGGCAGAAGAGAGGAGGTTTAGAAGAAAAGCCGAGTCTGGCCTCTAACCAGGTGAATGTGAGAGAGGTGAATCTGGAGAAGCAAGTCCAGTGCTCAGAAAAGGGGCAAGCAATTAGAGAAGTGGGAGGACGAAACTCCTCTTGAGCTTGGGCAGGAAGCCATGGGACAAGGGCAAGCGGGATGGAGCGAGGCCAAGAGCACCAGCGTGAGGGGGAGGCCTGGGACGAGGCTGTTGGATTTTGTGATCAGGAAGCCAGTCAGTGGTTGAGTCTTAGGAGATTTGGGAGAGAGTGGTGAGGCAGACAGACAGACACAGATCTTCAGTAGCATCTTTCTAGTCTGATCAGCATTAAATAGCAATGCCATTTCTTGGTGAACTGTTGCATGTGTCAAGTAGTAGATAAGAGAATCTTCTATTTAGAACTGGAAACCAGAGCTATAAAGTGATTTGCTGAGGCTCACATGATATAGTAGTTCTGAACCCGAGTCTTCCTTTCTCCCAAGCCCAGTGTTCTATCCATCATACTACACTGTCTTCTAGAAAGAAAATGAGTAGGAAAAAAGAGGCTTCAGGCTATTAGATTTTCCTTTCCAAATGTGCACGTGACCTGGATATGTCTCACTGTCTGATTCCTAGGCAAGATTCAGAGCCCTTTCCTGCAGAGGCAGCACACCCAGCCAGAAGTCTCTATGACAAGAGAGCCCAGCCCAGCCTCCCCAGGACTTGGAACAAGTAACTCTCTTTGCATTTTGCGGAAGAGCGATGGCTCTTCTGAAGAGGCCTTGAGCCTTGGAAGCGAGTGGGAGGAGGGGTGCTGGGGTGCCACGGAGAATCTGGCTGACAGATCACTTTGTTCTCAGATTTCCAAGTGCAGCAGGACTTGGGTGCTGCTCATTCTCCAGGGCAGGCAGAAGAAGAAGGTTTTTACGAGAAGCCCCCAGAGCATGATCATCTTTATGAGGAGACCCCCCAGGTCAGGGCCATGGCATTTTCCCTTGGGAATCACTGTCAAAAATTGTGTTCAGTTATAACTCCTTTGACCACCTAGAGACCATCAGACCCAGTGGCATTGCTGGGCTTGTCAGGCATCAAGGAGCTAAGCAGGGATGGGGAGGCTGGTGGTAGTGGTCCAGGAGGGAGGCCTTGCTCTTCATGGCTCTGGCATTTAGCTAGGTTGTGGAGGCTAGAGGGGAGCTCTTTGAAGACTCATCCCATTACCCTGAGCCTCCCCACCCTGCATGGATGCTGCTCCTCCTCTGTCTAGAAGTCTTTCCTGGGACTGTGCTAGTAATAACAGGAATCATCCCTCTCTTTTCCCCTTCCTTGGGCAGGTTGAAGAAGAAACTGCCTATGACTACACGGACCACTACAAGCCAGGACCTGAGCTGGGCCAGAAGGGGCTTTGTGCCAGGGCCCTGTATGACTACCAGGCTGGTAAGGACCACTAATGTGCTGTCTCCCTGGTGGGGGGGTGGGGGGGCTGGTTAGCACTGACATTTCTGTAGACCACATTCAAGTTCTTCAAGGACTTTACATACTCTGTGACCACTTCTGGGCTCCTGAGGCTCTCAGCACAGATGAGGAAATTGAGGCCAGGAGGTTAGTGTCAAAGGAGGGATTCCAGGGCCCTTGTCCTTGACTCCTCTGCTAAAGTAAAATCCAGGCCTGGTGTTCTACAGGGCAGTGGTTCTGTCTAGAATTGTCTCTTAGCTTTTTGTCCCTACTTTATAGATCTTTGATTCTACTCTTGGGTGTCCTCTGCATGCACACAGATAAGTCTTAGTTCTTTCTTAGATGTCTGCCTAAATTTGGGGGGTTCCTCAGTTAACTGGTCCCCAGGCTGACCAGGAGCCCCTGAACTGAGCTTCTCTGGTGCTTGGAGGGATAGTCTGTGGTCAGCTCTGTAGTGGGAGCTGTCCCAGCTTGGTCAGTGTTTGGTTGCCAGAGTCCGTGCACCACAGGCCCAGGCTTCATCCCTGGGATTCTCTCTGGACCCCGGGGAGATGCAGGGAACAGCCCCGTCTGGGCATAAGAGTTGGCACCAACACGAAGAGAGGAGGGGCTGAAGGCAGAGAGGCCTGGAAAAGAATCCCCCACAGAGGGGCTGAGTGGGGAAAAAGAGCCGCTGGCTCCTGAGGTGTCCCTGAGGCCACTCCTGATGGAGAGTCTTGCTCTGCCTTTTCTTCCAGCTGATGACACAGAGATCTCCTTTGATCCTGAAAACCTCATCACAGGAATTGAAGTGATCGATGAGGGCTGGTGGCGGGGCTATGGCCCAGATGGCCACTTTGGCATGTTTCCTGCTAACTATGTGGAGCTAATTGAGTAAGGGCTGCCTGTTGCTGGAGTCATGAAGGCCATAGCCAGACTCTCCTTCACTCCACTGACGCAGCTTGGGACCTGCCTGACGAGGGACAAGAGGGCCCAAGAGCACCCTGTGAGCCACCCCCTCCGAAAGGCTTTCTCCTCACTGAAGAAGTGGTGAGGCGAGACCAGTTGGCGCCTTTCCAGGCTTCGGGGTCCCTTCTGCTGGCCTATAGTTTGGTCTGTCTCCCCAATTACAGCAATAACTTTGTGATTTCATGTCCTTACAAGGAGGCCTGGGCTGCCTGACCTGCCAATTTCTCCTAAACTTCTATCCCTTTCGGTGGCAATTAAGGCAAGCCTCTTCCCCTCACAGCCTCTGCGCCCTCCTGGCTTTGAGGGGGCAAGTGGCTGCAGGGGCACGGCTGAGTTTGATCCATTTCATTTTCCTCTGGCCTGGCTGCAGTGCTTGTTACTAGAGACCTTTGGGTAGAATGAGTTTAGGATGTGTTCTTAGGGAACCAAAACCAACCCGGGTTACCATGGTGTGGAGGCAGTTGGGGGCTTTGTTTTGGGGTTTGGTTTTTCTAACCTGTCGCTCTCTCCATTCCATTCTTCTGTTCCCTTGGCCCCAGTATGGGTGGGCTGGGGTAACAGCTTACACCTGTGGAACACATGAATCAGATTTGTGAAAATTTCTGCAAACATGACACGCCCTTCAATGTGACTCTCTGTTTGCTGTGTAACGTGAGCCTTTTTTTTAACCCATAACCTTTTGTCTTAGAATTGATACAGTGTACTGGTTCCAAGGCAGAAGAGCAGTGAGGGCTTAAGTGACTTGGCCAGGATCACACAGCTAGAAAGTTTTTGAGGTCACATTTGAACAGAGGCCTCCCATCTCTAAGCCTAGCTTTCTAAGCAGAGCCACCTAGCTTCCCCCATTGTGGGCCTTTTCTCCCAATATTCCATTTTATCTAGAAGCCAGGGCATAGAAACTTGGAGCACTTGGACTCAAGAACATCCCAGCTCTTGCTGCTTGCTTCTTCCTATTCCCATCGCATCCCAAAGCTTTATGCAAATAAAAACTAGCCTTTTCCCCCAGCGATATTGGGGCCTCTGCTGGGGGAAGAGGGAAATAGCAGTGGTATGACTTTGAAACATTGACAAATTTGCTTCTAGAACAAGCCCCTTGTTTGGGGGGAGCTCCTCTTCCCACCTGGGCCCATTTTGTTGGCCATCCCTCAGATGTCACATTCAAGAGGGTTACCCCTTATTGGGACCCCGCCATGTTCTGTTATCAGTTAAAGGGTTCTCTGTTAAAGTGGAACAGCCCCTTCACATTCTGGATTAGGGAACTCCACCCCAGAGTGTGAGCTTTCAAAATTCACCAAATGTTGTGTACTTCACAGCACCTAGAAGTTAGGAGGGACCTAGGGAGTGATGATGCCTCTGGCATTGCAGCAGCTGCAGTGCCTGGGGAGTGGTACCGAGAGCCAAATCAGAGAAGAATGAAAGCCTCCCACAGGCCTCCCTTGCCCAATCCTGCAGAACAGAAGCTAAGAGGGCCAGGGGTGGCCTTTAAGGATGCGACTCATGTGAGGGAGCTGGGATAGTGGTACCAGGTGCAGGTTTGAGAGGGTGACACACTTGTTCCCCATCACTACCCTCCCTGATCTAGCCCTTTGCACAAGAGTTTCTAGAACTAGCTTTTGCCCATGGGTCAGACACCTGCTCAGACTTAACAGGAGGAGTGAGTGGAGATTGATGGGGTTGACTTTATTGTACAGAGCTTGCTTCCAGGCTATTACTTGGCCTTGCCCTGGGCAGCCACAGCCTCCATGGCCTTTCGGACCGTTTCCTCATCCCCAAGGAACTGCATGGGCTTCGTGGGCTTCAGCTGCTCGTCGAGTTCATACACGATGGGGATCCCGGTGGGCAAGTTGAGTTCCATAATGGCCTCATTTGACATGCCTGTGAATAGCAGAGGAATTAGCAGTGAGCCCACTGCTTTGTCCCCGACTTCCTGCCTCCTGGGAACTGCCCAGGAAGTAGTACTGTTGGGGTCAAGTCAGGAGCAATGATTGGGCCCCATGGAGTGGACAGTGATAACCTCCTTGGCATTCCAGTGACCTTTACAGCCTGGGCCAGCTGGCCCTAAAGTAAGTCCCAGCTCAACAGCAAGATCCTAAAAAGTCAACGGAGAAAGGTCATGCAGAAGCCACTAGCACGGAGTCAAGTGCTCCATGGGTTGGGGGAGGTGTGGGGTGGCAAAGGTCCTGTCTGATGGTGGGAGATGTCATCCTTGGCCTATTCTGGAGACCAAGGAGCATCCTCTGCGCTCTGGAGCTGGAGACATCCTCCTTTTAGGATCACAGCTCTAACACTGGAGAGGACTTTGGAAGCTACCCAGTCCAATGTCCTCATTTCATGGATGAGGAAACTGAGGACCCCAGGGGCAGAGGTAGACTTTGAACACAAATTTATTTAGCTGGTCTTATTCAGGAGGTGCTGGGCATGATAGGAGTTTGGACCATATTAGGTTTGGGGTTTTTTCTTTTGGAGGGGGGAGGGGGAGGGTTTGGCTAGTTTTTAGACTAAGAGGGAGGAGAGTGGTGCTCTTCCCCCCCCCCCCCCCCCCAGTTTGGGATGGGTAGGGAGCCAGCTGCCTGTGGAAACTTGACCCTGTTGGGTCTCGGGTCTCAGGCTGTCACTCCTGCCCAGAATAGCAACATGACCTTTACCATCCTCACCCAGCACTGTTCCACCCAGTGTGTTCAGCTCTAGAGACAATTCCTTGGTGGTGGAAAAACTCAAGGTTGCCCCCCTCCCCCCCAATAACAGCTGCTTGCGCTTAGTCCAAGACCCCTGGAGTATCGGGTGTCAACACCGAATGTGCTTCTTCCCATGGAATCTACTTGCAGGACGCTCCCCACCCACTCCCAGTTTGGGGTTTTAGACACCTGGAAATACAGAAGTTCTCCACAAGGACCCTCAGACATCATCTAGTTCAACCTCATTGTGCAGATGAGGGAACCGAGGCCAGGATTTGCCTATGGTAGAGGTAGGGCCAAGATTCAGATCTTGGTCCCTGTGACTCCCAGATCCAGCTGTTTCCTCTGCCCAGCGGGGTGTTGGAAGACCACAAAGGAAGAGAGGGCCCCTCTGTCCTCTGCTCCTCAGGGAAAGGGTATGCTTGCTCCAAACTAGGATCTCAAAATGCTTCACACTTAGGACAAGTGAGTGAGAGAAAAGTCAAGTCAAGTTGAGGCCAGATGGGGCTGGAATGTGGAAGATCTTAGCCGTTCAGGTGAAGTCTAGATGGGCTCTGAATCCGTGACTGAACATACCTGCAATTGTCCCTACCCTCGTTCCCGCTTCTCCTGTTTATTGTTGCTTGTTGGTGACGTGAGCCTGAGGTTTGGGGTGCACGGATTCCCTGGGGGAATCCCTCTAGGGCTCGGCACCTGCCCCTTTGCCATGCTTCTGACAACGCTTTCCTTAGCTAAAAGCATCTGCTTCCTGAAGAGAAGTCTTTTTGCAGCTTTGCCCCTGCTTGTGCCCAGACAATGAGGGGTAAAAAGCAGACCCAGGATTCTTGTTCCATCCTCATCCCTAACTTATTGTGTGAATGAAAAGCCACAACCCTCTGGTCCTGTGTGTGTATGTGTGTGTATAAAGAAAAATCTTTATTTGTCTATCAGCAACGCCTTCAAGTTCCTTACCAGTGCCAGTGCCAGTGCCAGTGCCAGTGCCTGTGCCAGTGCCTGTGCCAGTGCCTGGGGACTTTTTAACACTCTTGACCTCTAATGATGCGCGTTCATAACCTGAGCATGCCATCACCGAAAACTTCAGGTATTCTTGTTGCGTACAAGTAGCTTCTTTGTTAGTAGCTTCTTTGCTATCTGCCTCATCATATTGCCAGAGCAAAAAAGAAAAATTGCAAAAAGCAGGAATTCACACTATTTAACCATGCAGAGTTAAAAAACATTTCATTAACCTGGGAGGCTCTTTTCTTCCCTGGAAGGGCAGTAAATGGATGGGGCCTAACCATCTTAATTGCTGAATGTGGATAATAATTCCCAACTCAACTCTTTCAGAGAGAAACCAAGAACTGGCATTCTTAGCAGCCCCTACTTCTGCACAGTAGCTTGCTGCTTCTCTTAATAACTGGCAGACTCCAAAGGAGAAAGGTAGCCTGACCCTCACCAGTTGGTGGTTCAGCTTTCACTGTCTTTGGGGCACATATGGTACTCATAGTGTGGTTTGGGTGTTAGCTGGGAAAGATCTGTTGTGTCCAAACAATATCAATAAAATGATCGCAGTGCATTTTCAGCAAACTTACTTAGGCAAGATACAATATATACCTTTCTTACCTTCTGAAAAGCTTACTGTATGTAAGTCAACTGGTTAAGTTCTGAGTTACTATACACTGCTTTGCTGGGACCCAACTTTGGGCTCTCAGACACTTGGATTTGAACACAATTAGGAAAAGGAAGACCTCAATATGCCGCCTTATTTACTCCATTCGGAAGGTCATGGAAGCAATGGGAAAGACTCATCCTGAGGTGTGGAAAGATAAACCTTGCTGGAGAAAGGAAAACGAGAAAATTTTTCAGGGTACAAATAACTTGGAGACAAAACAATCTTAAAAAACCTGAATTCCTAATGGCAATAACATTCATTGTTTCTCCCTTTCCTCAGAGAGTCCTCACCTGTCACCACAGAGCGGTTGCTCAAGTCTTCTTTTCCTGTGGCGATCTCGGGGGTTTTTTGGTGTCGCTTTCCCCCTCAATGTTCCAACCTTTGTCAAAATTACCTTTTTCAGTATATAGGCTGATTGGCCTGGAGCTTTGAGGCAAGAAGCCTTTATGATAAGGCACAGGACAAGAGGATGTCAGGCACCCTATGTATTATTCCTGGGTGCTTCTGTGGGTGGTCATCATACATGGCATTAATTAGTTGAAGATTTCAGGAAAAATGACACCAGGAGATTGTCATTCCTAATTGTCATTCCCAGCCCATGCTGATCAGAGAGGTCTATGGGACCTCGGAGCTTGTCAGGAAACCGAGTTTCAACCTTAGGCTGCAGATGGATGAGGCTAACGTAGAGAGATGGATTCCTTTCCTCCCTTACATGCCTCCCCATAAACAACTTTCCAAGGGACTGCTTGGAACCAGCACTTCCATCATAAAATGGGAGGCCAGATGGCATGTAGGAACATCTATAAAGGGGAGTGGAGAGTTGAGATCTACATTTTCAGGAGATGGTCAGACCTTGCCAAGTGAAGGCTCTCCACAGGAGCGCCCGTGGTCTCTAAGTCACCGGGGTACACTAGGGGAGAGACTTAAGAGTTACTGTGGCAGACAGCCCTGAAAGGGAAAAGGGTCCAGAGCCCTGCTTCTTTATCTGCCACTTTTCAGAAAAGGACAAGCCCCGCAGGGCAGTTACTGGGCAGAGGGAATCTGGGTAGCCTGAATGGACTGCATACGGGTTCTTTACAATCTGTAACACTTGTCTTTAGAGGGAAGAGGGTCTGAATGGCCTGCGCTGTGAGGAAGCTGGCCACAGGGTCACTTGAGGTGCCTTGGTTTTGCCCTATCGGCTGTTTTCATGGCTCACCAGCTGTTTATATTTCATGGACGCTAGGAGATTCCATCAAATAGAGCGAGCTCTTAGAAAAAAGTTGGAAGGATGGTGTATTATGCGACATCCTCATTTTTCCCAAAGGCAACATGGGAATTCTTGGGTTTTTAATTTGAAGTTGAAAAACCTACGCTTGTTAAAAGGCAAGTGAACTTTTTGCAGCTTGGCTCAGTTGTCTCACTTTGGATTAGCTTTTAATTATGAACTAGTCCTGGGGAGCAACGGAAAAGTCTTGAAATTATCCTTTAAGGTTTTTCTTCATGTCTTTTCCAGAAGTTAATAGTCAGATATATGTTAACACAGTGAAATTGCTTGTCACCCCTGGGAGGGGGGAGGGAAACGAATCATGTAACCATGGGAAAAAATGAAATTAAAAAATCAAGTTAATAGGGGCAAAGAGCAGAGAGTTAGAGACTGAGACCATCATGCAGGTAGGAAGTGGCCAAACGGGGATCTGAATAATGCTTTGATTCCTAATCTAGCCCCTTTCCCATTCCACCACACTCTCAAGATTGTCCATATTACTAGACATTTAGGGACTGGATCATAGGTGTAGCATTTCCATTTTCAGAGAGAAAACACCCATTAGTACTGAGGTTATAGGGGGGGAAATCAATGAAATGGGGCAGCTAGGTGACTCAGTGGATGGAGCACCAAGTCTGGAGTTAGGAGGTCCTGGGTTCAAATGTGACCTCTGACACTTCTTAGCTATGTGACCCTGGGCAAGTCACTTAAGCCCCATTGTCTAGCTTATCACTTTTCTGCCTGGTATTGAAGCAAAGGGTTAAAAAAAGGCAAAGGTCATATAGGCTTATAGATTAATGCTAGAATAGGTCTTAACTCATCTAGTCCAGCCACCCACTTAATCTTGGAATTGGCGTGGGTATAGTGGCCTGGGAGCTGAGGGGGCTGCTTTTGGGAGGATGACGGAGGGCTTCCCCCCCCCCCCCCCCCCGGTGGTTTTTGTATCAGCCGTCTTCTCTGTCACGCCTGTCATAAACCCTGGTGCCAGCAGCAGCCACCTCTGTCTGCTCAGGGTGGGTTTTTTTTTTCATCCATAAAATGAGAAACTTGGGCCATGTTATTTCTCAGATTCAAGAATAGTAGAACTGCAAGAAAACCCGAGTTTTTCAAAGCCCTGAACCCAGAGAACCCAGGCTATAGTGAGGACATGAGAGCCCCTCCTTGGCCCCCTGGGGAAGGGAGAGGTGGGCTCTCCTTGTGGTCACTTCCTGGTCGGGCAGACCACGAGGGGCCTGGGCCCCCTGGGCACTGATTGGGTGAAGGGGCTGCTATGGAGCATTAAAAGGTTTTCTCCGAGGCTTGGGGATGGGAATCTGGAGTCCAAGCAGACTTTGGACATAAGCACCATTCAGGTTGCTTGCTTGGCTCCATTTCTCCCCATAGGTCATGGGGTGACAGCTGGACCTCATGGCACCTCGTTAGAAGTAAAATTGCTGTCTGGCCCTTTCTTTGATTCTTGGAGTTGAAGAGACAGAGCAGGCCAAAGCTTGTGCTCGCAGCCATTGTGAGCATCTACACAGGAGGGATGTCGGGGCACAAAGAAGGCCATGCGAGGCTGGGTCCTGGGGGGAAGGACCAGCTTGTCTTTTGTCCCTAAGCTGGATACGAATACCAAGTGTACCTGCCAGTTAAGCCACATTTAGGTCTTTCTCCCCATTCTAACTCCTTTTGTACCCAGACCTCCTGCCAGGTCCCAGGTACCGCCCCGCGGTGGGGTCTCCAGATGGATGGAAAAAGATGAAGGGTCTGCCTTCTCCTATCCAGGCCTAATCTGCTAAAGGAGCCGAGCTAGAGGGCAGGGCTTCTTGGGAAAGTAAACCTCCCATCCTGCACCTGGGCTGCTTCGCCCGCTGTCTCTCAAGCCAGGGCACAACTGGGTGTACTCCCAAGGGAACCAGATTTCAGAAGGCCAGTTCCCCACGTGACACTCATGGGCTCTGGGCCAAACGATGCCCTTTCAGTCTAAGGCGCCAGCTGCCTCCCCCTGGAGGCTCATTTGTGGCCCTAACAGCCGGTGCTTGTTTCAGGGAGCACCCACCAACCCCCTCTCCCACCACCTTTGGCCCAGGGAGCCCTGTGATGCTTTCTGTGGCAGCTCCTGATTTCTGTCAAGCTCAGGACTTGTGGCGCCAGGTCTCGGCGATTGCCTGTCGTCTTTCTTACACATATATGGACACGCACGCCCATCCCTGCCACTGGCTCCCCGTCTCCACTCCCCGTCAGGGTCAGCGTGGGATGGAGGAAGCTTAACTCCACATGCAGGATGATCATAGGAGGGCGGCCTGGGGGAAATGGCAGCTATTGCTTCTGGCAAAATTGGGATCTGGGTGTGGAGGAGAGAAATGGGGAAGGGGACAGCCTCATGGTGTCAGAACAGAAGAGCGAAGAATGTTAACGCTGGGAGAAGCCTTCAGAGATCATTTAATCATAGCCAGCATTTAGGTTGGCTTTATACTTTCCGAACTGACAAAAAAGAGTAATAGCTAGCATTTAGACAGTGCACAGAGGCCTTTTTAAACCTTGACTTCCCTCTTAGACTCAGTACTCTGCCTTGGTTCTTAGGCAGAAGAGCCGAAAGGGCCAGGCAATGGGGGTGAAGTGACTTGCCCAGGGTCACCCAGCTAGTGAGATTTGGCCTCAGGTCTTCCTGACTAGGTCCTGAACCCTGTCTACTATGTCACCTTCAACTGTTTTTAGGTCTTGGGAGGCAGAAGGGCTTATTCAAGTATGAGTCATCTGTAGGTAGGACTAGATCTTTGCACCCTGAGGCAAGAGTCTTTCCTCTATAGCCTGCTATCTTCAGGGCCTTGGGACCTAGATCTAGAGCTGAAAGGGACCCTGGAGACCAACCCCTTCATTTCCCAGTGAAGGAAATTGAAGCACAAAGGATCTGCCTTCCTTGATTGCCCCATGCCTCCAGCCACCTGGTAGGATCCCTCATTTCCTTCTTGTCTAGTCATCTGTACCCCCACCCAGCCTTGAGGTCCAGGGAAATGGGCTTAGCCCACCAGGAGTATTTGGCAGCAGAAGGTGCTACCGAGCTCTCCATGCCTAACGGGAGTTCGGTGGCAGGATCCCCACCAAGCTGGGTGAAAGCCGAAAGGCAGGACCCATTCCTTGAGTAACCACTCCTGTGTATCACCCTGAGCTCCCATCCTGGCTAAAGATCTCTGAGAATTAAGAGAAATCTGTAGAGGCAAAGCAGGGCTAAGAGCCTGGTCCATGCCAGGTCTCTACGTGCCCCAGCTTCACCGCTGTCTCATATTTCTGAGGGGGGCCCCTGGGCAGGAGCCCGAACCCAGATCAGGAGCCCTGCAGGGCTTGGGGTAGGAGGGCTTTTCAGCTCCCATTGCTAGGGATGGAGCCAGAAGAAATATTACCTTCTAGATGCTTGACGATACCCCGTAAGCTGTTGCCGTGGGCAGCAATGAGCACCCTCTTCCCTGCCTTGATCTGGGGAGCAATCTGCTCATTCCAGAAGGGCAGAGCTCTGGCAATGGTATCCTTCAGGCTCTCACAGGTGGGCATCTCCCCAGGCTTCAGGCCAGCATAGCGCCGCTCCTGTGGAGGCAACAGAGACGATGCTGAGGATGCCTCTAGCCAGGGGCCCCCTGCCCTCCTTCCTCAAGCTATTCCCCACTTGTCCTCCTCGTGCCCTGACCCTGGCCCGAGGAAGCCCGCAGCCCTGTTCCCGGCCTCCTCCCTCTCACCTTGCTGATGACTGTGTAGTAGGGATGATTCTCGTCCATGGGTGGGGGTGGGATGTCAAAGGAGCGTCTCCAGATCTTGACCTGTTCTTCCCCATGCTTGGCAGCAGTCTCGGCTTTGTTGAGGCCTGTGAGACCCCCGTAGTGGCGCTCGTTGAGGCGCCAGGTCCTCACTACGGGCACCCACATCTGGTCTACACCATCCAGGATGGTCCAGAGGGTGCGGATGGCCCGCTTTAGCACAGAGGTATAGCAGATGTCAAACTCCATGCCGGCTTCCTTAATAGCCTGGGCCCCATTCTGGGCCTCTTCCCTCCCCTTGTCACTCAGCTCTGCATCAAACCAGCCACAGAAACGGTTCTCTTGGTTCCATGTGCTCTCGCCGTGGCGTACGATCACTAGCCGGTGGGTGGGCATGGCGGTGGCAGTGGCGGGCAGAGCCGAGGGCGTCTGGGCAGAAGAGGCGGCCCGGAGATGCAACGGAGCACAGCCTATCGACCAAGGGCTCCGGGCTTTATGATGCTCGGACTCCACCCCTCCCCCCTTGGCTAACTGCCAGCTGGCATTCTGGACCCGTGGGAGGGGAATGGACAGTGGCAGGTGGTCAGTGGCCTTGTGAGGAGGAGCCCAAGGCGGGCAGAGGGGAGCCAGCCTCAAAATAGCCTTAGAGAGTTGACTCTGGTGACGGAACCATCCAAAATAAGTCCTGGGCTGGACCTCTTGCTGGGGGACCCCCTTCTCCTTGATCAGGGTCTGGGGTCTTGTGGGCCTGGGGCAGCATGGCAGGATGACCTGTTTCGGGGTGTGGAGGTGAGAGGGGCCATCTGAGGGAACGAGTGGATTCTGTAAGGCCACCCATTTGGCTCCTACCCTCAGAGCCCTAAGGGCTTGGGGGAACGCCAGGAGGTCTGAGCAGGGACTGATTTGGGGGTTCTGGGTGTCTCAGTGACCCCTCCCTCTGGACTCATAGACAACTTGATGGCGAGTGTTCCGGGCCTTCTGGGTGACAAAAGGCAGGGATCCCCCCCCCAAAGTACCCAGGAAGCTGGGTTGGGGAGGGGTTCTGGAGGCCACAGGCAGAGATGGGTAAAGATGACAGTACTATTACCATGGCAATACACAAATGCCTTGTCCCAGTTAGGCAGAGAGGGGCGGGGTTGAGGGGAGTAGGAGTAAGGAGAAGCCCCCTCTCAGTTTGTAGAAATGGGTCTTCATTTGCCCCAAAGCTCTCATGGTTCTCAGATCACTTCTGCACCAGCTTCTCTGCTGACCTTCAAGCTTGTATCTCTGCCTGCCTTCCAGTCATCTCAAAATGGATGTCCAGTATATATCTTAAATTCAGTGTGTCCAAAATAGAACTTATCATCTTTCCTTCTAAGTCTTCCCTCTTCTCCCTCTCCTATTACTGTGGGGGGCAACTCTATGCTCCCAGTCCTTCAGGCTTGAAACCTCGGAGTCATCCTGCATTCCTCACCATCTCTCACTCCCTCTCCCCCAAATCCAATATGGCGCCAAGGTCCATCAATTTCACCTTTGTCTTATCTTCCAATGATTCCTTATCTCCACTGACCTTGATGCCATCCTGGACTATTGCAATAGGGGGGTGGTCTGCCCTCCTCTAGTCTCTCCCCACTCCACCCTCCATTCAGTCACTAACATGATTTTCCTAAAATGCAAGTTGGATCCTGTCCATCTCCTTACTCAATAAGCTCCAGTGGCTCCCATTTGCCTCCAAGATCAAATAGGAAATCCTTTGTTGTTCAAAGTCCTTTATCCATCCCTCCTCCCAGCTTTCTAGTTTTCACTCTCTATACTTGGACTGAAAGCCTGGGAGACAGCCAGTGTGGGGGAGAGGTGGAACCTGAATCCAGGTTTCTGACTCTGAGGCCAGGTGTACTCCTCAAACACCTCACCAGTATTATCTCTACCCATTCTTCCTGGCTGGGTTTTGAGCTCTTTGGAGGTATGAATCCTGCCCTTCCCTACTATGCTCTGCAGTTCCCCAAACACTGAGAGCCCATGATGCACTAGGGCTGGTATTAGAGATAGGAAGACAGAAGGGAATATGATGCATACACAGATTAGTAAATTTACAAAGAGGGAAAGTCGACTACCAACATGGGTCCTCGTGTGTGAGACAAGAGGAAAGAAATCTGGGTATGCTTCCTGTAGGATGTGGCAACTAAATTGACTCTTGAAGGAAGCAACAGATTCTAAGAGGCAAGGATGAGGAGGAAGTTTGTTCCAGGCATGGAGTGTGAATATGGGAGGTAGGAGGCTGGGTTTGTAGAAGCACTAGTTGGTTAGATCAGGGTGGGAAGGGCATGAAATCAGAGCAACAGCATGGTGCAGTGGGTGGGAGCACTTTCCAAGACCTGAGTTCAAGTCTGGTCTCAGATACTTTACTAGCTGTGTGACCCTGGGCAAGTCACTTAGCCCATTTGCCTCAGTTTACTCAACTGCACAATGGGGATAATAATGGCATCCACCTCCCAAGGTGGTGGTGAGGATCAAATGAACTGATATTTAGAAAGCACTTAGCACAATGCCCCAGCACACTGAGTGCTCAATGAATGCTTTTTCATTCATTCAAATATGTTTTTCTACAGTCACACCAGAAGTTCTTAGAAGGTGAGGACTTGCCTTCATGTGCCTCCCTCACCCCTGAGACAACGCGCTGTGCATGCAGATGGCTCAGTTAGCTCCTTTACCTGTACTATGGACATTTCCATTGGAGAGATATAGATGCCCACACCATAGAAAGCAAACAGAGCCAGTGGGTCCTTGCAAAAATAGACATCACTTTAATTATAATTTTTTTTTTGTATTTATATAGAAACTAATGCTTTAACCCTGGGGACAAGAAAAGGCAAAGAACTATGGGCCTGGGCCCTCAATCCCTAAAGGGCACTTTGGTCCAGGCCTACCAAGCCTCTACTGATTTTGGCATTCCATTCTCCCCCAAACCCTGGGCTGGGCAAGAATGTGGGGCTGAGAACCCATTCTGACACACAGGTTAGAGTAGTTTTAAAAGACCTTCAGATTTCAAGTTCTATGGACTAATCGTAAAATATCTTCCACCTTCCCAAGAATCAGGAGGGGGAGGGATTGGACATGAGGAATCAAAAATCCCAGACTTCTCAGGGCCAAAGATGGTTTTGTCAAACTGCTGGGCAGAGGAACAGGGTGGACTTCCCTGCCTCTAATCCTGGCTCGCCAAAGGGTTTGGCCCTCACAAATGGAGGGAGGTGTGAGAAGAGAGACCAGGGTGCTCAGGCATTCCTCTGTTCTGGTGGGATGTAGTCCAGGCCCAGGTGCTTGAAGATGTCTTCTTCTGAAGCTGCAGGTAAGGTTTCTTTCTGAAACAGGTAAGCAAGGACAGAAGGGGAACCATTAGGGTCTAGGTACCAACCAAGTTCCCCAGGGGATGAAAAAAATGGAGATTTGGAATCACTGAAGTTAGAACTAGAAGGGAATCCTGTAGTCATCTATCAGTCCAGCCTTTCTCTAAAAGGAATCCTTACTACAGTGTAGCCAGCCTTTGATGGAGACTCTCAAAGTGGGGGAGAAAAGGGAACCACCACCACATAGCCCACTTCAGTGCTGGACAGCGTTCATGGTTAGAAAGTTTTCCCTGACATCAGGCCTCAGTTGGCCTCTTTGTAACTTCTACCCATTGTTGCTGGTTCTGTCCTCTTGGGCCAAACAGAATGAGTGCCATACTTCCTGTGTATGACAGCTTTTCAAATACCCAAAGACAGACAGATGGATGATAGAACAGAGGTAGAGAGACAGATGGTTAGATTTTTTTCTAATTTTTATAGTCATTCTCAGACATGTCCGACTCTTCCTGACTACATTTGGGGTTTTCTTGGCAAAGATATTTGAATAGTTTGCCATTTCCTTCTCCAGCTCATTTTACACATGAGGAAACTAAGGCAAACATGGTTAAGTAACTTGTCCAGGGTCACATAGTGTCTGAGGCCAGATTTGAACTCAAGAAGATGAGTCTCCTGACTCCAGGCCTGGCACTCTATCCACCAAGGCATCTAGCTGCCCCATATAAAGGCTAGAGGGAGGGAGGTAGAGAGATGGATAGATAGAACAGAGGACAACAGATTGTTAGATGGACGATACATAGGATGGAGAGAGAAAGGCCATTAGAGAGGAGAGAGGGAGGGAGATGGAGAGATGGTTAGATAAGACAAATTTAGATACATGGCAGTTATCTTGTCCCTGCTTTTTCCCTTCCTCCTAAAGTTCTCCAGACTAAATACCTTAGTTCTTTCAACTGATTCTCATATGGTATAGACAAAGTCTTTCAGCATTCTGGTTCCCTTCATCTGCATGTTCTCCATCCCATCCCATGTCCTTCCTATTTTCTCCCCATCCCAACTGAGTTTCTCCCCTGCAGTCCTGGATGACCAAGTCCTCAACTGGAGACTAGTTCCTAATTCAGTGCAGGTCTGCCTTTAGGTAGGAGCAGGCATGGACTTGCCGAGGGTGGCTGGGAAGGATTAGCCATCCAGAGTAAAAACTTCCAAACCCCAAAACCAAAGGTTTTTGTGTCTTATTCCCTGATTGGCTCAAGAGGACCCAAAGATAATAAGAAGGGCTGTTCTATCTTCCCATCACCCTGCCTCAGCTCCTACCTTTTCAGGGTTGTACAGTCCATGGTTATTCAGCAGCAGCCTCTTCTCTGTTCGGCTAAACCTTCGAAGTTCCCTCTCAAAATACTGTGGAATGAGTGAGATGCCAGCAAGTCAATAAGCATTATTAAGCACCTACTATATGCCAGGCTCTGTACTAAGCACAGGGGATACAAAGAAAAACCAGTCCCTGCCCTTAAGGAGCTCACAGTCTAAGGAAGAAGATAACATGTCAATATAAATAGGAAGTAATCAACAGAGGGAAGGCTCTTGCATTAGAGTTGAGAAGGTTTTCAGTAAAGATGGGATTTTAGTTGGGATTTAAAGAAAGCCGGGGAGTGTAGTAGATGGGACAGAGAAGGGAGAATATTCTAGGAATGGGATATAGACCAAAAAGAGGCCCAGAGTTAAGAGATGGAGTGTCTCATTGGAGGAATAGCCAGAAGGCCAGGGTCATTGGATCACAGGGTAAAATTTAATGTTATGTGCCAGGCGCTGTACTAAGCACTTTACAAATACTATTTGATCTCAAAACAACTCTGGAGGGGTAGGTGCTATATTATACCCATAATATGGATTTAGCTGAGGAAACTGAGACCAGCAGAGGTTAAATGATCTGCCTAGAGTTGTACAGCTAATATGTTTCAGAGGTTGAATTTGGACTTCCTGATGTCAGACCCAGTGCTGTATTCGCCTCTGATTATGTAGTGGGGAGAAGGTAAATGGAGACTGGGAAGGTAGGATGCCTGGTAACTAGAAAGAAACAAGAAGCTACTGCATTTTGACTAGGGGTAAATGACATGATTGAATCTGTGCTTTAGAAAATCACTTTGATGGCTAAATGGAGACCGAACTAGAGTGGAAAGGACTTGAGGCAGGCAAACCCCAACAGCTATTGAAATAGTCCAGGTATGAGATGATGAGGACCTGCAGGAAAAGGGCAGAAGTGTCAGAGGAGAAATGATGCAAAAGTGAAAGAGACAAGAGGCATTGCAGAGGAAAAAGGGAGGAGAGGAGAAAGGGACAAGAGGCACTGAAGAAGTGAAAGGGACAAGAGGCATTGCAGAGGAGAAAGGGACAAGAGAAAAGGACAAGAGGGGCTGAAGAGGTGAAAGGGATGAAAGGTGCTGAAGAGGTGAAAGGGATGAGAGGAGAAAGGAATAAGAGGCATTGCAGAGGTGAAAGGGACAAGAGGCAGTGCAGAGTGGAAACGGACAAGAGGCACTGAAGAGGTCAAAGGGACAAGAGGCATTGCAGAGGAGAAAGGGACAAGAGGGGCTGAAGAGGTGAAAGGGAGGAGAGGAGAAAGGGACAAGAGGCACTGAAGAGGTGGAATAATCAACAGGCCTTAGCAACAGTTTGGATATGGAGGATGAGAGAGAGTGAAGAGTCCAGTGACTTAGGTTGGGAGACTAAGAGGATGGCATTGTCCTGGATAGTAACAGGGAAGTGTGTTGAGGGTAGGGTTTAGGGGGAAAGTTAACGAGTTCTGTTTTAGACATGGTGACATTAAAATGCTTACTGGACAGCCAGTTTGACAAGTCTGAAAGGCAGCTGGAAATGTGAAGACTGGGTGCTTGTTAAGAGAGAGGCTATGGATAAGTCAATCTGAGGATTGTCAGCTGAGAAATGATAACTGAATCCATGGGAACTGATGAGATGACCAAGTGAAACGATTATATAAAAAAAAGGTGGCCCAGGATAGAGCCCAGAGGGACACCTAAGGATGTGGTCTGGAGGAGGATACGGCAAAGGAGAGGAGTAAGCAGAGAGGAGAACCAGGAGAGAGCGGTGCTCTGAAAACCTGGAGAGGAAAGTACCAAGGAGAAGAGAGAGATCAATAGTGTCAAAGGTTGCAGAAAGGTCAAGGATGAAGATTATTAGGGATGGCTACCAATGACTAGTGAGTATTGGGGTAGGGAGCCACAACCATCAGCCCCACCCCGCCCCCACATCCTGGATCTAGAGTAAGAAGGGACTGTAGAAGTCAGCTAGTCCAGACCCCTCATTTTATAGATGAGGAAACAGGTTCAGGGAGTGAAGTAACTTATTTCTTTAGTGTCTCTCTGCCAACATCCCCAATCCAAAGAAGCCATTTCAATGTTACCTGGGAGCCAGTCCAGCCAAGTAGGGCGAAGGCAAACTGGCTGATAGGGGTCACCACGAAGTCCACTCTCACTGCCTTCCCATCCCTGGAAGATTCTCCAGCCTCTAGGTGGGAGGATGTGGTGGGAGACTTTGGGAACCAGAGAATGGAGAAGCATTTCTCATAGTCATCCATGGCAGTGCTCTGGAAAGCTGTGTGGTCTGGGTTTTTGGGGCTTTGGGTGTGTCTGTACAGAACGAGGCCCTGGGGGAGAGTGGGGATCAGAGGATCAGAGACTTAGAAATGGAAGGACCCTCAAATCATCCAGGCCAACCTGCTCCTGTCAGAGGAGTCAGAGGCCCAGAGAGAGGAAACTCAAGGCCCCACCAGGGCAGACTTAGCCAGGTCCTCGGGCTTCATTTGCTACGTGATCCGAGTATGTATATGGCAGAGGCAATGGTTCCTTAGGGGTCTAGGAAGAAGGGAGCCTCCAGGGATATTTATGTAGCCCACTAGCACCCCAGACGGCTGCCATTTCTATCTACAGGCTTCAAGTCAGGGTGTTACTGTTCAATAAAAGGCTCTTCCTGGTGCGCTTACAGGTAGCACAAGTGTTTAATAATGATAGAATGGCAGGGGCCACTTAATTTTTGGAAACTCAGAGACCGAGTTTGTTGCTTGGAACATGTCAGATCCTTCACCAGTTCTTGTGGATTGCCTGATAATAGTCCCATTTCACAGCTGTGGAAATCTCAAGAGGTCAAGGAACTTGCCCAAAGCTATACAGCCAGCCTGTAGCAGAAACCAAATCTGAATGCAGGCTTTTTGACCCAGAGATCTGTGCTCTTTGTCCCTAACTCCAACTGTCTCTCCATCCCACTTCTCTTTTGGCAGATGGGTGAGGAGTGAGAGAGCTGGCAAGTCCAGCTGGTTGGCCAGCCTCCCTCACTTGCCCAATACAGGCCCCTCTATTAAGTGTGGTGGCTACCCCAGGGCTCACTTTCTGTAGGACAAGTCTAGGAATCCCTGAGCTGGCCAAAGGGCGACAGGGCCGGGTTTTTGTAATGGGGCCCTTCCTCTTACCTGTAAAAGCCTCAGATTAAGGGAGGGGCCTCAGCCTTGGACTGGTGATGGGATAGGAGGAGAAGAGAATAGAGAAGGAACACTCCCATCATCAGGGCACCTAGCCCCTCTCACCTGGCTCTCCAGGCGTCCCATCACCTTGGATAACAGTCCTGCTTCCAGCCCTTCCACTGGGTGGGTGATAAGGAAGTCGACATCGTGACCATGCGGCTTTCCCCTAAAGAGTAGGGCAGAAGGATCCCCCTCTATGTAGGAATATCCCCTTCCTCTATTCTTCCATCTCCAAAGCCTTCCCAGCCCTGGCCCCTAAGCTGTAGCTTCCTCATTTGGGAGAAAGGCACCTTTCCCCCAATTTTTGGTCAAGAGAGTAGAGTGGGAGCACGTAGAACTGGGGTGGTGACCGCAGGGCTCCCTGTCTTGGGGAGAAGTCTGGTCAGAGGGAGGCAGGACAGGAATGGGGCTTTACCTGCGAAAACCACCAGCCAGGATCACCCTGGCACCAGGAAGCATCTGCTGTACGACCTCTTCCACAATCTGTTGGATGGCGTCTGCCTCGTGGCGATAGACTGGGGTGTTGAGGTCCTCAAAATGATGGATGCCTGCAGGTGCCCAAGCCCGGCTCAGCAACGACCGGCTGGGATGGATTCCTGGGCCCTTTCTGGCCCCCTAATTTAGCACATGCCACGTCCCGTCTCCCCCATCCTCAGGAATCTTACACCACTGGTGTTTACCCAAAAGAACTATCCTCAAGGGGACTGGGACTTCGGGAGCAGATTAGCTTCTAGCCCACACTCCCTTTGTGGCCCTGGTCAAATTACTGATGCGCTAGGCCTCCATTTTCTTATCTACAAAATGGGCTGAAGAGTCACAGGCTCTCAGTGGAGGGGAGTGGGGTGTTTCTGTTATTATAACCATTAATGATACCTTTCAGCCCTGGTTATCTTTCTCAATTCCAGTTGACTAGCCATGGAATCAGCCACCAGCCCCTGCTGAAACTGGGGACCGTGAGGGTGTGAAGAGTCCCCCAGGTGGCCTCCCTTCCCTCCCCCCCAGGCCCCCCACTCCTTGCTCAGCCACAAGGAAAGGCCTTTCAAATAAACAAAGGCCACTCTTTGTCCATTGGCCGCCTCCAGGAGCTTCAGGCACAGCACCATTCCCGAATGAATTGCCCATAGACATCTCAAATTCAGTGTCTCCACAGCCGAGCTCATCGTCTTTCCCCACTGGGCCACCCAGGCTTGCAACCACAGAGTCCTCCTCTTCCTCACCCCCCTCCCCCCAGATCTAAGCAAATGGAGGTGCCTTGAAGGCAGGGGCCGTGTAGTTTGGGGTTTAGTAACTGCACAGCCTGGTGCCTGGGAGCTCAGAATGAGGGATGCCCTTCCGGCCTGAGATCTGGAGGCATTTCATCCCCAGCCCCCTTCCAGGAGCAGATTCTAAGAGAAAGCTGCCAGGATCCATCCCTTTCTCCTCAAGGGGCACTGAAGCCTCTGGGAGAGAGGAAAGAAACCAAATGGATTAAGTGCCTTCGGATGATCTCAACAACCTTAGGAGAAAGTGCTCTGATCTCTATTTTACAGATGAGGAAACTGAGGCAGACGGGGGTTAAATGACTTCTCCAGGGTCACAGAGTTTGCAAGTGAGTGCCGTTGGATCTGAGCTCAGGCTTCTGCCCTCAGCCAGCTGGCCCTGCGTGTAGGGCCAGAGAGCTTGAATCCCACCCCATGTCCATCCCTCGCTGTGTGCCCCACTTCCCAGCTCTGGGATGAGCAGGGCTCGGACTAGAGGCCTTTAGGGTCCCCGGCCACCCTAACACGGGTGATCCCACGAGCCGCACCTGCTTCCTGCTGACGGGTCAGTTTTCTGGAATGTTTTTGGAGATCGTCCAGGGTCCGGAGCCCCTCCTGATACCACCTGTCTGCAGTCTTCACGCCAACTCCAAAGATCTGGGTGAAGAGCTGGTGGCAGGGAACCGCACAGGACAGCCATTTCAGCCATGTTCGGTATGTGCATTTGTGGCTACACATATGTGCGCGGCTATTGTCTACGTACACAGGGACTGCCCCAAATCTTGGTACACTTTTAAGCTTTACTATCTTGAATATTTAATATTCCATATGATCGTTTTATAATATATAATATTAAGCAATGCTATTTAATTTAAATATAATAAAATTAAATAATAATATAATAATCATGTGACAGTTATGGAGGCTTAAAAGTATACTAAGATTTTTGGGACACTGGGATTTTTTATGTGTATGTGCACATACATGTTCATATAACATACATATGTAACATAGACACGCAATATGCCTTTAAGAATACAAGGAGTGGGGATAGAAAACCAGGTCTAAAGACAGGAGGTCCTGGGTTCAAATCTGCCCTCAGACACTTCCTAGCTGTCTGTTCTGACCTTAGGCAAGTCCTTAACTCCCATTGCCTTGTTCTCACCATTCTACTGCCTTGAAATCAATACACAGTATTGATTCAAAGATGAAAAGGGGCTAAAAAAACAAGAAGATAAAGGTAAAGTCTTTTGCTTGGGTTATTAATAATAATAGCCAACCTTTAGAATTTTAAAAAGATCATCTCATTTGATCTTCACAACCACCCTTAAAGAAAAGTGTTATTATTTCCCCCATTTTATAGATGAGAAAATGGAGACACAAAGAAGTTAGATGACTTTCCCCGGCATTTCAGAGCTAGGAAGTATCTGAGGCTGAATTTGAACACAGGCCTTCCTGACTCCAAATCCAATGTTTTATCCACTCCACCATCTAGCTGGTTAAAAAAAAAAAATCCATTTCCCAAGTACAAATTGTGGGAGGGGCATGAGGATAGACCTTAATTTGTCTGAGAAAGATCTGGGGGTTTTAATGGATGGCAAGCATTTATTAAGTGCCAACTGTATGCAAGGCACCAGTGGAAAGAACTAAAACAAAAATCTACCCTCGGGGAGATTCCATTCTAAGGGATTTTGAGCTCAACTGGAATATGCGGCCAGGAAAGGAGCCTTTCCCTCATCTGAGAGAAGCTTGGTGCCAGAAAGGGGGAGAGGCTGGTTCTCTGACTCCGCCAGGGTCGCAGTAATCCTCTATGAGGTCCCAGGTGTCATGCAGACACCCAACGAGAGCGCTTGTCTCTTGTCTGTCCTTGTACCCCCGGGGCTCAGCGCAGTGCCTGCCTAGTATACTGGCGGTGGTTAATAAATGTTTATGGAGTGACCGATAGTGAAGGGAACCGAGCCTCGAGCTCTTTCTCCTCCATCCACTCACCTTCATTGTCTGGTACCTTTTGGAGAGTTTTATTGTTTCCACTTCATTGGAAACCCCGTGCTCCAGTAGCTCCTGTTGAAACACAAAGGGCAGAAAAGTTCGACGAAAGATTAGAAAAGCCTTCCTTTCACAGATGAAGAAACTGAGGCAGAGGTGAAGCCAGGTGCCATGGGTCCACAGTAAGTGTATGAGGTAGGATTAGAACTCTGCTCTTCCTTCCAGCAAGTCTAGTTACAGCCTTCGACCTCTCGGTGGTCTGAGAATGCTCAGAACAGGAGCAGAAAGGGGCCAGAGCGAGGAGCTCCTTCCCTCTTCTCCCAACATCTCTAGGACGTGGGCTTGGGCTTAGGCGCCATCTTGGCTGATACCTTTGGGTCCCTAGAGCCCGCCTCTGTCCATGGTCTCAGAACTCTGGAGGATGACGTGGGACGTGAAAACATTTAAGAATGGTGGATGGCACCTGGGGGTGACTCACTCCCCTCAAAGGCAGAGGGATGAGAGAAGGTTACCTGGATAATCCGGGAAGAATGGTCTCCAATATGGGGAAGGCCGTGAAGTTGGCTCATGTTGGTGATGGGGTCAGGCAGGGCCTTGAGCACTGAGGCGGCCCGGTGGAAGGAGATGAAACGGCCTTGGCTGCCCTCAAAATCTGCGGCCTCTGCCAGGGTCTCCAGGGCCTCCTGGAAGGATGATACCCATGTACTCTCGAGAGCATCAGAGACCTTGTGGCATCACATGGATCACATCAATCCAACCAGTATTAAGGGCAAGCCAAACATGGAGGAGCTGGGGCAGGGGGGAGCGGGTGCCCCGTCATTTTTGTTGTTCACTTGTTTTTGCCTCTTTAAGACCCCATTTGTGGTTTCCTTGGCAAAGATCCTGGAGTGGATCAGTTTACAGATGAAGAAACTGAGGCAAATTAGGTGAAGTCACTTGCCCAGGCTAACACAGTCAGTAAATGTCTGAGGCTGGATTTGAACTCAGAAAGTAGAGTCTTCCTGGTTCTAGGTCCTGCACTTATCAAGCAGAATATGGATGATCACTTATCTACAGTGTGAATTCTTTTTAGCATATGGGCTACATGGCTACTGACATCATAGGATCCTAAATTTAGAGCGATTGGGGCCTCTAAGGCCATTCAGTGCCCCCACCCCATTTTATATTTTATTTTCAGTCCAAAATTCTTTCTCTCCCTCCATCTCTTCCCCACCCATTGAGAAGGCAAGAAATACCACCTTCCCCAAACAGGGGCAGCTAGGTGTCAGGCACTCATCTTTCCAAGTTCCAATCCAGCCTTAGACGCTTTAAAAGCCAGGTGACCCTGGGGAACTCATCTAACCCTGCTGGCCTCAGTTTCTTTATCTGTGAAATGAGCTGGAAAAGGAAATGGCAAACCACTCTAGTGTCTTTGCCAAGAAAATCCCAAATGGAATCATGAAGAGCTGGACTGAAAAAACCACTGAGCAACAGAACCACCAAATGAGTGAAAAATGGGGAAGGGGGGTACTTTGGGCATCAGGAACAGCATGGACAAAGGCAAGGGGGTGGGACTGTCAAAGTCACCTTTCAGAATTTTATACAGAACGTTGAAAGGAATAACGAGAGAGAAGGATGTCAGAACAAAAAGGGAGATGCTGCTACCTGTTTGAAGCAGCAGGAAGCTAGGGGAGGAAGGGACCAGGAAGGGATCGGTGATTGTGGGATGGAAGAGACTTCCAAGGGCAGGTCCAACCCCCTCATACAAAACAAGAACATGAGGAACAGAGAAGCAAATCAACTTAAATTGTATGACCTTGGGTGAGTCGCTTAACTTGTTTGCCTCAGTTTCCTCAACTGTAAAACAGGGATAATAACATTTACTTCATAGGGTTGTTGTGAACACTGCCAAGCATTGAGTGTAGTGGCTGGTATGTAGTGAATGCTCTATAAATTACTTTATTCCCATCCCCTTGCCCAGTAGAGTCATACCGCTAATAAGTACCTAAGACTGGGTTTGAACTCGGTGCCGTCTGATGTTAAGCCCTAGGGAGAGCGCCCTATTTATTGAGCTGGTTCCCAGAGGCAGATGAAGTTGGCAGGCAGCACCAAGGATAGCCTGGAGGGAAGGTGTGAGTACAGTGAGTGTGGTCTCTGGGACTTTACCGTAAGGTGGAAATTGTGGTGGTCGAGGGGGGTGTGCCGCTGACAGGCGTAGGCTGGCATGGACACCGGAGGCACCTGGTTCTTCAGGAGTTCGGGTATCTGGGAAGACATAGGGTAAGAGTGACATGAGGGGCGGCACCATGACCGCTGCTGTTCAAAGTTCATTACTATCTAAGAACCCCGAAAGCATCCCCCTGTGGCACTGAGGTGTGCCCGTTCCTGCACCCTGACACCTGGGCCCCCAAAGGCACTAGCTGGTGCCTCTGCCCCAGCCACACCAAAGCCAGGCTTGTTTCCCAAAGGCGTCCAAGAAAGAGGGAAAGGACCGAGATAGACACCCAGCTCTTCACAGTGGCAAAGAACTGGGAACTGGAGGGAGTACCTATCCACTGGGAAATGGATGGATGGGCAGATTAGGGATGTGACAGGTACAGCTAATGGAGTCCAAGAAACGCTGAAGCAGGGAGGGGGGAAGATTTGTATGAACTGATGCAGAGAGCAGTGAGCAGAACCAGAACAATTTCTATGATAACATTTTATTTTTTAAACCCTTCTCTCCCATCCGAGAATCAATACTGTGTATTGACTCCAAGGCAGAAGAGTGGTAAGGGCTAGGCAATGGGGGTTAAGTGACTTGCCCAGGGACATATAGCTGGGAAGTGTCTGAGCTTAGATTTGAATCCAGGACCTTGGTTCTCTAACCCTGGCTTTCAATCCACTGAATCACCTAACTGCCCCCCAACAATAGCATTTTAAAGATATAATTTTGAAAAAGAATTTTTTTGGGAGGATATAAGAACTGCTTTATGTTCATAAACTATACAAGACAAAAATTGTAGTTTTGTTTATAGTCATTCCATATAATTGGAATAGTGGCATGTGTCTCTACTGAAGTTATCAGGTGTAGTTTGTGGACTTACTTCAAGCTCTGTGTATGTGTGTGTGTACCGAGTATGCACGTTCCCGAGTTCAAATCTTGATGCAGACAAGTCACTTCACCCTAATTGCCTCAGTTTCCCCATCTGTAAAATGAGCTGGAGAAGGCAATGGCAAACCACCGCAGTATCTCTGCCCAGAAAACCACAAATGAGGTCACAAAGCGTCAGATATGACTGAAACAATTGGACAACAAAAGGAGTTCTAGAAGGAGGGAAAGAATTCCAGGTAGGAGGGATACCGATAGGAGATGGGCCACAGTAAGGAAATGAATTCGGCGGGAATGTCAACGGTGGGAGGGGGAGTCATTTAAAATAAGCATGAGACCTTGGCTTGGATGGATTCAGACTGTCAAGCATCAAACAGAAGGGCGTATTTCCTCACAGAGGCCCCTGAACTTTGCTGTAAAGCCCCAGTTTAGTTCTCAGGTTCTGAAGCGTGAGGCCATCCCTGGGCCAAGCCGCTAGCCCCCTGTCTGCCTGTTACTGCTAGGTGTCCCCCCTTCCCAAGGTCCTCTTCTGAAGATTCTTCCCCAGCATCTCCGGGGCTGTGCCCTCCCCCCCCCCCCCCTCGTCCCACAAGCCCTCGCTCACCCCCAGGCAGTATTTGGCTTCCACAGGCACAGGTTTCCCCCGACCTATGCTTTCCGTGAGCCAGCTGATATCCAACAGCAAAGGCTTCTGCAGGCTCTGAGAGGCCCCCAATACGCGGTCCAGGTAGTCGGATGCTTCTGCCCCCGAGGCATCCTCCATCAGCACGTGGGTCACTTGTGGGCTGGGTCCACAGAGGACAGTACGGAGGAGGCAGTCAGAAGGGGAGATTTGTCCCCGGCCAGGACCACCCGACTGTCCCAGAAGCCCGAGCTCCCTCTCCTTGGAATCCCCCATCCCTCCCCGCCAGATGTTTGGAGGCTGCTGGGCCGGGACCGCAGCAGTTACTCACGGGGGGGATCCCCCGCCTGGTCAGCCCTGGCTCGGCCCACCCTCCTCCCCCCACATCCTCTTTTGCCGGGTTATTTAACCTACAGGAAAACCTCACTCAAAGGAAGCCTTTCAGCAGGAAGCCCAGCCCCAGGTGCCGCCCTGTGTGATTCTGCCCCAGCCCGCCAAGAGGACGAGATCAAAGGCGTCTGCGGGCCTTTTCCCAAGATTGGGGGATGAGGTCAATCAGAGGCACCTGAGGCAGTGATTCAGGCAGAGCAGGGCACAGCAGGGCATCCTGGCGGTGCCCTTTCCCTCTGTACCCCTGCTCTCTCTGGGCTTCCGGGCCATCACCTGTAAACCTCGTCCACGCGGAAGCCCTTGCCCCGGGCCAGCTCGGTGAGGAAAGCCCGGCGCATCCGGCCCATACGCCGCTCGGCCAAGTAGAGGGTGAACTCTGGGAAGCGGGACAGGGGTGGGCTGGGGGCTGCGGCTCCCTGGGCCTCCTCTCCAAAGCTCCGGCCCCGCCTTCTCTTGAGGGGCACGGAGGCCATGCCAGGGGCGGGGCAGAGAGAAAGAGCTGCCGCGGCCGGACAGCCGGGAAAGGAACGGAGGAAGCTGGTTCCGGAAAAGCCTGGGCAGCTGCCCTTATGCAAATCAAGTCCCGAGAGGCTCCGCCCCCTGCGGACTCCGGTGCCTGAGAGGGCCGTGAGGCCAAATCCTGGGCTCCACCCCCATGTAGATATCACTCTCTAGACTCCGCCCCGTCGCGGCCGACTAGGGTGAACTAGCAGGAGTCCAGGGCTGGGAGAGTGGAATCCCTGGGAAGTGAAGCCACTTTACGGAAGTTGGGGGGCGCCCACTCTCCCCTCTCAGTGCTCTTCAGTGCATCCCGGTCTAATCTCAACCCCCAGATCCAGGAGCCAGGATTGCACATTTCTTCGCCCCAAGGGGACCACGGGACCCAAGCCAGGGTTTAGGAGTAGGGGTAGAACCATAATAAATAATGACATCGGGGCGGTTTGGTGGCACCCACAGCACCAGGCCTGGGAGTTGGGAGGACCTGAGTTCAAATTCGACCTCAGCTCCTTCCTGGTTGTGTGATCCTGGGCAAGTCCCTTAACCCCATTGCCTAATCCTTACATTCTAAGACAGAAAGTAAGGGTTCTAGAAAAAAAAAACAACAAATAATGAAATTGTTACTGCAAAGTTTACAAAGTGCTTTCTGTCAGTTATTTAATTTCCTTCAAGGTTCAGCTCCAAGAGCACCTATTTCCAAAACCCATCACCCCCCACGCCCCCAGGGGCTGCCAGTACCCTTCCTCTAAAATCACCTGCTACCTATTGAGATAGCACCAGGGCCTCAGTTTCTTCCTCTGTGAAATGAGGGAGTTGGTCCTAGTCACCCTGATCAGGCTGAGTCCATCCCACACAGATAGTAGACTGTATGCTTCTTGGGAACAGGAATTTTTTCACTTTTGCTTAAGTTGAGTGAGGGGGAAAAAAAGAATTCTGTGATGTGATCCATTATTCCAATGGGTGCAGCATATTTTGATGGTCTGGCAAATATTTAACACCCTGGGCTGGGAGTATGAATATGGGCTGGGGAGTGAATGCAGAACATATTTTAAAGCCTAATCTGTAACACTTTGCTAAATTCTGAGACAATGTTTACACTGAAAATTTAATAGATTCTTTAAAGCCAATTTGAGCTGTCTTCAGCCCTGGTTGGAACCACTGGCCATATTTTACATTATTATAACTTCAAGTAGTGGGAATTTGAATAGACTGAGCTAATGTGCAACCAAATTGCAGGCATTTAGTAAGTAAGTACCTACCCGTACCAGATATCCCTTTATCCAAAGAATGCAAGAAAAGACAAAACAAAAACCCTTGATGCCTGCCCTCTAATCTAACCTAATGGGGAAGATAAACTGGCTATATAAAGAATGGGTTAGGTTACTCAATAGAGAGAGAATCAGACCTGGAGGTGGGAGGTTCCAGGTTCAAATATAGCCTGAGATACTTTCTAACTGTGTGACCCTGGGCAAGTCACTTAACCCCAACTGCTTAGCCCTTATTGCTCTTCTGCCTTGGAATCAATTCTTAGTATACTTCCCAAGACAAAAAGTTAAAAAAAAAAATAAAGCAGATGGAAGGTAGTCTTAGAGAAAATGCAGTGGGGTTCTAGGGGACAGGCGACAGCTTCCTGTAGAAGGTGAGATTCGGCACATAGTAGGCACTTCATAAATCTGGCTTGATTAATCTTATTTGATGTTCCCAACAACTTTGTGGAAATGTTTTTATGCTATTTTGCAGATGAGACAAATAAAGTTCAGAGAAGTTTTAATGACTTGTTCAAAGTCACATGTTTGACTAGTGCTGAGCTGGGATTCAAATGCAAGTTTCCCTGACTCCAGTCATCATTTAATAAATGACTGCTATTGGCTAAGTGCTAGGGATGTGAATCATAGGATCATAGATTTAGAATCTAAGGGCTACCATTTCTGGTCCCTCCTCATTTTACAAATGGGTAAACTGAGGCCAGGGATGATAAATCTAGTATAGATGAGAGGTGGAATTTGGAATCTGATCTTCTGACTCCAAGGCTGTTACAAATATGTATAGCCAAGTAAAAAAAAAATTCCTCATTAGTTGTTTCCAAAACAAATATATATGTATGTATATATAAAAGCTTCAATCTTCACGGAGTCTATCACTTCTCTATCTGTAGGGTCTTCTTCAAAAACAAAGGATAAATAACAACAATATCTGTGGGAGATAGCTTTCAATAAGGATGTATTAAGTACCCATGATGCACCAGGCACTGTGCTAAGTTCTGGGATCAGTAAGAAAGGCAAAAATCATAGTTGACCTCTTCAGAACATGACTTTCTACACACTGTCATACAATGTTTTTACTATTTGAAGCCTGAGACATTCCATTTCCAGACTCTGTGACTTTGTCAGGCAGGTCCCCCTGTCTGAGATGTTACTCCTTTGCGCCTGCCTTTTAGGATCCCTATTTTCTTAAAAGTTCAGCCCAAGTGCCACTTTCCACAGGAAGCTTCTGTTGATCCTCTGGTTCCATGGTGGCAAACCTATGGCACTTGTGCCAGAGGGGGCACTGAAAGCCCTCTCTGTAGGCACACACACCATTGCCTTTGCCCAGCACAGAGTTCACCAAAGTCCATTACTAGAAAGCCAGAGGGACATGGGGCCAGGTTGCTCTCTGCCCAGCAGCCCAATGGGAACACTTTTTCCCTCCCCTGTCTTGGGTAAGGTGACAGGCTCATAAGCTATGTGAGGGTTGCAGTTTGGGCTTTTGGTTTCTAAAAAGGTTCACCATCACTGCCCTAGTTGTTAGATTCATACTCCCCAGAAATTATTTCACATATGTTTTATGTTTAATTTTCTATGTATATATTTCCTTACAAGAAAACACAAAGTCCTTGAGGGCAGAGATCATTTCATTTCTGTCTGTGTCCTTGATGACATAAGTGCTTAATGAGTTCTGGTTGAACTGGTAGGGTGGTTAGTTGGTTGTTGTCTTTAAATTTGAAGAGGACCAAAATGGCATTCCTGGCTGATGCCTTTGGACTTGAGCATGAATTGGCTTTAAGTGATGCAGAGTTGTACAAAGTCACCAGCCTTGTTCTCTCTTCCAGAGTCATGGAAATCCAGTGGCAAGACAAAAGTCATGAAGACTGGTGATAGCAGTGGATGAGCGTGGCTTCTTCTGGGTCTGTCCAAGCTCTAAGCTCCTGCCTCAGCAACTTTCATGACTGTTGGAACAAAATGTTCTCATCTGTCCCTTCCTATGGAGAGAGGGTGTCTTCACGTGCCTGGGGTAGACACCCCTCTAACTCACTGATGGGTTGGGGGCTCATCAGTTATCCTCAAGCTGGTTTAGCCCCTCTACACTGAGGTGGTTTTACTAGGGTGTGACCCCTGTGTATCCTACAGCTTCTTGGAGCCACAGGTGAAAGCTGGGTGGCAGGTGGACACCAGAGAAGGATGAGCAGCCCTGATAAGGGCTCAGTAAGGCCTCCCATCCTGTACTCTGTATCCCCTTATTGATTAGAGTGGAGCCTTGAAGGAACCTTGGGAGTCTGTGAGGCAGCAGTGAGGATGTAGTGTGTTCCAGCCAGGAGAGACAACCTCAGAAAAGGCTAGGAGAAGGGAGAGGGGAATATTATGTAGGGGGAACGTGTTCATCATTTTCCATCAGTGCTGTATTCCAGCCTTTTTCAGTTGTGCTCTATATGTGACAGTCCCTGTGGCAAATAGAGAAGACTGTATTTTGTCCTAGAGGGAGCTGTTGGAGTTTCTTGAGGGAGTTGGAACTCCTTTCTTAGGACAAACAATTAGGTAGCTATGCCAAGGAAGGATTAGGGAAGGGGCAAGACTAAGGGTAGAGAAGCTATGGAACTCTAGATCTGTCATTTTGTCAGACAATAACACTTACTATGTGCCAGGAACCATATGAAGTGCTGAGGATGCAAAGAGAGGTAAAAGCCAGTCTTTGCCCTCAAGGAGCTCATGGTTTCATGCCTATGTGGCTTTGGGTGAGTCCCTTAACTTCTTTGGGCCTCAGTTTCCTCATCTGTAAAATGAGGAAATCATATTGTAATATGACCCCAGAGGTTCCTAAAGTCTATGATTCTATTAACTATGACTGTAAGTTGAGTCTTTTAGCTCCCACTGGATTTGGAAATAGACCTGGCTCAGCCATTTACTTCCTGGGTGCTCTCAGGGAAGATACCACCTCTCTCTGGACCTTACTTCCCTCTTATATAAAACGAGATGAACTCGAAGACCCCCGTCAAGTCCTAATTGCAAGGGCCACCTCCCTGGATCCTGCCACAGAAAGAAAGGACAAACAGCCGCACCCTTCTTACATCGTACTAGGGGCAACCTTACCACATCATTTCTAAGTCCTTGACCATCATCATTAGCGCCATCACCAACTCAGCTGTTTGGAGCAAGTTTTCCTGGAAGGGGCAGAGGAGTGTGTGCCTCCATGTGTCCAATTTCCCAAGAGAATGCTCATGTTTGCTGCCCTTTTCAGTGGGTGACATTTCATGCAGAGTGTTTACAAGTGAACATTTTGTTTGTTTATGACAGGATAGAAATGTCAGGACAGTCGAATCAGGGAGCCAGATTTGGGGCACGGACCCAGGAAGAGCCACCACAGACGAGAAATTCTGTAAGTCTGCAGGTAAGACTAATCACCAGCCAGCCTCCCTTCTTATAATCTACCCAGATTCAGTTCCTCTCACCCTCTCTTCTTTTACCTTCTTCTCCTCCCTGCTGGGACTCCCCACTTCCCACAGCCTCAGATAGTGGCTTCTCAGCTCTGGTCCCACTGAACCTCACCAGTAATGTTCCATCTACACCACTGGTAAATTCACCGACAAAATCTTGTGGCACTTGTGGCTGAATGTAGTCGTGATGTGATGTCCACACAGTAAATGGATCCCTGAACCATCTCCGTCACAGGAGGTGCCCAGAGAAAGATGACACCCGAGCACAGGGGTTTTCCTCATTCATGTGGCTTTCCCCAGGTTTATGCCTACTCCTTCTAGTCAAATACTGAATACATTGGTGGGAGAATGTGATCTTAGTTTATGAGTGGACAATGATATAGTTATTATTTCTGTTTGCCTAATACGAATTGGCATTGTTGTTTTCACCTTATTATTAAGCTAATGGTTGTGAGGGATCTTTTATTATTGTTGTTGTTGTTTTCACCTTATTAAGTGAATGATTGTTAGAGATCTTATTATTATTATTGATTTCACCTCATTAAGTAAATGGTTGTTAGAGATCTTTTGTTATTGTTATTATTGTTGTTTTCACCTTATTAATGAATGACTGTTAGAGATCTATTATTATTATTATTATTATTGATTTCACCTCATTAAGTAAATGGTTGTTAGAGATCTTTTATTATTATTATTATTATTGATTTCACCTCATTAAGTAAACAATTGTTAGAAATTTGTTGTTTTCACCTCATTAAGTAAATGGTTGTTAGAGATCTTTTTATTATTGTTGTTGTTGTTTTCACCTTATTAAGTGAATGACTGTTAGAGATCTTTTATTATTATTATTATTATTATTATTATTGATTTCACCTCATTAAGTAAATGGTTGTTAGAGATCTTTTGTTATTGTTATTATTGTTGTTTTCACCTTATTAATGAATGACTGTTAGAGATCTATTATTATTATTGTTGTTGTTTTCACCTTATTAAGTAAACAGTTGTTAGAGATCTAGTGAATCCTCATCTTTGTGAAAGATTGGATTTGGGTAAATAGAAGTGCACTGGTGGGGGCTTGAGACTACACTGATGAGGAGAGAGAGTGCATTTCGCCACAGGTTCATTTATCCACAGAGGAGCTAGACACGTGGTGGTCCTTTTCTGGAAAGAAGACCTGCCAATGCAGGTTGTGGTGGATGTCCAGCCTGTTGGGACCTGCCCAAACCTGAAGGGTCCTGGCATAGTGTTGAGAGGCCGGGTCACCTCCATACCACATCAGAGACCTCTTTTTCAGTTCAGTTGGACACAAGAGCTAGTAAATCTCCTGGTTGGGAGTTGACCTGAAACCCTCATCAGGGAGATCTAACAGTAAATCTTTGGTGAAAACACACTTAGATGGGCAGCAGGTGTGAGCTAGGGTTATGTTCAGGAGCCAAACTTGCAGCTGAGGGTAAGTGGTCCCAGCTGTGAAGATTTGGGGGGCCCGTGGGCAGAAGACAAGTTGCTTTTCTGACCTGGCCCGTGGTGGTCAGTGATGGTTAGGTTTGGTATCACCCTTGTCAATGTGGATTTTTGGATGACTCAGTTTACCTTGGAGAAATCCCAGTGCCAAGCACCCCAGTTTGGTTTGAATGTTAAGCACCTGCTTGCTTTGAAGGCTTCTCTATTGGACAAAAGTCTTCTTCTCCAGTTTGACCTTCTCGTTTGATTTGTTACAGCTGACCATTCCCTGATGCCATAGTTATAGCCGGCAAAGAGGTTCACAAACCTGTTTGTGATACCTAATTATCCAGGGGATAGAAGGACTCCCGATCGCCTTTCCTCTTTGGAGAAGGCATCTAGCTGGTGCCTTCTCCCAGGGAGGTGGTTCCCAGAGCCTTTGGCTCTGTGTGGTGGCCACGTATTTGAACCCTGATTAAAGAGTGCATTTTCTGATTGCTTGGGAGGTCTGGGTTATTTCCAAGTTAGCACCCTGGACCACACTGTAGTGAGGTCAGCTTGGCTATGGCAGGAATGTGACTCACAAGAGTGGGTCCAAGGCAGGGACACAGGCTGCCTGGGTTAGCTCTGAGACCTGCCTGGATAGATTCAGAAAGCGATCGAGTGGCCCACTGGTGCCTCGAATGTCGCCCAAATCCTGTTTGTTCTTCAGGCTAATGAGGAAAGGTCTTAGAGTCCATCTTCCAGACTATCTCAGTCTAGGGTCTTCTCTCCCCACCGTCTGGCTTCCCCAGACATTGCTTTCTCTCCTTGGTGATGCCATTTCCCCTTCTGCCTCTCTTCCTCTTCCTGTCCTCCCAGACCAAAGCAAGGACTATATTGTCTCCATATCCCAGGATTCCCGCACACCAAAAACCCTTTGCTTTGTACATTCACACAATCCAGGTGGCTAATGTGAAATCTGGGAGGGCTTCCAGGCCCCTAGATTCATCCTTAGGGCTTCATAAGGCCCCAGAAGGGCAGAGAGTTTGCCAAACAGCTTCCAAATCCAGCATCTGGTCCTTTTTAGATCGAAGCTCATGACCCAAAGCTTCCATTTGATGCTCTAAAGCATTTCTGGCTCTTAGAGTGTGTGGTGGTTAGAGCACCAGAGCCTGGAGTTGGGAAGGTCTGAGTTCAAACCCAGCCTTACACATTTAGCTGTGTGACTTAACCTTTTTTTGCCTCAGTTTCCTCATCTGTAAAATGAGCTGGAGAAGGACATGGCAGACTATTCCAGCTATGTGACCTTGGACAAGTCACTTAATCCCATTTGCCTCAGTTTTCTCATCTGTAAAATGAGCTGGAGAAGGAAATGGCTAACCACTCCAGGATCTTTGCCAAGAAAACCCCCCAAAGGGGTCACCAAGAGTTGGATGCAACTGAACAATACCAGGAGGGAGGAGGAAAAGGTTTGTTATTATCAAAGTTTTGTAGATTAAGAGACTGGGGGCGGGGCAGCTGAGTGGATGGAGAGCCAGGCCTAGAGATGGGAGGTCCTGGGTTCAAATCTGGCCCCAGACACTTCCCAGCTGGGTGACTCTGGGCAAGTCACTTAACCCTCATTGCCTAGTCCTTAGACTCTTCAGTCTTAGAGCCAATACCCAGCATTAATTCTAAGGCAGAAGGGAAGGGTTTAAAAAAAAGAGACTAGGGTTCAAGAAGGGGATGTAACGTCAAACCAGGGCTGGGCATGGTAGGGTCTCTGGAATATAGGAAGGTGACGGCTAGAAGGGGGCACTGGGAGCTAGAACATCAGGATGTAGAACACGGATGGTCAGAGCCAGATGGAACTTTAACATACAGATTGGCCAAGCTAGAAAGGACCTTTGAACAGAAGCTATAGAAAGTTATGCCTGGTGGGGACCTCAACGATCATATACATGGTTGCTACCACATCTCTAACCGGCTCAGCTTAACCACTTCCAGGAATGGGGAACTCACTCTATCTCTTTTTATGGGGAGGAGATCTTTTTTAATTTATATATTTTATATTATTTATAATTCATATATTATATATTTTATAGATAATAAATATACATTAATATTCTATTATATAAAATAGAAAATGAATATTATATATGATGCATAATAAGTTTATATTATTCATATTATATTTTTATATAATATATATTATAAAATTATATTTTTATATTTTTTCAATGCTTATCTTCCATCTTGAATCAATGTTAAGTATTGGTTCCAAGGCAGCAGTCTGATAAGGGCTAGGCAATTGAGATCAAGTGACTTGCCCAAGGTCACACAGCTTGGAAGTATATAATGTCAAATTTGAACTTGGGACTTCTCGTCTCCAGGGCTGGCTCTCTATCCACTAAGCCACCTTGCTGCTCCTATTTATTTATTTATTATTATTATTTAAAAAAACCCTCACCTTCCATCTTGTATATTGGTTGTGTATTGTGGAACAATACTGTGTATTGGTTCCAAGGCAGAAGAGTGGTAAGGGCTAGGCAGTGGGGGTCAAGTGACTTGCCCAGGGTCACACAGCTAGGAAGTGTCTGAGGTCAGATTTGAACCCAGGACCTCCTATCTCTAGGCTTGGCTCTCTATCTACTGAGTCACCTACTTGCCCTCCCTCACTCTTTTAAGTCTCTCTCTTGCATATGCTCCAATGTGCCAAGGTCTTTCCTGAAATGTGCACCTAGAACTGGGTTTTACTAAACTAATTTTTAATTTTATTACCTACTAATTTAATTTATTGCTGTCGAGTTGTTTTAGTTGTCTGACTCTTTTGTGACCCATTTGGTGTTTTCTTGGCAAAGATCCTGGAGTGGTTTGCCATTTCCCTCCCCAGCTCATTTTTACAGATGAGGAAACTGAGGCTAACAAGATGAAGTGACTTGCCCAAGGTCATGCAACTGGTAAATGTCTGATGCCAAATTTGAACTCGAGTCTTCCTGACTCCAAGTCCAGCACTCTGCCTATAGGGCCAACTAACTGGCCCTAATTTATCACCTACTATTAATTTTTTATTACCTACTAATAACGTGTCCAAATGGAATTCCACCTTCCCTTCTGTGGTTCTCAACTCTTTCCTCCCCACCTCTGACTCTCACTGACTGCAGAGACCTAGTCTTGTCTTTTTCCTCCATGAGGCAAACCAGAAAACGTCCTAATTTTGCCCCACATGGACTGGCTCTATGGTAGACACAACAGTGGATAATGCACTTGTTTCATCAAATATTCCAGGCCTGTATTTGGGGCGCCTTCTGCTTGGAGTCACATTGTGTTCAAGGATGAGACTGAGAAGGCAGGATACCTGGGGCTCTCTGTCTAGCTCCTTTCTAAGAGCATTTGCCTAGCAAAGACCTTGCAAGGAGCAAATGCTGTTGGAAAGGGGAGCAGCTGGGTGGCTCAGTGGATAGAGAGTCAGGTCTAGAAATGGGAGGTCCTGGGTTCAAATTTGGTCTAGCTGTGTGACCCTGGGCAAGTCACTTAACCTCCATTGCCTATGCCTTACCGCTCTTCTGCCTTGGAACCAAAAAATAGGCAGTATTGGTTTTAAGATGGAAGGAAAGGGTTGAAATAAATGCTTTTGGAAGATGACAGGCTGGACAGTTCCATGCAGATGGACACTTTATTTCAGGGACCTGACCGGACGGTCAACACCAACCCAGGAGGTGAGCTTGGAACTGAGAACTTAGAGAGGGAGGGGGAAGGGACAGGAAAGAGTAGAGGCATGGAGACCCAGCATCTGGCACGGAAGGCTGCAGTCTGAACCCTCTGGAGGCCAGGAGAGGCTGGGCTCTGCCTGGAAAGTAGACAGTTTCTTCTCTTTAGCCTGGAAAACAGACTCCCATCCTTGTCACCTCATGAGAGTGACTCAGTTTCTCACCTTTTCTCCTGGACTCTTTTCCCAGGAGACTCACCCCCTCCCTCCACCCCAGGAGTGAACAGGCAAACCCTAGGGAGATCTGAGGAAGGGAGCTCCCCTCCATGCCTGACTGCCTGTAGCCAGGGAGCAGGATATGTAGACCCAGCGTCACCCAGTTAGAGCGATCCTAGAGGAGATCTAGACAGCTTGGCTCCTCCGGCCTCTGCCTCTGCCAGAGAGCCTCCTTTCTCATGGTCTCTGGGCATTATTGGCCCATCTAAGGCTCCACATTTCCCCCCTTATCACTGGGAGAGAAGAGATAAGCATGGACCAATTGCAGATGAGCTCCAGCAGCTCATGGGCCAGAGATTAGGGAATCCTCTCAAACCTGAACAGAAAAGCCATCTAAAGGGAGAAAGAGCCATTAATCAGTGTTTCTGGTCTTACATTGCTCAAGTCCTACCTGTTTCCCATCATTCTTTGCCCTCATGCCCAGCCAGCCCCCCACCTAAGGCTCCGATGCCAACCCTTAAACCCTGCTCCTCAGCCTGGGACTGGGGTGCTGTTGGCGGTGGATGGGCTGCCCTGAGCCCCGGAGAAGCCTTACCCCAGTTGAGGCAGGTTCCAAGACACAGAGGCTTGCTCGGGAAGTTGTTTCTGGAGCCGTAACAACCCCCGTAAACGAAGGGTTCGCACGTCATGGCTTTCTTGTCAAAGAACCAGCGAAGGTAGTACGCGCGGCAGGGGCCTTGGTCCATCTTCTCCCTGCAAAGTTCTGAAAGCGGAGCACAGGAGGGAAGGGAAACGTGGAGATGGCAGACGAGGCATCTAGAGGCAAACTGCATAGGCTGTAGAGCTCTGAGATCCAGTCATTGTCTAGATGAAGAAATAAAGGCTCAGAGGGCAAGAGATTCGACCTGGCCCCAATCTGGTTACCTCAGGCATCAGAGAAAAGGGTATCCTCTCTGCTCTAAGGAATGCCAGACAATTCCCATGAGACATTGACCTCTCATAGCTGATTACTAATCCCTGATAAGGACCTCCTCTAAGAAAGATGCATTTTTGGTAGGGAACTCTGGGAAATGAACATTTTATAGATACAGTGAGGTCGGAAAAATGAGCATAGATGCCCAAAAACAATTTTTCTAGCTCTGACATTCCCTGATATAGTTTATGTTTTAAAGTTGTTTATTTGGGAAAAAATATATATGTCCTCAGTCCTTTGTTTTAGGTTATGGGCTCCATGGAGAAGGGCAAGTTATGGGCTTCTTCTTTGACAAACACTTAGATCTAAGGGACTTGGTAAGGTTTAGTACCTCTTTTGCTATGTGTCCACATTTTAAGAAGTTATTTTCTTCAGTAACTCTTTCCCAAAGTTAATTCTCTTTTAATAACTTTCTTTCATGGCTCTCATTTCTTTCTCAGCTTTCCACTCTACCATCCCTTGATTATCCCTTGATTTCTAATGATCATTTAATAAACCTCCTTAAAATATAATATTTTACTATTAAGATATCATTTTAATCTTAGTTTTAAAAATAACTTTTTGCTCTTAAAACAAAACAAAACTCATCTAATAATTCTTGTTGGGCTTGTGTCCAGTCTGTACTTTTCTTTGAGACTTCGCTTGTTGATGCTTTAAAGCCATTATCTCCTGTGTTCATGTTGAATTTTCCTCTTAACATTGGAGATTTTATGGTTAACATTATTTTTTTTGGCTCATTTTTCCAGCCTATTTCTTCACTTTGGATTCTGTGTTAGTTTTGGGCTCTACTCACTTCTGGGGGGATGTCTTGCCAGAGTCTTTGTATGACCCTTTACTGTTTTCACAGCTCAATCTAAGAACCTGCAAGTTTTCCAATACTTCCAAAGTAGCATGTTCTAGGGAGAGGTTGTTTGCTGTTCTCTTGGTATTGTGAAAATTAAAATGATATCTTAATAGTAAAAATATTATATTTTAAGGAGGTTTATTAAATGATCATTAGAAATCAAGGGATAAAGAGGATACAAAATAAAAACCACATGTCCATGACTAGTTAGCCATTTTCAAAATCCCCACCTTACCACCATCACTGCTAATTGCTGCATCATCTCAAAGAGGAGGAGGAGCCTCAATGCCCACGCCCTTTATCCTCTGTTTATAGGAAGTATGTAATAACAGGAAATCAGTGGGCTCTTGGGATATGTAGTTCTTTTTTTAGGGTAACAGATTTTCAATTATACATTCTAGCTGTCCCCCTGGGCTGTCTGAAGCCAAGTTTAAGCCAGTTGTTTCCGATTTGTCACTTGCTAGCACACAGACCTCCCTCCTATATGTTCCTGGTTGCTAGAATTCTAAAGACTAAGTAGGGTGGAGTAAATCTAAAATTCACAGTATGTTCTATATAAGTTCCCGACCCAGTTTGGTTTCCATAGACAGCAGCTGGTCTAGGTTCTGCAGGTTTAAAGTAACTTAACCCTTGTTTACTTCTTGATTTTGATCTCCAGATTATTCTACTTCAGGCTTATACATGGGACTAAAGGTTAAAATCGAGATGCCCCCCTTTTTTGGACTCAGAGCCAAAATTTTTTCCTCTCCCAGGCATAGTGGAGACCACAATCACTCCTCTACAACCTGGAGCTGTGACCCAGAACCAGGCAATGGGCAAGAGAGCTGTCAGTTGGTGCCTATTCTTATTTCTAGCACTTTCCCAGTCAGAACTTGGTAAGCTCCACTTCCCCCACTTTTTTTTTTAATTTTAGTGGAGGTATATTGAGTTAGCTGGGCAAAAATGTTGCCTCATTCCACCATCTTGATATTGCCTTGATCTAAGGGTCTTAGGTATGGGAAAGGATTATTTTTGGTGATGGATGCTGGTGAGGAAGAAAACTTCTTTTCCATCCCCCCTCACTCATTTTTTCTATCTTTAGCCAAAGGTTTTAAGATTCCCATCTCCTAGGATGAGACGGTCTCCTCTGCTCAATCTTAAATCAGGGTGGGAAGGAAGAGTCTGATAGTGTGATGGAATCCCTATTTGAAGAGACAAAGCCTCCTGGGAGTCTAGCTTCTAGAATCACTCGGGTCCTTCCCTTTGTCTGACCTCTTCAGGCACATATTCCCCACACCCACCTGGGACTTGAACCGTCTTCATCTCAGGCCAGAGTGTGACAAACAGCACCAGGATGGTGAGAGGTGTCCAGGGTCTCATGGTGGCAATCTACAGAAAAGTATAGCCTGGAGAAGGTCCTTTACCCTCTCTTGAGGCCCATGAGAATAAGGCTGGGAATAGGGGAGGATTTAGAAGAATAAAGGCAGGGCATGGGCTCTTGATTCATAGCCAGTCACTCAATAATCTAACTCTGATGCTGCCTGAGGGTCAAAACCCTTACAGAGCGGATGAACAGACACTGAATTCTGGAACAAGCTGTCCATCCATCAGAGGTCATGCACTTGCTACAGCCTTTTGGGGCTTAATCTGTTCTAGTTTTCCAACCTTGACTGCCACAAGATTTTGGGACTCCCACCAAGGGCCTTAAACATTCCAGTCCAATAAATATCATTTGAATGAATAGATCCTCCACGACAATATATTTTTGGCTCCATTGTCGTCAGAAGGAATCAAAAGAAATTCTAAAGCAGTTAGTGAGTCCTTCAATAGATCAGGTACTCTGTGGTGTGCTGAAGAAACAAGGAGAAGTGAACAAGATTGTGGGACCTTAAAGGATTTCCATTCTAATCGGAAAGACAAGACATTAAGGAGAGTGAATGCCAAGGAGGGTGATGGATGCCATTGGGCCAATGATTGACTTGTCATTTTCAGAAATGGTAGCCCTGATTCAACTGCTAGTCTCTGAGGAAGGATCAGAAAGGAGTAGGGAAGAGGAGAGAGGAAGGTAAAAAGGAGGTGGCTGGGAAATGGTGGCTGGCTTGAGATGGTCAAAATAATAATAACCATTACTGATCAATCAGGGCCCAGGGCCACAGGGGTGAGAACAGTATAACTCTTTTATTAGAGATTCATTGCTAGTTCCATCTCATCTCATCCCATTCCCTTCCATTTTGTGCAATTCCATCTCATTTTCTTGTGATTGTTCAGAGAATTACATATATAGATTGATACTGAAAATGGGTCAGATGCAAGTCAATCTGAGTGAAGGGATTGGACCTGGGGAACCAGAGAAAGCTGTTTAGCCTTTCAAAACAATAGAAGCTTTAAGAGAAGTTCATTTCAGACCACAGAAAGAAGCAGGACAACTGGAAACAAGAATCAGATTTGTTCAACTAATATTCATTATACAAAGGCAGTGACTGGAGAGCCAGTCTTAGATATGGAAAATCCTGGGTTCAAATGTGGCCTCAGATACTTCTTGCCTGTGTGACCCTGGGCAAGTCACTTAACCTTCATTATGCAACCTTTACCACTCTTCTGCCTTAGAACCAATACAAAGTATTGATTCTAAGATGGAAGGTTAGGGTTTAAAAATGTTTTAGACTCTTACCAATTGTAGAAGCAGTCTCCATTTAAAAATAGATGTGTTTTTTTTTAAATCACTGCCATTTCCAAATAATTCCCTCTCATATCCTTTCTCCCTCATAGATGCAAGAGGCTTGCATTTTTGTGATTTGATCTTCCAGCAGAGAAGTACCTGGCCTCCCTGAGTTCTCATACTGTATGGAGAAGAGTAGTCTGTTGTGGCTGTAAAGTCCTTTAAGGGTGTCTCCTCTCACTTATATAGTATGGAAAAAGACACCAGAGGCCTCCAGGGTAATAGATAATTCCCTTACATATAGCGGTAGTGTCTCGGTGACCGAGAATGACGATTGTCTTTGTGCGTTTTCATATACGGTGTACCCTCATGTGGCTTTGGAGTCCAAAGACTGAAGTGCAGAGTTTGTGGCACATGGGGCATGGGACACCAGTTGTTACAGGAGGTGCGGTTGTGGCCTGGTGTCGGCGTTCACGCACAGCGGCAAGACGTCGACGTCGCTCATCTTCAAAGGTGGTGGCGGCATGTTTAATGTGGGTTCTCCAGCTGCTTCTGACAGAGGCAGCGAGTTCTAGTTGCTTTGGTGTCCTGCCAGCCCACTTCAAGATTGACTTTAGCTGATCCTTGAATCTTTTCTTTGGTCGGCCTTGTTTCTGGAGTCCAGCTGACAGTTCACCATAGAATACCTGTCTTGGTATTCGCTGTGGGTCCATGCGGATGACATGTCCAGACCATCGTAGCTGGGTTTTGAGGACCATGACTTGGATGCTGGTGGAGTTGGCTCTGTCGAGGACTTCCTGGTTGGTGATTCGGTCCTGCCATCAGATCCTCATGATTGACCGGAGGGAGCGTTGGTGGAATTGCTCCAGCTGTTTCATGTGCTTCCGGTACAGTGTCCATGTCTCGCAACCATACAGGAGTGAGCTGAGGACCCTGCGTTGTACACTTTGAGCTTCGTCGCAGTGCTTACACCTCTGTGTTGGCGGACTTTGGAGCGCAGCCGCCCGAGTGCCTGGCTGGCCTTTTGGATCCTGGCATTGATCTCATGGTCTAGGGACCCGTCGTTGGCGATGGTGCTGCCCAGGTACTTGAAGGTGTTGACGTTAGAAAGCTGCAAGCCATCAATTGTAATGCACAGCTGGTTAGTTGGCCTCCCTGGTGCAGGTTGGAACAGCACCTCTGTTTTGCTGAGGCTGATAGTCAGGCCAAACAGTTTTGTTGCGGTGGAGAACCTGTCCACAATGGTTTGAAGATGATTTTCTTCATCAGATGGGCCATGAGAGCACAGTCATCTGAGAAGAGAGCTTCCAGGATGAGTCTCTCTGTTGTCTTTGTTTTTGCAGTCAGGCAGCGAAGGTCAAATAGTGAGCCATCCAGTCGGTATTTGATGTAGACGCCCAGGTCTAGATCCATCACAGCATGTCGTAATACTTGGGTGAAAAATAGGTTGAATAGTACCGGAGCGAGGACACAGCCTTGTTTCATGCCATTGGAGATGGTGAAGCCATCGGAAGTCTCTCCACCAAATAGGACTTCCCCTGTCATGTCAACATGAAAGAGCTGGATCAGTTTGACGAATTTTGCTGGGCAACCGAGCTTGCTGAGGATCACCCACAATGCGTCTCTGTTCGCTGTGTCGAACGCCTTTGTCGGGTCTATGAAGACAATGTAGAGACTTGGGTTCTGCTCAAGGCATTTTTCCTGCATTTGCCTCACCATGAAGACCATGTCGATGGTGCTGCGATCTGGTAGGAAGCCACATTGTGATTCAGGCAGGTTCTGCTCTGAAACAGATGACAGGAGTCTGTTGAGTATAACACGGGCGAGGATCTTTCCAGCAGTGGAGAGTAGTGAGATGCCTCTGTAGTTGTCACAGGCTGTTCGTGAGCCTTTGTTCTTGTATAGGGCTACAATGGAGGCATCTCTGAGTTCTGGGGGCATGTCTTCCTCTTCCCATATGCTGGTCAGCACTATGTGGAATGCCTGGAGCATCTTTCCATTTAAGGCCTTGTACACCTTGGTTGGGATCCCATCTTTACCAGGTGCCTTGCCTGCACTCATTTATTTAATGGCTTTTTGGACTTCCTCTATTGAAGGAGGGACATCAAATTGTTCAATGGTGCAGTTTTGGGGGATCTGGTCAAGGGCGCTTTGGTCGACTGAAGAAGGTCGGTTGAGAAGCTGACTGAAGTGTTCTTTCCACCTGTTGCTGATGCCTTTTTTATCTTTTATGAGAGTGTCACCATCAGAGGATAGCAAGGGAGTGGTGGTAGGTTTTAATGGCCCAAAGACAATCTTGAGGGCACTGCAAAATTGTTTGTAGTTTTTTGTATCAGCAAAGCACTGGATTTCTTCTGCCTTTTCTTCCCACCATCGGTCTTGCATCTTCCTGATCTCACACTGTGCCATGGCTTGGAGAGGCTTGAATCTGTCCTTCTTAGGAGCAGAGTTTGGGTTATTTTGCCACTCCATAAAGGCTTTGCTCTTTTTGCTCAATAGGTCTTCAATAGTAGTGTTGTTCTTGTCAAACCCGTCCTGGTGGTTGCGTTGTTTGGGGCCTAGGACTGCCTTTGATGTTTCCTTCACTGCGTCTCTGAACTGGTTCCATTTCTCGGTTGAGCTTCCAGTGAGTGGTTCCTTGGCAGACAGCTTGTCGTCCAGGCAGGACTGGAATGTTTGCAAATAAGATGGATCTCTAAGACGACTGTAAAATGCGTGAACTGTCTGGGCGTGAACTGTCTTGACGAAGAGTCAAACACTACTGAAACAACTGAATATACACCTGAAACTGTCGACATGTAAACCTTATGACCTGATGAAAATTGGAATGGTATATAGATTAAATATATAATAAAGTAAATCATGTCATCTTCAAAATAATTGAGTTAAGAACATGACTTTGATGGTTTATTAGGAGTAGCTTCTGGGAGTGCAATTAAAAAAAAGACTATAAAAAGAACAAGTTAAAAATCTCCAACTAAACACCAAATTAGAAATTTTAAAAATTAAAGGTGAGATCAACAAAATTGAATGTAAGAAAACCACTGAATTAATAAATCCACTCAATTCCATTGATTAATATGATTTTTAAAAAGAAAATAAAACCAAAACACTAGCATTAAAGATGAAAAGGGTGAATTTACCAATGATGATGAAATGAAAACAATTATTAGGAGTTATTTTGCTCAGATATGTACAAACAAATTTAACAAAGTGAAATGTAAGTATACTTACAAAAAAATAAGCTGTCTAGACTATCAGAGGAAGAAATAGAATACCTAAATAAACCCATTTTGGAAAAAAAGAAATAGAACAGGTCAATAAGTGAACTTTTTTAAAAATAAAAAGAATCAGGACCAGATGGACTTACAAATGAATTCTAGAAAACCTTTGAAGGTCAACAAATTCCAATAGTAAAAAAATTATTTGAAATAGCAGATAAAGGAAGAGTTTTTACTAAACTCTTTTAACAAAACAAACACGATGCTGATACCTAAACCAGGAAGAGCAAAAACAGAAAAAGAAAATTTTAGACCAAATTCATTATTGAATATGGATGCAAAAATCCTATATAAAATACATCATGATGAAGCAGAAATTATATCAGGAATGCAGGATTTAAGATGAGTGGCCCAATATAAGGTTTTAATGGCCTAATAAGGAAAACTATCAACACAATTGATTATATTCATAAGACAAATAATAAAAACATGATTATATCAATAGATTTAGAAAAAAATCTGACAAAATACAATACTCATTCCTATTAAAAAACAATGGACAGCATAGGTATAAATGAAGTTTTTCTTAAAATAATGTGAAGCATCTTCCTAAAACTATCAGCAAGTATTCTCTGTAATAGGGGCCTTTCCAGTAAGATCAAGAGTGAAACAAAGATGTTCATAATCATTAATATTATGTAATGTATTAGATATTTTAGTAATAGCAATGAGAAGAAAAAGAAATTGAAGGAATCAGAATGGGCAAAGAGGTAATAAAACTATATCTGTTTGCAGATATAATGATGATATATGTGGAAAATTCTAGAGATTCAACTAAAATTAGTTGAAATTATTAACAATTTTAGCAAATTAGCAGATAAAAATAAATCCATACAAATCATCAGCATTTTTGTATATTACTAACAAAGTCCTGTAAGAAGAGATAGAAAGAGATATTCCATTTAAAACAATCACAGATAGAATAAAACACCTGGGAGTATACCTGCCAAAACAAGCCCAGGAACTATATGAACATAATTATAAAATACTTTTTATACAAATAAATCAGATCTGAATAAGTGGAGAAGTATTAATTGTTCATGGATGGGCAGAACCAATTAAAAATGTCAATCCTACCAAAACAGATCTACTTATTCAATGTCATTCCAATTAAATTATTTTATTGAGGTGAAAAAAATCCAACAAAATTCATTTCTAAGAACAAAAGATTAAGAACATCAAATTAATTAATGAAAAAATGTAAAGGAAGGAGTTATAGGAATACAAGATTTTAAATTGCATTATAGTATGCATTATAAAAACAATCTGGTACTGGCTAGGAAATAGAAAGGTAGATCAGTAGAATAGGACAGACACAATAAATAGTAGTAACTTTATATTTGACAAAGTCATAGATCCAGCTTTATGGGATAAGAAATCATGATTTGGTAAAAATTTGTCGGGACAATTGGAAAGTAGTTTGACAGAAATTGGGTATAGGCTAATATTTTACACAGTCACTTTAAAATAATATCAAACTAGATACATGATCTAGACAAAAAAGGAGATATAAGTAAATTGGAAGAACAAGGAACATATTACCAATCAGATTTATGGATAGGAGAAAAAAGTTATGAATCATCTCTATCAGAGATAGAGAACGTTTTGAGATCTACAGTGGATAATTCTGAGTACTTTTAAGTTGAAAAGCTTCTGTTCAAATAAAACAAAGGTTGCCAAGATAAGAAGGAAAACAGAAAATTAGGGGGAAAATTTATAGACAGCTTTTCAGATAGAAGACTCATATCTAAATAATAAGAGCCATCTCCAAATTTATAAATAACAAAAGATATAAACAGACAATTTTTGTTTATTTTTTATCTTATTTTAATAACAAACTAAAACATAAGTTTTTCAAATTTATATGATTCATGTTGTCTCCCTCCCTTCTTCCCACCTCCCTCCTGAAGTTGACAAATAATTCAATCTGGGTTGTATGTAATATCACTCAAAACATTGCCATATTATTCATTTTTGTATAATCTGATAAAACCCAAACCCCAAATCATATACCCAAATAAGTGATAAATCAAGTTTTCATCTGTATTCCTTCTCCAACAGTTCTTTCTCTAGAGTTGGATAGCATTCTTTTTTGTAAGGGGCTGACCAGCAGCCCTTACAAGAAAGGAAAGATAGAAGATTGACCCTTGGGGGAAGGGCTGAAGCCGAGGGGATGGATAAGAATGGAGGCAGACACCAATGCAATATTAACCATGAGCGAGCTGCACAGATCAAGCTCCAGCTACCTAACTTCACAAGGACATGAGGCAGTTAGATAACCTTAAATCAACAACACGGGAGTCAGAAATGAGTATAGAGATCAGCTGAGAGAAAAGCCACTGATTGCTTAGAGCCAGTGCTCTAAGTAAGCATAGATCATTCCGGCTTGAGGATAGGAGATTAAGAAGGAAAGGTCTTTCACAGAGATAAAGGAAATTCCATGAGAAAGCTGTTCTTGGTCAGAGGCCAAGCTCCAGGAAGTAGAGGGACAGGTGAAAAAGATAATGAGGACTGGCTTTCTGTCAGCTGCTCCTATTTATTGACATTGTGATGCAAAGGTACATAATACATATTAATGAAGACACAGTGGATTGCCATTGGTTCAGGTGTATATTACAACAAGGCAGAGGCATGGATTGTCCCAGCCAGGTGAGCACAAAGAAACCTGAGTTTGCACCTAAACCTTAGGAATGTTGGGATCAAAGGTCAGTGCCTTTCTTGCCATGCGCAGGACTGAGTATGCGCTCTCCTAAGACAATCCTTACAGATTAATTATCTTCCTTGTGCCTACACAGGTGTGGACTGTTACATTTTTCATAAGTCCCTTAGAATTGTCCTGGATCATTGTATTGCCCTTTGTAGTAAAGTCTGTCACATTTGATCATCCCACAATATTTCATTTACTGTGAATAATATTCTCCTGGTTTTACTTATTTCACTCTGCAACAGTTCACATAATCTTTCCATATGAACAGATAATTTTTTAATGAAATCAAAGCCATATATAGGTATATGAAAAAATCCTCTAAATCACCATTAAGTAAAGAAATGCAGACCAAAACAATTCTCAGAAGAGAAACCCAAACCCATCTCACTTTTATATGGCTCTGATTCTTTACATTGTACCCAAATTTGACTTTGCAACTTCAATACATTGTTCCTACATCTGCCCATCATGTTTAATCTGAATAAGATCCAGACTAAATGTTCTTTATTTCTTCATCCAGTTCTCATTTGACATGATTTTTTTCCAAACTGCTTTTCATCCTAGCTATCCTTCTCTTCACAAAGACTTTTCAACATTCTTCCTCAAAGTGATTTCTAGAATTATACAGGATTCTCCAGATGTGGTCTTTCTCAGGACAGAATATGGTAAGATTTGCTATTTTCCTCTCTTTTTTTCAAATTATATTTCAAATATAATTGAGATCTATCCCATTTCTGGACTTTTGGAAAGGAATTATGGGTATCATCAAAATGCTTTGAATTAAGTACCCAGTGATCTATCCTATAATCAGCTCAATATAAATATGGATCTTCACCAAATAAGAGAGAACACTTTCAAGTTTTCCTACAACTAGGCACCCACTTGCTAGAGAAGCAATTATTTTTTTAAATTTTATTTAATTAGTCAATTTAGAACATTATTCCTTGGTTACAAGAATCATATTTTTCCCTCCCCTCCCCTCCCCTACCCCTTCCTGTAGCCAACAGACAATTCCACTGGGTATTACATGTGTCCTTGATCAGAACCTATTTTTATGCTGTTGATATTCGCACTAGGATGTTCATTTAGGGTCAATATCCCCAATCCTATCCATCGACCCATGTGATCAAGCAGTTTGCTTTCTTCTGTGTTTCTGCTCCCACAGTTCTTCCTCTGGATGTGGATGGTGCTCTTCCTCATAGATCCCTCTGAGTTGTTCAGGATCACTGCATTGCCACTAATGGAGAAGTTCATTACATTCGATTGTACCACAGTGTATCAGTCTCTGTGTACAGTGTTCTCCTGGTTCTGCTCCTCTCACTCTGCATCCATTCCTGGAGGTCATTCCAGTTCACATGGAATTCCTCCAGTTCATTGTTCCTTTGAGCACAATAGTATTCAATCCCCAACAGATACCACAATTTGTTCAGCCATTCCCCAATTGAAGGGCATCCCCTCATTTTCCAATTTTTTTGCCACCACAAAGAGCGCAGCTATGAATATTTTTGTACATGTCGTTTCCCTTATTATCTCTTTGGGGTACCAACCCAGCAGTGCTATGTGTGGATCAAAGGGCAGACAGTCTTTTAGAGCCCTTTAGGTATAGTTCCAAATTGCCCTCCAGAATGGTTGGATCAATTTACAACTCCACCAGCAATGCATTAATGTCCCAACTTTGTCACATCCCCTCCAGCATTCATTACTTTCCAATGCTGTCATGTTAGCCAATCTGCTAGCTGTGAGGTGATACCTCAGAATTGTTTTGATTTGATCTCTCTGATTATAAGAGATTTAGAATACTTTTTTAAAGCAGGAAGGCTGACACGCAGCCTTCCCACAAAAGGAAAGATAGAAAGCTGCCCTTGGGGAAGGACTACAGTCGAGGAGATGGACAAGAAACAGGCAGACACACACGTAATATTTAACAATGGAGCTCCACAGAAAGCCTCGACTACTTAGTTATCAGAGGACATGATACCACTAAGTAGTCCTAAATAAACAATATGTGGATATAGGAGTATAGGGATTAGCTGAGAGGAAAAACCCTGATCCCTTGCAACCTGGGCTGCAGGTACCGGCTTGAGGAGAGGAGATCAAGAAAGGAATCATCAGTTCCTTAGAGCTGGTACTCTAAGCATGAACCACTTGAGGATAAGAGATTGAGGAGGAAAGGTCTTTCAGGAAGGGAGAGAGATAGAGAGGGAGCAAGTTAAAGAGTGAGTTTAGCCAGAGGCTAAGCTCCAGGAAGGACAGAGATAGGTGAGAGGTGATGCTGCAAAGAGGGCTGGCCTTCAGTGGAGCTCCTATTTATTTCCTTTGAGATGCAAATGTGCACAATACATAGGGATGAGTACAAGTATATTATCATTGGTCACTTGTAAATTACAACAAGGTATAGGTGTGGTTTGTCTTAGCCAGGTGAACACAAAGAAACCTGATTTCACGCCTAACCAGGGGGAAGCTGGGATCAAGGGTCAACAGGCTTTACTAGCCATGTGCAAGACTGAGCATGCTCTCTTCTAAGACAATCTTTACATTCTAACTGTTTCCCTTGTCCATAGATAGGTGTGGACTGCTACATTTTTCATGTGCTTTTTAATAGTTTTGATTTCCTTTTTTTTTAGGTTTATTATTTTATTTATTTTTCCATTTGAATAAGTTTATTTAGTCAATTTAGAAATTATTCCTTGGTTACAATAATCACAATATTTCCCTCCTTCCCCTTGTGAACCTTAAAAATTCTCAGACCCTACTTCATAAGGTTTGGTTAAGACCATTCCCCATTTAAACAATGAAGGAACTTAGATCAGGAATGTGAGACCTCTACTCTACCCCTACTTAAGCCTGCTTTAGGGGAAGAAACTCCTTGCTGAACAATGAAAAGTACTTAAACCCATACTTATAGTAAGGCAAAAGTTCTTAAGCTGTGCCTATTTTTAGATCTAATACAAAAGGGTGCTAAGTACCTATAAAGGTCAGGCAACTTGTAAATTTACAAGGAGCAAATAGGTGAGAAACTTACTCAGAGGTTTTTCAGGTGTGAATTTAATCAAAAGTTCAAGCCTTCTTAGGTGTGAATTAAGAATGGTCTGTCCTTTGGAAAACGTCTACTGTGATTGGTAGATGTGAGAACTTAGGGGAGGTGACATAGGAGAAAATTCCCTTTAGAAGGAGAGGAGAAACTGAGAGCAGGGGACTCTTGCTGGAACTCCCTCTGAGGTCTCAGGAGGAGTCTCAGAAGAACTCTCCCTGGAGATGGCAGCTGGTCAAAGCTGAACTGGTGTCTCTCTGAACACTAGAATCCTTGCTTGGAAAAATCTTGTGGTGAGTGGATAAAAGACTGACTGATCTTTCTCTTAGTTTTTGGGCCTGGGCTGGTCTGAGCTGGCCTGGGCTGGCCTATCTTTTTTCTCATTATTTCCTTTTTTCTCTCTCTCTCTCCTTTTCTTTAATTCCTCATTTGTATGAATTAAAATCTTTATAAAACACAGCTGACTTGGGTATATTTGATAATTGGGAATTTTTCCCTGGCGACCACCTTATATTTGACTTAAAACAAGACACTGTCTTGAACCCATATTTTCTGTGTTCACAATTTAAGCCAAAACACTCTCTTAACTGCCACAGTTTATGTCTTCTACTATTTTAATTATTACACCCTCCACCCACTCTTCCCACAGCAAACATGCAATTTCATTGGGTATTACATGTGTCCTTGATCAGAACCCATTTCCATGTTGTTTTTTACACTAGGATGTTCATTTAGAGTCTACATCCCTAACAATATGCCTTCAACCCATGTATTCAAGCAGTTGTTTTTCTTTGGTGTTTTTACTCCCACAGAGTTTTCTCTGGATGTGAATAGTTTTGATTTCTTTAACTAAAAATTGCCTATTCATGTCCCTTGCCCATTTATCAATTGGAGAATGACTTGATTTTTTGTACAACTGATTTAGCTCATATTAATTTGAGTAATTAGACCTTTGTCAGAGGTTTTTGTAATGAAGATTGTTTCCCAATTTGTTTCTTCACTTCTAATTTTGATTGTATTGGTTTTGTTTGTACAAAACCTTTTTAATTTAATGTAATCAAAATTATTTATTTTACATTTTGTAATTTTTTCTAACTCTTGCTTGGTCTTAAAATATTTCCTTTCCCAAAGATCTGACATGTATACTATTCTGTGTTCTCCTAATTTACTTATAGTTTCCTTCTTTATATTCAAGCCATTCACCCATTCTGAGTTTATCTTGATGTAGGGTGTGAGATTTTGATCCAAGCCCAATCTCTTCCATACTGTCTTCCAACTTTCCCAGCAGTTTCTATCAAATAGTGGATTTTTGTCCCAAAAGCTGGGATCTTTGGGCTTATCATAGATTGTCTTGCTGAGGTCACTTACTCCAAGTCTATTTCACTGATCCTCCTTTCTGTCTCTTAGTTAGTATCGTATTGTTTTGATGACCACTGCTTTATAGTATAGTTTGAGATCTGGTACTGCGAGTCCAGCTTCCTTTGGAATTTTTTTTTCATTATTTCCCTGGATATCCTTGATCTTTTGTTCTTCCAAATGAACTTTGTTATGTTTTTTTCTAATTTAGTAAAAAGTTTTTTGGTAGTTCGATGGGTATGGCACTAAATAAGTAAATAAGTTTGGGTAGGATTGTCATTTTTATTATGTTAGCTCATCTTACCCATGAGCAATCAATGTTTTTCCAATTGTTTAGATCTAGTTTTAATTGTGTGGAGAGTGTTTTATAGTTGTGTTCACATAGTTCATGTATTTGTCTTGGCAGATAGATTCCCAAGTATTTTATATTGTCTAGAGTGATTTTAAATGGAATTTCTCTTTCTAATTCTTGCTGCTGAGATGTGTTGGAGATATATAGAAATGCGGGTTTGTTTTGTATTCTGCAACTTTACTAAAGTTGTTGATTATTTCTATTAGCTTTTTAGTTGATTCTCTAGGATTCTTTAAGTAGACTATCATATCATCTGCAAAGAGTGATAGCTTGGTCTCCTCATTGCCTATTTTAATACCATCAATTTCTTTTTCTTCTAATTGCTACTGTTAGTGTTTCTAGTACAATGTTAAATAATAGAGGTGATAAAGGGCATCCTTGTTTCACTCTTGATCTTATTGGGAAGGCTTCAAGTTTATCCTCATTGCAGATGGTGTTTGCTGATGGTTTTAGATATATACTGTTTATTATTTTTGTGAAAGGCCCTTCTATTCCTATACCTTCTAGTGTTTTCAACAGGAGTGGGTGTTGTATTTTGTCAAATGCTTTTCCTGCATCTATTGAGATAATCATGTGATTTTTATTGGTTTGCTTATTAATATGATCAATTATGTGGATGGTTTTCCTAATATCGAACCATGCTTGCATTCCTGGTATAAATCCCACTGGGTCATAATGAATAACCCTTGTGATCACTTGCTGGAGTCTTTTGCTATTATTCTATTTAAGATTTTTGTATCTATGTTCATTAAGGAGACTGGTCTATAGTTTTCTTTCTATGTTTTTGACCTCCCTGGCGTTGGAATCAGTACTATATTTGTGTAATAAAAGGAATTTGATAGAACTCCTTCTTTGCTTATTCTATCAAATAGCTTGTATAATATTGGGATTATTTGTTCTTTGAATGCTTGATAGAATTCATTTTTGAATCAATTTGGTCCTGGGGATTTTTTCTTAGGAATTTCTTTGATGGCCTGTTCAATTTCTTTTTCTGACATAGGATTATTTAGGTATTCTATTTCTTCTTTTGTTAATTTAGGCAATTTATATTTTTGTGAATATTCATCCATATCACCTATATTGTCATATTTATTGCCATATAATTGGGCATAATAGTTTTTAATGATTGCCTTAATTTCCTCTTCATTAGAGGTGAGGTCTTCCTTTTCATCTTGGATACTGCTAATTTGGTTTTCTTCTTTCCTTTTTTAAATTAGATTGACCAGTACTTTGTCTATTTTATTTTAATTTTTCAAAGTACAAGCTTCTAGTCTTATTTATTAAATCAATAGTTCTTTGACTTTCACATTTTATTAATTTCTCCTTTGATTCTTAGGATCTCTAATTTAGTTTTCATCTGAGGATTTTTAATTTGTTTACTTTTTAGTATTTTAATTTGCATGCCCTATTCATTGACCTCTGCCCTCCCTAATTTGTTAATATATGAACTCAAGGTTATAAATTTCCCTCTAAGTACTGCTTTGGCTGCATCCCATAGATTTTGAAAGGATCTCATCATTGCCATTTTCTTCAATGAAATTATTAATTGTTTCTATGATTTATTCTTTAAACGATTTTGGAGAATCATATTACTTAATTTCCAATTAATTTTTGATTTGCCTCTCCATGTACCCTTACTAATTATTATTTTCATTGCATTGTGATCTGAAAAGGTTGCATTTATTATTTCTGGTCTTTTGCACTTGTTTCCAATGTTTTTATGCCCTAGTACATGGTCAGTCTCTGTGAATGTACCGTGTGCTTCTGAAATGAAGGTGTATTCCTTTTTGTCCCTGTTTATTTTTCTCCACATATCTACTAAGTTTGTTTTTTCTAAGATTTCATTCACTTCTCTTACCTCTTTATTATTTATTTTTTTGATTGATTTATCTGGTTCTGATAGAGGAAGGCTCAGGTCTCCCACCAGTATAGTTTTTCTATCTATTTCATCCTTGAGCTCCACTAGTTTCTTCTTTAGTAATTTGGATGCTATGCCATTTCGTGCATACATGTTGTGTCCTGATATTTCCCCATTGTCTATACTGCCTTTTATCAGGATGTAATTACCTTCCCTATCTCTTTTGATTAGATCTATTTTTACCTTGGTTTTGTCAGATATCATGATTGTGACTCCTGCCTTATTTTTTTTAGTTGATGCCCAATAAATTTTGTTCCAGCCACTTATTTTTACCCTGTGTGTGGGTCTACCTGCCTCATGTGTGTTTCTTGTAGACAACATGTGGTTGGATTTTGGTTTCTAATCCACTCTGTTATTTGTTTGCATTTTATGGGTGAATTCATTCCATTCACATTAAGAGTTATGATTATCAGCTGTATATTTCCCAACATTTTGATTTCCACTCCTAACCCTACCCTTTCTTCTTTCACTATTTCCTTCTACACCAGTGTTTTGTTTTTAATCACTCCCCCTAATTCCCACCCTTATTTTACTTCCCTTTCTATCCCTCCTCCCTTCTTATTACCCTCTTATTTTCTTTACAGTCTTTTAAAATTATCCTCCCACCCTTTCCCTTCCTTGTATTGCTTCCCTCCCCACCAGTCTGTTTGTTACCTGTCTACTTCTCTATAGGGTGCAAATCAATTCTCTGCTCCAAAAGATTTGATTGTTCTCTCCTCTTTGAGTCAATTTCCATGCACATAAGAATTAAGTATTTCCTATCTCCAACCTCTTTACCCTTCCAGTGTATTGGTGTTCTCCCCTACTCCTGCCATGTGCTTCTTTATGACATATAAATTTACCCCATTTTGTTTCTTTTCCCATTTCTCTTAGTATGAACCTCTTTTTAAAACTCTAGTTATATATGTATATATATATGCATATATATTTATACATACATATATCTATATACATATTTATATCTTGGCATTTCATCCTATACAGTTTGTCACTGTTCTCTCTAAGTGTAATTCTTCTAGCTACCCAGGTGATAATAACAATTTTTAAGAGTTACCAATATTTTCTTCTAGAGATACATATCATTTTAACTTATTGGGTCCCTTAAAAAGGTTTTTTTGTTTGTTTTTTCCCCTTTCTTTTTTTTTCCAATTCCCATCTTTAATTTTTTTAAAAATATATTTTATTTGATCATTTCCAAGCATTATTCATTAAAGACATAGATCATTTTCTTTTCCTCCCCCTCCACCCCCCATAGTCGACGCGTAAGTCCACTGGGCATTAGATGTTTTCTTGATTTGAACCCATTGCTTTGTTGATAGTATTTGCATTAGAGTGTTCATTTAGAGTCTATCCTCTGTCATGTCCCCTCAACCTCTGTATTCAGGCAGTTGCTTTTTCTCGGTGTTTCCACTCCCATAGTTTATCCTTTGCTTATGAATGGTGTTTTTTTCTCCTGGATCCCTGCAAGTTGTTCAGGGACATTACACCGCCACTAATGGAGAAGTCCATTACGTTCGATTATACCACAGTGTATTAGTCTCTGTGTACAATGTTCTCCTGGTTCTGCTCCTCTTGCTCTGCATCACTTCCTGGAGGTTGTTTCCAGTCTCCATGGAACTCCTCCACTTTATTATTCCTTTGAGCACAATAGTATTCCATCACCAACATATACCACAGTTTGCTCAGCCATTCCCCAATTGATGGGCATCCCCTTGTTTTCCAGTTTTTGGCCACCACAAAGAGCGCAGCTATGAATATTTTTGTACAAGTCTTTGTGTCCATTATCTCTTTGGGGTACAGACCCAGCAGTGCTATGGCTGGGTCAAAGGGTAGATATTCTTTTGTCGCCCTTTGGGCATAGTTCCAAATTGCCCTCCAGAATGGTTGGATCAGTTCACAACTCCACCAGCAATGAATTAATGTCCCTACTTTGCCACATCCCCTCCAACATTCATTACTTTCCTTTGCTGTTATGTTAGCCAATCTGCTAGGTGTGAGGTGATACCTCAGAGTTGTTTTTATTTGCATCTCTCTGATTATAAGAGATTTAGAACACTTCTTCATGTGCTTGTTAATAGTTTTGATTTCTTTATCTGAGAACTGCCTATCCATGTCCCTTGCCCATTTATCAATTGGAGAATGGCTTGATTTTTTGTACAATTGATTTAGCTCTTTATAAATATGAGTAATTAAACCTTTGTCAGAGGTTTCTATGAAGATTTTTTCCCAATTTGTTGTTTCCCTTCTGATTTTAGTTACATTGGTTTTGTTTGTACAAAAGCTTTTTAGTTTTATGTAGTCAAAATGATTTATTTTACATTTTGTGATTCTTTCTATGTCTTGCTTGGTTTTAAAGCCTTTCCCCTCCCAAAGGTCTGACATGTATACTATTCTATGTTTACCCAATTTACTTATGGTTTCCTTCTTTATGTTTAAGTCACTCACCCATTTTGAATTTATCTTGGTGTAGGGTGTGAGGTGTTGATCTATTCCTAGTCTCTCCCACACTGTCTTCCAATTTTCCCAGCAGTTTTTATCGAATAGCATCCACTTATCTGTATTGTATGCACATTCCCTAATTGCTGTAAGGATAGCCTCTCTACAATGGTAGAGTTGTAGATAATCCTCAGGGTTGTTATAGTCCCATTCAGGATCCTGAGATGGCCAATGTGCTTCATTATGCCCCCAGGTTTTGTTGACATGAGAAATTATTTTATTTTTCTCATGGTTAGTTAAAAAAGCCTGTAGCAAGTTTTCAATGTCCTTGTAAGACAAATTATACTGAAAAAATATGTCTGTCGTCTTTTTTGTTACTAGTAAGGGATCTTATTCATATATGGGGATATTTTGTGTAAATTCATTTATTTCTTGGGAAGTAAATGGTATCTTGTGTCTTAAAGTCTCCACATCCCCATTCCATCCTATTTCAGGTACTTCTCTTAGAGGAAACAGGCCTCTAGTTGAATTTTGTACTTGTGGGTCAGTTAGACTAGGACGAGTTTCTCTAGGAGGATGAGATCTCCTTTGGACTGGAATTTGGTTTTGTGTAGGAGAAGGAACAAGAGAAATTGGGATTGCAGGGGAAGGGTTTTGGGGATTAAATTCAGCCAAGAGTTGCTGACCATGAGAAAGCCAGTCTGTTAGCTGAGCTATAGGGAAGGTGTTTTCCATCTCTATTTCAGGGAAGGAAATTTCCTCATTCAATGGTTCAGAAACAGGTCTGTTTCTGGTAGAGTGGATGTTTACTAATTGATCCTGTAAGAAACATTTTAGATCTTCTAATTGGGCCTGCATTTTATCCTCAATTTTTTTTTTTAATTTTAGCATCTCTAAACATAGTATTGAGGAGTACAAAAATGACATTACCTATTAATATAAGAAATTGGAGGTATGCTGTATTCCTCAATGTCCCTAATTCTTCAACTGCCATATAAATATTGAAGAATGTAGTATTCATTTATATATATATATATATGCATATATATATATATTTTGTAATTATTTTTCTAACAGTCTTCACAAAACACGTGGGGAGCAGGACAAAGCCAAAACTTTCTACAGGGTTTTTCCACTCCTAATCTAGGTAGTTGTTCCTTAAGGGAAAGGAGATTTAGAAACAGCTCTCCCAGCAAGGACCTTAGGGCCCTGTTGCTAAGATTTAAAACAGCTGTGTTCTATCTAATTTAAGGAGAGAGGGAATAAAGAAAAAAAGAATCCAAATTTACTTACCTGTATAGCTGATTAAAATAAGCTATTAAAAAATAGTCACAGTAGAAAAAAGTTTTGGAAAGTTAAGAAGATTGAGTGTATTTCATCATACTGATGTGGTCAGCCAAACCGTAAAGGGTGAATATTATGGTTGAGACTGAAAAAATCTAAATTTAAATGGTCGCCAAGGGAAATCCCAAATAATAAAATACCCAAGTCAGCTGCCAAATTTTTATGGTGGTTTAATTACAACAGGAGGAAGAAAATATTAGAGAGAGAAAGAGAGAGGGAGAGAAGGAAAGAGGGAGAGAAGGAAAGGAGTTTAACTCAGAACCACTCTGGCTCAGGCTGAGCCAAAGTGGGCCTTAAGGCCTTGGAAAGCCAAGGCAGAGAAAGGGGTCAGTCCTTATCACTCATGTGACTGGTCTGAAGGAAAGCTGTCTGCGGGGCTCCTCCAAGCTCCAGCTCCAGGATTGAACTGAACTCTAGCCCTCTCCACAGGAAGTCACAAGAACTCCTGAGGCTGTTCTCTACCTCACTTCCTGCATCTCACATGTGCCAATGGTGACTCAAGCTTGACTTAGGACAGGCCAGTGGTCTGTTCTTTTTTGCACATGTCTGTTGAAGGCCATGTTCTCAGATAATTAAATCTTCAGTTTGATGCATACCTTCCTAATCTTGTTAAACTAAGAAGGGAGGAGAAATGTAGTTTCCAAGACCTGATTCTGTTATTCCAAGTATCTCTATTGTTATTGATCAGGAAATAGTTAAATCAGATCTTCTAAAGAATGGTCTGATTAGGGTGGAATAGTTTTGAAATTCACAGATGGGAGTTTCTAGGTTCAAATCTGGCCTTAGATACTTCTCAGCCATGTGATCCTGGGCAAGTCACTTGACCCCCATGGCCTAGTCCTTACCACTCTTCTGCCTTGGAACCAATACACAGTATTGATTCCAAGATGGAAGGTAAGGGTTAAAAAATAGAATTCACCCAGGAGTCAGAGTTCCATGTCACTCAGGTCATGCTCCCTGGAGAGCAACCAAGTGATGTAGAATGGCAATGAAATCTTCCCAGTCCCTAACTGTCAACTTGCCCTCTATCTGTTTTCCCTGGTCAAAGTCAATTATTTTCCTAAGGTTTTGCTTAGCTGGCTCTGCCAAATGTTATAGGGAGGTTAAACAGAAGGGATCTAACTAACTAACTAACTAACTAACTAACTATATAACCAGGTTTATTAGCTAAAAGGACAAGGGAATGGAAAGGGAATTAGGGAGTAACTTATTTCTAACCCATCGAGATATTAAGATTTAAGCCTTTCTAAATCTAACCTTAATCTAACTAAATAAAATGGTAATTAAAGATAAAGTTGGATTAGTAAAGTACACAGGACCCAGATTCTCACAACACCAGAGTCCTCAGTTGGGTCACAGAGAAGTCTCAAGATGAGTCCTCACAAAGTTAAGGAAGGGATCACACACACACACACACACACACACACACACACACACACACACAGTCCACCAGTGTGGGGGGAATCACTCACTCAACCTCTCCTTAATGATGATCCAATTCCCAGGCAGCTCCAAAGTTGATTTCCTTCAGAGAGACACTTCAACACACCCTCTCTATCTGCTTCCCAGAGAAAGAGTCTCAGTTGCCAGTTTTCCAACTGCCTTAGAATGCTGACTTAGTCCTTGCTAAATTCCCTTGCTGCAGTTGGCAATACTTTCTAAAGAAGCAATATAAAGACACTCTAAAGGTCCTTCTGAAGAAGAATCTTGGTATGATTGTGAGACATGGAAGACACTGGCACAGGACTATCCAGCGTAGTGTGCCCACATCAAAGAATACTCAATGAGTAAAGCAAAATTGCAGTGACTCAAAAGAAATGTGAGATGAACAATTAGAAGCATCTCCATCCTACATGGTCAGATGGGTTGTTTGTTCCTGACTTGTGGCAGAATTTTCTGAATTAGTTTGATTCTCTTCATTTTGCTTCTCAAAGGACAACAACCAGCCAGTAATTTTGAACCATCCAGGGCTAAAGGACAGATTCCCTAGGACGTTCCACTACAGACCTCCTTCCAATTTGCCTTGAATCTATTCATAACTATTCTTTGAATTTGGGCATTCATCCAGTTCAAAATCTATCTAACTATATCACTAATCTAGTCTAATTCTTCATCTCATCCAAATGACTAAGACAAGGGATTTTTGTTGCATGCTTTATTGAGTTGTGGCATGCTATTGCTACAGAATTCTCTTCTTCTACTAGTCTAATAATTGCAAAAAAATTAGGTTAGTTAGGAGTGATGTTTTTGATGAAGTCATGTTGCCTCTTAGTAATCACAACTAACTTTCCTAAATACTCTCAAGTGTATTCTAAATCACATAATGATTCTCTAGAATTTTGCCAGAAGTTAAAGTTAGGTTCACTGGCCTATAACTTCCAAGGTCCAGCTTCTCATTTTTGAAAATTGTGTTTGTTGTTTAGGTCTATGGCATCTTTTATTCCCCATGATCTTTCAAAGAGAGGCTCAATGTGTCCTCCTAAACTCAATCCAATGATCTAGGGTCTGGGGCACATACTAGAATCACTTACATGAACAAATGGCTCTCAAAGTTTTCATGTGCTTGAGGTGTGTGGCAGGAGCCTGAAAATAACATATAGGTACCTGAAAATTCAAATTAGGAGAATGTATTACTAATTTCTAATTCTAATAAAATTCTAATAAATTCCTAAGTCAAAATGTCAATTTGAGTTGGCCATAGTGTGCACAAAAGGGATAATGTATAGTGATGACATAAGGGGTGAGATTAGGGTCTTGTCCAAAGAATTAATGACTCAGGCAATCCCCATGGTGAAGGAGCAAGCTTTATTTGTATTTTTATTTTTTGAAAAAATTTAATTAATTTAGAATATTTTTTCCATGGTTACATGATTCATGTTCTTTCCCTCCCCCTGCGCTCCCACCCCCCTCCCATAGCCATTGAACAACTCCCTTGGGTTTTACATGTGTCGTTGATCAAGCTCCATTTCCATATTATTAATATTTGCACTAGGGTAATTGTTTAGAGTCTACATTCCCAATCATATTCCCATTGACCCATGTGATCAAGCAATTGTTTTTCTTCTGGGTTTCTAGGAGCAAGTTTTTTGAGAGAGGGAGGAAGGTAGTAAAATGGCCCTAGTAATGGAGTGGCCATGGTGATAGAAAGGCATGATGATGGAAAGGCCTAATGGTAGAAACACCCTGAGAGATTTTCAGGAATGCTTTTTATCTTGCTTAGTTACTAAGGAAGGGATCATTTGTTTGGGCTGGCGTTGCCCTGCTATTCCCAAGGAACTAATGTCACTTCCCCCATAGTTTACCTTGGTTTGCATGGCCTCACCCATAGTTCCTGTTCTTACTGTGGGGGTGTGTGTGAAAAAAATGGGATACTGATAAAACTCCAGGTTACTTTTGCCTGATTCTGTGCAGACTCCAAAGGAGGGAAAGTCCCTTGTTTGCTGTGCTCATGCTGATTGGCTGGTTCCAGAGCTCTTGCCTATATTCTCATAGCAACCTGTCCAACCCATCTGTATGGAAACCCACATTGTTTCCCCCCTTCAAATAACAGAACCAGGATTGGGAGGAAGATTCAATCTTTTGGAACGCTTTCTTATTGAATAGGAGTCAGGGATAGGCACAGGGTCTGGAATTACTTGGCAGAGTTAGAGTTATCACACAGCTTCTGGGAATGCAAGGTAGCAGCAGTGGCATCCCACCGATGGAAGTATACTCGTTGCTCAGTAACTATCACCTATAACTGGAACCTGGAAAGCCAAGAGGCCATAGATTTAACAAAGCAATGAAACAGGCAAGGGTCAAAATAGCAAAAGAAACACTAGTAAGAGCAGAGAGGATATGAGGAGGGGAGTCCCAAAGGGAAGGGGGGCAGTCATTAGCAGTGGTTCACTTTAGAGTCCTGAGAGTCCCTGTTTTCAGTGAAGGGGACGGGATCCAAGGGAACCTCTTCCCCTTCCACCAAGGAAAAGGAAAAGGCACTCAGTGTAGGGGATCTACTTTTTAGTAAGTCAGGTTATGGATCAAGACTCCTCATATCCTCAACCTTTACTCAGCACAGTTCGAGGCCCAGATGTCCCCCATCTGGTTCCTGGATATCTTCTCTTGGGTATTCAGGAATTGGCTTCCTTCTCAGGACAGCTTTGAAGGAGGCTTTGCTTTTCTGGTTCCAAATCACTTGTAGAGGTTACTAGATTAAATTTTGCCCAAATCTGCCAGTAACAAAACTTAATACAATTTGTTACAATCTCTTAAATGTGTTTCCTAGCTCTGAAACTTCAGAGAATTTCAGTTTTACAAATCACTTGCTCTTTACACTTTCTTTAAGATTATCCATACTAGACACATTTGTTTTTTTTTAATTTGTTTAATTAATTTAAATATTTTCCCATGGTTACAAGATTCATGTTCTTTCCTTGCCCTCCCCTAAGCCCTCTCCCATAGCCTAGAGGAATTGGGGGTTGGCTATGGGGGAGGATTCTTTCCTTCCCCTCCTACCTCCCTCCCATAGCCGATGGGCAATTCCACTGGGTTTTACATGTGTCATTGATCAAGATCTATTTCCATATTATTGATATTTGCACTAGGGTGATCATTTAGAGTCTGCATGCATCCCCAATCCTATCCCCATTGACCCATGTGATCAAGCAGTTTTTTTTTTGTCTGTTTCTACTCCCACAGTTCTTTCTCTAGATGTGGAGAGTGTTCTTTTCTCATAAGGCCCTCAGAATTGTCCTGGAGCATTTCATTGCTGCTACATACTAGACACATTTAGAAGGGAATATCATCCATATGTTATAGTTTTACCACAGATTAAAATTCCAAGATTTTTCATACTTGCATCTTAACTCAGAGATATTCCAGTGTCGATTGATTAATTAATAGGTTTAATATTGTACTTACAAAACTTCTATCACTTACATCTGTCTTGATGATAGGAATTTGGTATGAAAGGAAGAGGAGGGACATAGTTATAACAATGTCACATATCACGATAGGGGAAAACCTCCCTCATTCCAGTTCCTTTAGGAGAATCAGCTGCTATTAGGGATCTAGTCCTAGAGATGAAAACATAAACAACAATACTATTTTGCAAGAATTTTTCTCTATCCCTAGGTTCAATGATTACACAAATGAATTCATTTACAAAAGACTGATTGTATTCCAATTGAATAAAAAACCTTGGATGGATATAGACACTTGAGTAAGTGACTCCCGATTGTATACAGAGAACAGTGTATATACCACGTTGGGTGCCTATAGTAAAACATGCCTGGTTGTTAACCATATTTAAATGGACTTCATCTTATGGACTATGTATTAATAGGCAGATGACAAGTCCAAATATTACGGGGTACTAGAGTGAACCCCCAGACTTCAGGAAGGATACCTTTTACAAGAATGAAAGACTCCAAAACTTAGCTTAAAAATAAAGAGAAATTTATTAATTTAGAAAATGTTGAGAATGGCCAAGAGGATAGTACAGGTGAAACAGCAAGATGGAAGGCTGCTCCTTAGGAGGACGGCATGGATGGAAAAACTGTCTCCCAGACAACATGGTGAGGACCTGACTCTAGAGAGGTAAACCCTCAGGCATTCGGTGGTGGTGGGTGGGTTTTGGTCATTGACTAGGGTCTGCCTGGAGACACAGGGGATGCCCCTCATAAAAGATTCTTTAGTTTAGGGAACAGATATGTCTGAGATACAGCCTGATAGAATCGAGGTGTAGCCTGGAGGGGCATCTCTCTGTCCATCTTAAATCTTCAGGACAATCTGAGGACAATCCTCTCAGGGTCTTATAGGAGTGTTTGGGGTTAGGAGTCATGAGGATGTAAGGGAGCAAAGGAATTTCCCTGATAATAGTTTGCCCGAGTTTCTGGGGGAAAATGCCCATGTCAGAATGTTAGTTCTTTTCCCAGAAGTCTTTTGGCTTAGTTTTAACTAAATCTGTGGTTGTTGCAATAGCCCTGAGACAGCCTGAGAGGAGCCTTCTTGCCTCCAGGTTATAGCTATAAAATCTTACCAGGTGGAAATGTTTTTATGACATGACTCAGCATGCCAAAGCTTCCAGTGCATGTGGAATGGAGGGCCATGGTTGGGTATCCTGTGACGGGGCAGGGAAAGTAAGGCAGACTTGAGTTCCATGCTCATAAATTAAAACTAGCCATAGCTTGGTATTGCATGGTCAAGGAAGAGTTAGGTACCAGGTAAATTTAAACAGCAAACTGCTTGTATTTTTTTTCCCTTCACTCTAGATATGCATTTTTTTTCCTCATTCTGGTGTTGTCCTTCATTGCACTAAAACAATGGGACAATCAATCTCTCCCATTGAAGCCATAGGTGAGAATTAGCTCTGTTCACTGGGACAGTTCCTTTTACTTTGAATCATCATTAATCGCTCCTCCTAGCAGCTTTTTAGTCATTCTGGCTGGCTGCATTTTCCCTTTTAGAAATCTTTCATGGTAACAAAATCTATAAATAAGACTAAATAAGACACAGGACAAAGATTTTCTTACCATAATGAAATAGTTAAATAAACTAAAACAAATTGTTATAAGCTTGTTAGCCTTAACTTTTTCCAATTTGTAATAGGGAAAAGAACCAAATTTAGCTAAAACAAATTATGAGCTGAATTTCTTACAGACCCAAATTCAGTCTGACTTCCAGAAGTGGGGCCGATCCTCCCCTTGTGTCTTTCTACTTTCTGATGGCCAGAATCCGATTGAAGGAGAGTATCATCATTTCCTTTTTAAGTATCATAGTGGGGACGGGGAGTCAGTTGCTGTGGATGTCTGCCAAGGCTCCAAAGATGGGAAATAGGGGAGGGAGAGAGAAAAAACCCAGAGTGAGTTCTGCCTGGCCCCAAGATGGGTGAAGTATCAGTCTGCTTTGACCCCAGGTGCAGAAGCAGAGCAAGTCTTGCCTTGGTCCCAAATACTAGGTTTTTATAGGGTGTCCCCCCTTTAATTAGGAACTTACTGGCCAGGAAGGCCTAACCGAGTGTCCCAGCTAAGCTGGAGTACTCAGAGATGAAAAGAAAAAGCCACAAAGCAAGAAGTAAGCAGGAGGGAGGGGGAAACTTAACTCTGGGATAGAGTAAACTGAGCCAAAGAGGAACGAAGATGAATTGCCCCACACTGGGTTCCAAACATGATGATGGGGGACAGGGCAAGATGAGGGTCTTGTCCAAAGAATGAATGACTTGGGCAAGTTCCATGGCAAAGGAGCAAGCTTTGCTGAGAGAAGGGGGAAGATGGCGGAATGGCCCTGGTGATGGAGTGGCCATCCTGATAGAAAGGTTTGTCAATGGAAAGGTGCTATGGAAAGGCATTGTAGTGGTAGTGGTGTTGGAAAGGCCCCAGGAGGTTTTTAGGAATGCTTTGGAAGGGGTCATTTGTTGGGAAGTTGTTGCCCTGCCTTTACCAAGGAATCAATGCCATTTTACCCATAGACCACCTTAGACTGCATGGCCTTACTTGTGTTGTTTCCCCATTGGAGGGGGCTGAAAACCACAATGCAAATAGGATGCTAATGATATGCTAAACACCCTTGTATATCTTCAGTTTACTTTTGCCTGATTTTGGCAGATTCCAAAGGAGGGGAAGTCCCTAGTTTGTTTGCCAAAGCCGGTCGACTGGTTGCAGAGCTCCTGCCTACTTCCTTATAGCAACCTGTCTGCCAGGCAATCTACATCTGCGAGACTGGAAAGGTAGGTTGGAACAAGGTTGTGAAAGTTTGAAATTGAAACCAAAAGATTTTATATTTAGTCCTTGAAACAAGGGGGAAATCACTGATGTTTATTCAAGAGAATAACCTTAAACTTTAGGAAAATGACTTTGATAGCTATGTGAAGTGGGGAGAGGCTTGATGTGGGGAGGCCAAGCAGAAGGCTATTTCAATAACTCATGTAGGGTCTAAACTAGGGCAATGGCTTGAGTGGAGAGAAGAGGACATATTAGAGAGATGTTGGGGTAGAAAAGATAAGATCTGGCAATCCACTGGATAGACATGGCAAAGGATGATAAAAAGTCAAGAACAAGTATAAAATTTTGCAATTAAATGACTGGAATGGCAGTGGTACCCATTATAGAAATAAGAAGTTTGAAGAGTTAGAAAAGTTTGGAAGGAAAGATCATGGGATCTGTGTTTGACATGTGGAGTCTGAGATGCTTATGGGCCATCCAGTTCAAAATGTCTAACATATAGTACGAGGGGTAGGGATAAAGCTCAGGAAAGAGACCGGATTGTTTATATGGATCTGGGAATCATTTGCATAGAGATGAAGGTTGCTGATGAGACGGCCAAGAGTGAGGAGTTTAGAGAAAGCAATGAAGAGGGCTCAGAAAAGAGCCTCATAGTTTGACATTATAATATGGAAGATGAGTTGGCAAAAGCAGACTGAGAAGGAGAGGTCAGAGAGGGAAGAGGAGAACCGAGAGAGTAGTGTCATGAAATTCTAGACAGGAGCAAGCCTACAGGAGGACAGGGTCAACAACAGTGTCCAATGCTTACGGAGAGGTCAAGAAGGATGAGTTTTGAAGAAGAGTCATAATATTTGGCGATTAAGGGACCCTTATTAACTTTGGAGGAAGTAGTTCCAGTTGAGTGATAAAGCCAAGAGCTAGACTACAGAAGGCTGAGAAGTGTGTGAGAGGAGAGGATGTGGAGGCAGTAAGCATAGATATCCTTTCCTAGAAATGACTGAGAAGGGAAGATGAAGGACAAAAGCTTGAGAGGATAGAAGATTAGGGAGGGTATTTAAAGATGGAGAAAACTTGGGGATGTTTGTTGGCTGCAGTAGGTAGGGCGAATCATGAATTAATTCTTAATGGAAGTTCTTAATGGAAGGGTAAGAATGATTTTGGAAATAATCTTGTGGAGAAGGTGAGAGGGGGGTAGAATGAAGGGTTTATGAAAAGGGGGTGGTAATGGTGAGGAAAAGGGTCTCTCCTTCATCAGAGACTATACTAAAGGAGAAGAGAATGGGAGATGACATTGAGGGACTGGGAAATATAGAACAGAGAAGTCTCATGGGTGTCCACTGAACCATCTCTTATCAATCACTTCCCCTTATCAATGAAGCTATTCCTAACTGTTGCTACTCTATCAACAACCACCACTCCTTAATGGTTAACTTCCCTTCTTACTCTCTCAGGCCTATTGCTATAGTTCCCTTAGCTGCCTAAGAGTAAACCATCACACTCTCAAGCCCCCATTTACCCACTCAATGCTTAGTCTTTCTCCTCTCCTCATGTACCTCACTGTTACTCTTCTAATGATACTATTCTGTAGTGCCCTTCCCCTATGCCCTCTGGAATTCCTGTCATATAATGAACAAACTTCCCTTAATTTTAGACCTGTTCCTCTTGTACTCCTTCCAACTTCTGGAACCCACAGAAACCTGGATGTCCCAAGATAGCACTGTATCTTTTCTCATGTTCTTGGACACATTCCTGGAGGGGAAGGCAGAATTCTTGCTCCTTCAATGGCATTTTTCAGACTCCCTCTCTGTTACCATCACTCAGCAACCTTTCTTCTCTGGGGGTTTATTCTATTCAAATTGATCACACTATCCAGATCGTGGTGGCCATTATCTGCCACTCTATAGGCCATTTCCCTTTCTCTCTTATGGAGTTTATTCCTTGATTCATTCTCTTCTTTCCCACCATAACGCTCACCCTTAGGTTAAGGGGGCTTCAATATATTCATTGATATTTCCCCAAACACTCTAACTTCTTGGTTATCATTCCTGAACTATCACATTAACATAAATCAAATCCTAGAAAGTTGTCAAAACTCAAGAACATTTCCTATAGTTGTTGCTGTGTCAAATGCTCAGAATCTTCAATGAACATGGAACAAGAAGCTCTCAAAATATAGCAAACTAGCAAACAGGATGAATGTATACCATCACTGATGTCTTGTTGGTTATTGGAGTTCTAAGGATATCTAGGGATCCTTCAGAAGACAAGAAGACTCATCCAAGTACTTTTGTTCATCTACAAAATATAGCCGGCTATTGGATTCATCTGTGCAATAGTTTATAAGAACATTAGCTCTGAACACAGAATGGTGGGATAGCCCCCTGTCAACCAGAACCACTTCTATCTAAATTCCATTACAAGAGTTGAGAATGAAATGATAATAATAGCTGATATCTGCATATTGCTTCAAGGTGTACAAAATACTTTATATTCATATAGATCATCTCATTGAACACTATTTAACACTTGGAATAACTTCCTGAGGTAGGTATTCTTATCTTCATTTTATAGAGGACACCAAGACTCAGCGAGGTTAAAATTCTTGACCGTGGTCAAAGAGCTTACTACTAGGTCTATCCTGACTCTCTCCATCATTATGGTTTACCTCTTCTTGACTTGTGTCATAGCAGAAAATTATGCAGTTTTGGAGGTGGGAGAAAGCTCAGAGAGTATCTACTCTAATGGGGCCCTAAAAGGTCCTCTCCACAGCATGTCTGACCAATAGTCATCTTTGTTGTTGTTGTTCATTTTGTGACCCCCCATGGGCCATAGCTGTCAAAGGGCTTTTCTCAGTAAGGATATTGGAGTGGATTGTCATTTCCTTCTCCATTTAGATTTGCTTTAAAATCAAAAGTGAGTGTAGCACCCTCTCTGGGTTATTGCCCAAATTCAGCTCTCATACTTCTATGAACTCACCTGAGGTCACTAGGCAAAAGGTGGGAACATTTATTCATTTAATAAGTATCTATTAGGCCTGCAAAAGCACAGAGGCATGTTTCCTTTACATTGTATTTTCTGAGGCAGCTAGTGATGAGCTGAATAGAGCATGGGACCTGGAGTCAAGAAGATGTGAGTTCAAATGTAGCCTCAGTCACTTATTAGCTGGGCAAGGTCACTTAATATTCTTCAGTTTCTTGATTATGTGAAATGGAGATTATAACAGCAGCTACCTTGAAGGGTTGTTGTGAAGATCAAATGAGATACTATTAGTAAAAAGCATAGTCCATGGCTATGGACTTCTAGAACTGTCCGTTCTCTTCTCTTGCCTTGCTTTCCCTCCTCTCCCTTTCCCTCCCTTGCCACTGAATCAAGGAGGACCCAATCTAGAATTTGGGTATCTATGACAGAAGCAACCAGAAAACAGCATTTCCACATCTCAATGATCTAAGCTGGGCCAAAAAGGACTTAGAAACTAGTTCACCTTGTGTAGATGGTGACCTGATTAACCAGTAGGAATGGAATAGAGATTGAATCTGTCAGAGTACTTGTGTTGCCCTCAAGGTAAGTGAGCTATTCATGACTAATATAAGCTTTGTTGCCTCTTTGAACTCATTGAGAGGGTCTGGATGGGAGATAAGGGGTCAAATCTCCCAAATCTAGCCCCATGCAGGAGCCTTAAGCCCTTGGAATGTAGAGACAAAATCACACATTTTGATCAGATAAAAATTCCAAGGAGAAAGACAGAGCATGACCTCTGATGCACAGCCTGTACTTAGGGAACTTCTTGTGCTTTTATAAATGTGCTTCTGAAGGGGTCTTGTTCCTAAGAAAGCAGGGAAGGCTTAGGTGATCTGCCAAAAAGGGGAAATCTCTGAGAGGGCTGGTGGGGAGGCTAAATCCCATTCTCTGTCTCTATTTTTTGTAGAGTTTGTCTCGTCCCATCTAATTTTCCTTGTGGATTGAGGGAGGCTCTCCAGCTGAACAAGCGTCATGAGGTTCTGGGCATCCTTTGTCATCTTGGCTCTTCTCGCTCTCTGCTCAGACAGCGCTACTCCAAATAATGGTAAGTAGTATGGAGTATGAGAAGGAGAATGGGCAAGGGAGTGGCCTGGTTTAGTCAGGGGTAAAAACTGGGCTCCCAGGAAGGTTTCTCTTTCAAGATGGAGAATTCTCCCTCTCACTCAGTCTTGGTTCTTCCCTGATCCAATAATATGGGTATGATTCTGCCAGGTGTCAGTGGGGTAGGAGCAACCTGAAAGGAATAGTCAAGACTAGAGAAAGTGGTCAGGGATTTAGGGTCTTCCAGAGGGACTTGGTTTTCTGCCAGCATAGGGAAATTTCTAGAAGTCATCATGATGGAAAGAGAGAGTAGAGGGGAGATAGAGCCTGGGAACGGGGTAGTAGTAATAGGTATAGATGAGAGATTGAGGAGTGGTAGCTAGGGAAGGAGTTCTTTTTAGACTTCTTCAGTCTCTCTAGGTCATATATTCTATGCCCTCCATACTTGGTGGAATCAAAGGCTCAATGTGTCTTATGGGTAATTCTTGTGTCTTGCTATCAGACCTTTTTTCCCTAAAGTGGGCTCATTATGTGGAGTCTCTCCTTTTCTCAAGAAATTTTTAATGATTTTATTCCACTGATTCTTTGGTAATGAGCAAATATCCCCTGAATCCTAATGGAAAGAGTAACTGCCCATAGCTGTTCTCTGCCAGAGGGTCTCAAGCAGAAATCCAAATATCAGCAACACTCTATATAAAGGACTTATATCAAAATTTCACCTCATTATTTTCTCTGCTCTCCACTGATAGACTACCATACTCCCTCACTTTGTTCCTACTTACTAGACTCTCACTCCTCAGTAGGGAAGGGACTTCATTTTGCATCAGTCCCTGGGAACTTAAAGGGTCTCCATGTTGGACTTTTGTTGGGCTTAGAGCCCAGAGATTTACTAAAAGTTTGAAGCATGGCATGGAAGCCACAAGTTTCCAGCTGCTGTGTCTGGTTGGATCTTTTGTCTCAGAGTCATTGCAAAAGACCCACAGTAGGACACCTACCACACAGTTACTGTAGCTATAGTATCTAGGATGCTGAGAATGAAATAGGTCACATCTGAGAAGATCAGATAGAGATTCTGATCTGACCACCAGCTCACTTCTTCTACTCCCTAAGGTGGTCAGCAAGCTTGGATCCTAATCTAATCTCTACCACTATTGAACCCCTGAACCTCCCTCCCAAGTTTGGCTTTGGTGAATAGTCACTCGAATTGCTTGTTTGTTATCTCCACCTCTCTGGTGTCTCTCTTTAGACATCTGCAGGCTTCCTAAAGATGAGGGGTTCTGCCGAGCTCTTGTCTCTAGGTGGTACTATGATTATATGGCCAGATCATGCCAACATTTTTTCTATGGAGGCTGTGGAGGTAACAGAAACAACTTTGAAACCAAAAATGAATGCATGAAAAACTGCAGGAGAACTGGTAAGATTGAAAACTCTTGACAGAATGAGGTAAGGGGGTATAGAGGGAAGTTTCTAAGTAATGATGGTAGAGAATATACTTACTTTTCCTCTTGCCCAGGGTCAGAAGTGGGGGGTTGAGGTGAGATAGGATGAGAGCAATAGGTAGTACTGAAGGGGGTGGTCAAGGATTTAGTATCCTCCAAAGGGAGGATAAGAAGAGGTCTATTTGACTTAGGGGTTGTGGGAAATCTCTAAGTTACTTCTTGCCTACCTACCCAAGGATATTCCCTTACATTAGGGCCCATTGTCTCTCTGGTCTCTTCCCACATGAATGCAAGATTCTTTTTTAATGTTGTCTCTTCAACACACCCAGGTGAAGGACATCAAGTGTCAAGAGCCTTGGAGTGGGAGCTGTTTGGAAAGGGAGTGAGCTAGAGGGCTAGAGTTGTGAGGCATGGACTTGTAGGTAGATTTGTATCTGGGTGGCACAGTGTCTGGAAGTTGGAAGTTTGACTCCTCCTGAGGACTTGCCTTGAAAGTAAACCTAAAGCCCACCAAAATAGGAATCTTCTTTTTGTTTTCTAGGTTAAGGAGAAGAAATTGTGGTCATCCAATTCTCCTACTTCCCTGGGATAATTCTGAGCAATGGTTCCCCCAGCCTGCAGTTCTTACTGGGCACTGTTTCCTCCCTATTTCTGATCACTCTTTTGGGGTGCCCTCTGTTTAAAAGTTTCCTGGAATAAAGTGATTTATTCCCTAATTATGTATCTTGTGAATTATTTTAACAGTAATAAGTCATCAAATTCTATTTCTTTTTTATTAATAGAATTGATTTACAAGAATCTCAGCCCCTCCTTGCATATACACATATATGTTATGTCTTTCATGTTTCCGTTTTCAAGATAATTCGCTGTAGGTAATGTTCACAAATTATTCTTCAAGTATCAAGTCTGTAGCTGTATATAATATTCCCTTGGTTCTACTAATTTTGCTATTCATTATCACATGTAGTTCTCGTCAAGTTTTAAAAAAATTAACCTGCTCACTGTTTCTTCTGGTGCAGTAGTAGTCCTTCAGAATTATACATCACAATTTGTTTAGCCATTCTCCAAGTGATGGGCATCCCCTCAATTTCCAGTTCTTTATCACCATAAAGAGAGCTGCTATAAATATTTTGGAGCATATAGGTTCTTTTCCTTTTTCACTGATCACTTTGCAAAGGGTCTACACACAAACTTAAAGTTCTCAGAGTATAATTTCAAATTGTTCTCCAAAATGGCTGGATCATTTCTCTGTTCCACCAACAATGTATTAGTGTTTCCACCTTTCCATATTTCCATATCTAGATTCTATGCCTATTAAAGATCTCAGAAGTTGAATGTGGTCAAGAACCTGAGGTGCCCTGAAGTCCAACCCATACCTGAACAAGAAAAACTCTACCACATACCCACATGGAATTCTCTTCTCATAAGAGAAAACTCACTAATTAATAGTTAACCTTTATATAGTGCTTACTACATGCCTGGCATTGTGCTTTACAGTGATCTCATTTGGTCCTCACAACAATCACGGGCAGTAGGGGCTATTTTTATTCCTATTTTACACACAAAGAAAGTCAGGCAGAGGTTAAGTAATTTGCAGAGAGTCACATAGCTAGTAAATGTCTAAGGCTAGGTTTGAACTCATGTTTTTTCTGACTTGAGGCACAATACTCTATCCACTGAACCACCACCTAGATGATTCTCCTTTTGGATAACCAAAATTATCCTGAAAATTTTCCTTATGTAGCCCATATAACTTTGGATAAGCTTTATTCCAATTCCTACTCTGATCGAGAGGTCTATAGCAGGTCTCAACGGTCTAGAGCTACCCAAGAGAGGTTATTTTCTAATGCCATTGACATGAGCCCTTACAGGTGGACTTACCCCAACATTCTCACTTAAGCATCAGTTTATTCAGTCAGTATCCTTTAGAAAGGGTTTTATATTAACATATAAAATGAGGACAATTGGTACAAAACCACCTCCATCCTTCTATCACACACTTGCCCCCATTATATACAAAATCCAAGGAAAAGTGGGCTCAAGATTAGAGAGCTCAAGTGGAACTCAGAACTCCTATCTATTAGAAGTCCTTTCCTCCTATTTGTGGGGTATCATTAGAGATTGCTTACCCTATCAAGAAGGGAAGGAGAGAATTTAGAACTCAAAAAATGTTACAAATAAGTTTTACCTATAATTGGGGGAAATATTAATTAAAAATGTTTTTAAAAAGGAGATACTGCTAGACTTGGTGTTTAAGATTTCCAAGACTTGTCAATTTATCTAGGCTAAAAAGGAGATAGAGTGGTTTTGACTACATCTTTACATTTATTTTATTTATTATTTATTAAACCCTTACCTTCTGTCTTCGAATCAATACTGTATATTGGTACCAAGGTGGAATTGCAGTAAAGGCTAGACAATGGTGATTAAGTGATTTGCTTAGGAAGTGTCTAATGTCACATTTGAACCCAGGACTTCTGGTTTCTAGGCATAGCTCTCCATCCACTGCCCCTCCCCTTACACCAAGCTAAATTTGAGTCTTTTCAACTTCTTCCCATTACTTTTTGCTTTTGGGGCCCAAGCAGAACAAGTCAAATCCTCCTTCCAGAAGACAAGTCCTCTGATTCTTGACGATATGAATCCAAACTAATTATGTGAAATAGTCATGATGTCAATTAGGTGGACCCAGTATGGTGAGGTCTGGGCTCTCTGTTTCACTCCAGTCTAGGCATAGGACTTGAAACTCAACTATTCAATATATATTTTTAAATTTTAAAATGTAATTTATTTAATTTCAATTAAAATTTTATTATATAAAATAAAGTGTAATAATTAATAAATGACATTTAATAATGACAACTCATGTTTCTTTATCTCTCAATAGTCAATAGGACAAGTGCTATCATCTACATTTCATAGTTGAGGAAATGGAAGCTCAGAGGAAGACACTGAGACATCATTTAACAGATGGACAATCTGATATCCAGAGAGGGATCTGCCCTACCCAGTAAGTACAGATAGATTGGCATCCAAGTCTTTGGACTCTAAGTCCAATGGTTTTTTCATTGCTCCAGGCTGCCTCTCATAATAGTTCTGGCTAAAAAAAAAATGTCCCAATGGGAGATCCTCTTTTAAATGCAAATATTCCTGGGTAGAGCACTATGTTAAACTTTTCTCTGTCATTATCTACTTAGAGTGAATGTGCTCATCGGGGTCTTTCCAAGCTGCCATTTAAGAGCAGAGGCTTTGAATAGATTGCCACCAGGATTCTGACTAGTTCTAAAATTCTATGATTCTAAGAGATTCGCTATAGACTCACAGAAACCTAGAATGTCTGGATTAGATAAGGCTTAGAGGCTTCAGTGTATTGGAGTCAGCTCAAACAGGACATTTCCAGGTAGACATTTATACCCCTGAAACCAGGAAATATTGAAAATCAGGACTTCACTTATTATTTTATTAATTATTTATACTTCAGAAAATGCAGGAGAAAATGTCAATAATGCAGATTAAACTTAAAAGCATGACTTCTGAGAATTAGAAACTGAAAAGTTGACCACTTGGAGAATGGTGGTATATGGTTGGAATGGAGGAATGATGAACAGGATGAATTCAGAAAAACCTGGAAAGATTTATATGAACTGATGCAAAGGGAGCTGAGCAGAACCAGTAGAACATCATATACGGTAACCGAAAAATTATCCAATGATCTACTATGAAGGACTAGAGAATTACGAGCAAAGTTAAGCTAGCCGCAAGGGATTCATGATGAAAATCTTATCCACAGTTAAAGAAGAAACTGTTGGAATCTGAGAATAGATCAGAGCATGCCATCTTCCATTATATTTCTTTCATGAGATTTCTAGTGTATATATCTTTTCTATCACGACATGAGCAATATGGAAATATGTGCTATATAAAAATATGGCTATAACCTATATCAGTTTATTTAATGTCTCGTGGTGAGGGGAGGGAAGGGAAAGAGAAAATCTGAATTTTAAAATGTCAAAAATAATCATCAAAAACTGTTTCTACATGTAATTAAAAAATTTAAAAAGGGAAATGTACATTTTTTTTTATTTTGGAGAATTGGTTGTTTCCAACTGTGTTTACTATCACACTTCTCCTTAAAGGTCAGCCCATTCTCAGATACCATACTTTTATATAAGCTGTTTTGGCTCTTTATCTGCTGTGTTTATAGCTACTAGAGTTCTAATTATAGAGACTTTTAATGGTAATTTGCCTGTTTGAGCTGGTTTGCCTCCAACCAGAAGGAATACTAAGCTTTGTTAGTTATTCCAGGTCTAAAATGGAATTTCTGTTATATTCAGTTACTTGGCATACTATATTTAATCAGAAAAAGATTAAATCAATGAAAATTTAGCTTCAGCTACATTTAAAAAATAAATTTTTATTGCCATCTTTTGTTTTTACAACATCTAAATATCTTCCAAGATCACTCTCCCTTCTCCCTCCCAGAGGACCATCCAATATGACAAAGAAGAGTGTCCAAAATATGGATGGTGAAGAACCTTGGGTCTATGTCATATACTGAACTATTAAAGGAATTGAGCATATATAGCTTGAAGCTGAGAAGCTGAGTGGAAGGATGGGAAAAGGAGGCATGAAAGTTCATGAAAGCTCTCTTCAAGTATTTGAAGAACTTTGAGGGGAAGAAAGGATTAGGTTTGATCTGTTTGGCTATGAAGGATACAACCAAGAACAACGGGAGAGGAGACTATTTAAATTAAATAACCAAGAAGTCAATTTAGGTTTGATGTCTAACAGGGGATGGGGCTACTTTGGAAGCTAGTGGGGTTCATATCCTTGGGAGTCTTCAAGTAGAAACAGGATGACCACTTACTTATTGGGTAAGTAACAGGGGGATAGTTAGAGAGGAATGGGAATAAGGGATCATGTACTGGGGGACTAAGATTAAGGTTTAAATAATGATACTTTGGGACCTGGAATGATTGGAATGGGGCTGGTATGAGCAGAGAGGAATTTGGTTAATCATTGAGGAATGAATTTAGGGTTTTTTATTCTCTATAGCAGTTTGGCCTAGCATGGTATCCTAGGAGTTAGGCAGCTCATGTGAGAGAACCAGTGGGGAAAGCTGGGGGAATAGCATTTCTCTCCTATCTCTACAGGAAGCCTAGGTCAGAAGATACACCAAGGGAGAGGAAAAGGAAAGTAGGGGAAAGGTATAAGCATTGATACTGTACCTCCCAAAATAGTGAAGCTGAAGCTTAACTGCTTTGGACACATAATGAAAAAATAGGACTTACTGGAAGAGACCCTGATGTTGGAAAAGACAGAAGGCAAAAGGACAAGGGGATAAATGACCATCCTACCCAAACTTATTTATCTATTTAGTGCCATACCCATTGAACTACCAAAATACTTCTTCACTGATTTAGAAAAAACCATAACAAAGTTCATTTGGAAGAACAAAAGATCAAGGATATCCAGGGAAATAATGAAAAAAAACACATACGATGGGGGCCTTGCAGTCCCTGACCTAAAACTATATTACAAAGCAGCAGTCATCAAAACAATTTGGTACTGGCTAAGAAACAGAAAGGAAGATCAGTGGAATAGACTGGGGGAAAGCGACCTCAGCAAGACAGTATACGATAAACCCAAAGATCCCAGCTTTTGGGACAAAAATCCACTATTCGATAAAAACTGCTGGGAAAATTGGAAGACAGTGTGGGAGAGACTAGGAATAGATCAACACCTCACACCCTACACCAAGATAAATTCAAAATGGGTGAGTGACTTAAACATAAAGAAGGAAACCATAAGTAAATTGGGTAAACACATAATAGTATACATGTCAGACCTTTGGGAGGGGAAAGGCTTTAAAACCAAGCAAGATATAGAAAGAATCACAAAATGTAAAATAAATAATTTTGACTACATCAAACTAAAAAGCTTTTGTACAAACAAAACCAATATAACTAAAATCAGAAGGGAAACAACAAATTGGGAAAAAATCTTCATAGAAACCTCTGACAAAGGTTTAATTACTCATATTTATAATGAGCTAAATCAATTGTACAAAAAATCAAGCCATTCTCCAATTGATAAATGGGCAAGGGACATGGATAGGCAGTTCTCAGATAAAGAAATCAAAACTATTAACAAGCACATGAAGAAGTGCTCTACATCTCTTATAATCAGAGAGATGCAAATCAAAACAACTCTGAGGTATCACCTCACACCTAGCAGATTGGCTAACATTACAGCAAAGGAAAGTAATGAATGCTGGAGGGGATGTGGCAAAGTAGGGACATTAATTCATTGCTGGTGGAGCTGTGAATTGATCCAACCATTCTGGAGGGCAATTTGGAACTATGCCCAAAGGGCGATAAAAGAATGTCTGCCCTTTGATCCAGCCATAGCACTGCTGGGTCTGTACCCCAAAGAGATAATGGACACAAAGACTTGTACAAAAATATTCATAGCTGCGCTCTTTGTGGTGGCCCAAAACTGGAAAACGAGGGGATGCCCATCAATTGGGGAATGGCTGAACAAACTGTGGTATATGTTGGTGATGGAATACTATTGTGCTAAAAGGAATAATAAAGTGGAGAAGTTCCATGGAGACTGGAACAACCTCCAGGAAGTGATGCAGAGCGAGAGAAGCAGAACCAGGAGAACATTGTACACAGAGACTGATACATTGTGGTATAATCGAACGTAATGGACTTCTCCATTAGTGGCGGTGTAATGTCCCTGAACAACTTGCAGGGATCCAGGAGAAAAAAACACTATTCATAAGCAAAGGATAAACTATGGGAGTGGAAACACCGAGGAAAAGCAACTGCCTGAATACAGAGGTTGAGGGGACATGACAGAGGACAGACTCTAAATGAACACTCTAGTGCAAATACTATCAACAAAGCAATGGGTTCAAATCAAGAAAACATCTAATGCCCAGTGGACTTACGCGTCGGCTATGGGGGTTGGGGGGGAGGAAAAGAAAATGATCTTTAACGAATAATGCTTGGAAATGATCAAATAAAATATATTAAAAAAAAAAAAGGACAAGGGGATGGCAGAGGATAAGATAGATAGTGTCACAAGGACAATGAACATTAACTTGGACAGACTTCAAGATAAAGTGGAGCATAGAAGGGCTTGGCTTGCAATGGTCCAGAAGGTCACAAAGAGTTGGACACAACTGAACAACAGAAATGATACTATCTTCTGGATAAGGTAGAATATGGGTTAGACAAAATGGGTTGGACATCAAATGGGAAATGGCTGAACAAATTGTGATATATGCTTGTGATGGAATACTATTGTGCTATAAGAAATGGTGGGCAGGATGGTTTCAGAAAAACCTGGAAAGACTTACAAGAACTGATGCAGAGTGAAGTAAGAAGAACCAGGAGAATATTGTATGCAATAGTAGTAATATTGTAGGGTTACCAACTGCAAAAGACCTAGCTATTCTCAGCAATATAGTGATCCAGGGAATGGCTTTGCTTTGAGGAAGAACTGATGAGATCTCAATGAAGATCAAAGTATGCTATTTTTTTACCTTATTTTATTTATGGTTTGGTTTTATATGAGTATTCTCTTACAACAGTGATCAATTATTGTAAGATACGTTTTGCATGATCATACATGTACAACCCAGATCAAATGATGGGGAAGGGAAGAGAAAGAAGGAGACAATTTTGATCTTATAAATTTGGAAAATGTAACTTAAACATTATTATGTGTAATTGGGAAAATAAAACATTTTTAAAAATTCTGCCTGAATGATTGGACCAAAGAATAGCCATGAATTGCTTGGTGCTATCTTGGAATGAGATTTCTAGCAGAGGCCCTTAGGAATTTGTCTTTGTTCCTCTAGTGTTTAACATTTGTAAAGGAATAGATGACATGATTATCAGATTTTTAGATGACATGAAGTGAAGAATAGCTAATATGTGGAATTTCAGAGTTAGTATTCCAAAAGTCTCCCTGTAGACTAAACTAGTGAGCTGAATCTAATAAAATTAGATTAAGTAGGAATCTCTCTCTCTCTCTCTCTCTCTCTCTCTGTCTCTGTCTCTCTCTCTCTCTGTCTCTGTCTCTCTCTCTGTCTCTGTCTCTTTCTCTCTCTCTCTCTCTCTCTCTCTCTCTCTCTCTGTCTCTCTGTCTCTCTGTCTCTCTGTCTCTCTCTCTCTCTGTCTCTCTCTCTCTGTCTCTCTCTCTCTCCTATATTTAAAACCAGAAGTTTAGCTAGAGAAATACAGAATGGAATGAAAACATTTTAGACAGCAATTTATATGAAGATCTGATGATTCTGGTGGATTCCGAAGTCATTATCTTTTTTGTGGGACATGGAGCCCCAAATACAAACATATTCTGCATGGATGGAGGCATAGTGTCCAGAAGGACTATGATTTGTCCTGATCACATCTCCCCTGGGATATTTTAATTAGTACCAAGCACCTCAGGTAAAACATTGGTCAGCTGGATCATGTCCAGAGGAAGGCACCTAGGAAGAAAGCTACAGAATCATGGATGCTTCAAGTATTGAAGTAAATTTGATAATTTTCAACAGAATCAATTCATGGAAGACACTTTTTATGCCAAAAGTAACAGATGAAATACCACTTTATTATATGTCTTTTGCAATCTTGGGCGATTCAGAGTTTCATACTCTTTATAATCTGCAAATAGGTCATACATGGTGGGTTCCACCACAAAAGACTTATAAAAAGACAATGGCAAATACTTATATCTCTTCCAATCTGGACTCTTTCCCCAGCTGTATAGTAGAACTCATGAATTGGGTGCCCAGGGAGACAATGACAGGAAAGAACAGTTTCATGCTTAGAATATAGAGATAAGAAGGCAGTAAGAACAGCTTGTAATTCCTGATATTTCAGGTCCGGGAAATCCTTTCTCTGTAGAGTATCACTCAGTTTCCCTCGTACAAAGCAGCTATGATGGCCAACTTGCCCAGCTGACCTTCTGGGGTCTATTCTCATCAAAATCAAGTCTCAATTTCCAGGGCCAGATCCTTGGAGCTGTTTCATACCTAGGGGAATAGTCTCTTGATATTTGTGTCTGTCTGGAGTGTATGCTGTGCTCCAGTCAGGAAGCAGAATCTCCTATTGGTCTAGTAGTTCTCTTGAGCATTGCGAGTTGAACCATTGGTGGAGTGGGGAGGGAAGAGAATCCTTTCCCTCCCATCTCTATCCCTTGTAACCCTCTGGTGTAAGTACAGGGTATCTTTTGCTCCCAACTCTTGAACTTAGACCTGAACTCCTCAGTTGCTGAATGACTTACTTCTAATATATATATATATGTTGACTTAGAAGCATGACCAGTTCTTTTTGACATCCATGATACTTTTCCTGAACTTTATCTGTTGCTTTTATTCAGTGGCCAAGGCCCTATAATCTTTAGAGGATGATTAAAGAACTTTTCCCACCTTGTTTTGAAGGCCTCCTTTTCATCCTTTCCTCATATCTGAGGCAGCTGAGGTGGAGAAAACGCCCTTCCTTGAGCCTAAAACATTGATTGTTGTCCTTCATACTCAAAAAGAACTAAAATGACATCACTGGGTGATAGCTTTTGATTTGTGCATAAGTTGGATTTAAGTGAGGCAGAATTGCATAAAACTTTCTCTTCTAGGGTCATCAGAGTCTATTGGCAAGACAAAAGTCAAGAGAGCTGGTGATGGGTTAGGATGTAGTGGAGGACATTGGGTCTAACCAAGCTCTAAGTGCAACTGTTTTTGTTGCTTTCATGGCCATTGGAACAAATTATTCTCATCTACCCCTTCTACTGGGGAAAGTCTTCATGTGCCTGGGACAGATGGTCCCCTAAATCACTGATATGTTTGAGACCTAACCTGCCTACCTGGATGGTTTACCTGACTACAGACACAGGGCATGCTACAGGTTCTTGGACACCAAAGGAGGAAAGCAGCCACACCAGAAGTACTAGTCTTCCCTGAATACTTGGTATATCTCATGAGCCTACCTGATAAATTGATTATACTCAGAGCATTGTCTCTCAGTTCACCTTAATTTTCAAATGCAAGAAAGCTATTAGAGAAGGAAACTTGCTCAGGAACTTTCAAATTCATGGGATGAGCACTGAGATTTCAAGATTGGAAATATCTATTTAGAAATGGGAAATAGGAAAGGTAGCTACAGATTGGAGGTCAAGTCTCCCACTCACTTAGGCAAAGGCTTATAGCCAGCATTGCTGTGGATGGGGGAAAATTTCTCCTCTCTTAATAGAAATCCAAGGGAGGGCTAGCAGATTCCCAATGAACACATTCAAAAGAGGGAATCGGGAACTTTTCTATAGTTTTTATAGCTTTCTTAAAGGGTACCTCTTCTTGGCTCAGGAGAAACACATCTTCAATACAAATTTAAAGTCACAGAGACTAAGGAACCAACCAGAGGTTTCTGGTCCCATGTGCTAGCACTCATCCCAGTTCTATGAGAAATATTCCAGTCGAATCCTATCCACATATAGTCTGAAAGTATATTGCCATAGAAGTTAAATAAAGTAGTGGATAGAGTGCTGGGCCTGGAGTCAGGAAGACGCATCTTTTTGAGTTCAAATCTGGCCTCAGATACTGGCTGTGTGATGCTGGACAAATCTCTTAACCTTATTTGCCTCACTTTCTTCTATAAAACCATCTGGAGAAGGGAATGTAATTGAAATTCGTAGGAGACAGTTTTATTAATTTTAAAATAATTTATTAAGTGACAGACCAGGGCATTCTAATTATGGTCAAAGGATTCATTTGACTCTCCAAATACCTCCAAAATTTTTGGCCTGGTGCCTGATACCTTCTGGGTGCTTATTATTTAGGTGCTCCTTTGAATACCAAGACAGTGCTAATTGATAGCCAGCTAATTAGGAGGTGGTCTATTAAACTCTCAGCCCTTCCCCACACCGAGAGATCGACAGGTGATTTGTTTGTCATTTACACAGGAAAAGAATTATTGCAAAACCTTCCTGGTAGCCAGAATCAGTGAATGAACCACATTCCTAAGGACAAAGAGAATGTGTTAATCTATAGACTGGATGGAGCCAGGTCCAAAACTTGGCCCAGGAATAATGAAAACTATGAAAAATAAATTCTCACAGAAATGGCAAATCATTCTGTTGTTTTTGCCAAGAAAAACCCCAAACAGAGTCATGAAGAGTTGGGCACAGCTGAAATGACTTAACAACAAAACATCGCCATAATATATATTTTAGTCAATAGGTCTTTTTCTTCCTCCCTATTTTGGGCAGAAGAGATAGAGATAGATTTTTAGTCAGGCAATGGTGAAGAACAATCAAATGTCTGAAAGTCTCTCATAAGCAAGAGAGGTGGATTGGATACAGTCTACTTGACTCAAGAAGGCAGAATTAGGATGAGTGGATGGAAGTTGCAGAAAGGAAAATTTCAGTTTTGTTTAAGGAAAAGCCTCCACATGAAGGTTATCCAAAAAATAGCATAGGTTTCCTGAGATCTTAGTGAGAGCCCCATCTTCAGAGGTCTTTTACAACAGTTGGGATAAAAACTGATTGGAGATGATTTAAAGAAGATTCCTGTTTAGTTATCGGTTGACTTAAATGACCTCCATAATCATATAAGTAATTATTAGAAGAGTTAAAATTGGAACGCAGGCCCTCTGACTTTAAATTAAATGATCTTTTCAACATATCATACTTGTTTTCCATGTGTTACCCTTCCTACTCTGCCCTCAGAGTTATTGGCAGGTCCTTATGTCTCCCTCCAGCCACTGGTAGCTTATGTCTAGTAAAGCCTAGATTGAACCATTTTTCCTCTTGGATCGACTCAGACAAAATCTCAAATCAATCAATCAGCATTTATTAAGTTCCTACTATGTGTCAAATACGTACTAAGTGAATTTCAAAATAAATGTATTCCTAATTTGAAATTTATTCAAATAGTCCTGGAGCTAAAGGGTAATGAGTAATAGAACCTAAGAACTTTCTCACTGCCTAGGAAAAGAAACATGGTTGTGCTCTCCTGATTTTAGGGGTACAGTGACTAGAATCTCATTTCCATTTAGTCATTTAATTTCATGTTAGCTTTTACAAAGAAATATTTACTTTAAAAGTCTAGCACGAACAAATATACAAACATTTATACCAACTTCTTGGTCTCTGAGAAGGAGCACAGGACTCACAGTTTACTTCAGTTCCTACATAATAATCCCATCAAGTTTAAGTCTGCAGCCCCATTTGTCAGGTTTTTTGCACCCCAATTTCTCAGGGTTTCTCTACTGGCATGACTCTAACATCTGCTTAAGACGCTGGTTTCCATTCTCCCTATGGCTCTTGGATCAGAAACAGACACTCTTCTTCCTCACATCTAAAACTATAAAGGAGAAATTAACCAGTCAAACCTCCAAGTCAGTTTCTCAGGTCTCCATAGCCCATGGGGATGGGGGAGAGATGGTCCTCAGTCCCTTCACCCTTACCATGAGGTGTTGGCTGTTGTGTGTAGAAGAGTCCTTTACCCTTAGTATTCCCCAAAGCAGATCACTCTGCTTAGTCAAGAAGTTTTAAATATGTAGACCGTGCAAGCTATAAAGGAAATGGAAAGAGGCTGCTCCCAACCCCCTGGTAGGCCAGTGTAGAATGTTCATGCATATTCTAGTTCTTCTGTCTCTCAGAAACAGGTCCCCAGAGTTTCTCTTGTGGGTGACTTTATCTTTGGTGATCTTGAATGTACCAATCTCTGGCTACACTTTTTTATTTTTTAATGTTTATTTGAGTGGGGGAAGTGAAAGTACAAGAGAAATAATGCTTGTGTTAAATTTAATTGTGATTGGACTCTGAATATTTATATAGGTGGTCACTAGGGATTTAATTTCTAAATCCCAAAATGAATTACTAAAGTAAGTGGAATTTATGGTAGTTTATTTACAATAAAGGGAAGATATTAAGGAAGAGAGAAAGGGGGAGAGAGGGAGAGGCAGGCTTCACGCTTCCAGAAAAGGCAGGGTTACTAAGTCAGCCTTTCACTCACCAACAGTGACCATCTAAAATGAAAGCAGTCTGGGTGTCTGTCTTCTGGTCGCTCCTCAAGTGTCTGTCTTCCAGTCTCTCCTTCGAGTCAGAGAGCTCCTTCGATCTCCTTGAATCAAATGGAATATATCTTCTTCTGGCCTCTGATCCTCTTTTTAAAGATCTTTTTTTTTCTTGTGTCACCTCCCCTAAATTTCACACCTACCAATCACAGCAGATGCTTTTTTCCAGGACTGCCCACTCTTTAGTTCACACTTTCTTTGGTTAGATTATACCTTTTTGGGTTACTTAACACCTTTTTTTTTTTTTGGTTAGTTCATCTTTTGTAGTTACTTAACACCTTTTTGTAGTTAAAATGGGTAGATCTACTTAAAATACTGAGTTATCACCTTTTGGGGATTAAAATCTAAAAATGCATTGTGGATTACAATTCAATCTTCCCAATAAAGGAAGAGTTTAAATATCTTCATTGTTACAATCAGGGGATTACAATTTAATCTTCACAATAAAGGAGGAGCTAAGTATCTTCATTGTTACAATCAGGAGAGAGCTAAATCCAAACTTCATACTTGCTAATTGGAAAAAAAAATTTATATATATATATAATACATATACTATATGTTTGCATGTTTATATAAAAATGATATATTATCATATATTTTTACAACATATAATATGTATGTGTGTATATTCATATAGCTAAATAGATTTTTAAATATATTAAATATATTTTATAAAAATTTTTATACATATAAAAATTAAAATTTACATTAGAAATGACCTGTAGCAGCTTGAGTTTTGTTCACCCTCTTGTGGTTCTATGCAGACACTGCACCCTGAGTACTATTACAGCTATTCCAGATGAGAGTCCATGCCAGGTGCCTACAAATAGGTTTTCCTAATATTAAACCATTCTTGCATTCCTGGTATAAATCCCATCTGATAACAGTGAATAATCCTTGTGATAACTTGCTGTAGTCTTTTTTGCTATTATTTTATGCAAAATTTTTGCATACATGTTCATTAAGGAGATTGGTCTGTCATTTTATTTCTCTGTTTTTGGTCTTCTTGGTTTTGGAATCAGTACCATATTTGTGTTATAAAAAGAATTCGGTATGACTCTTGCTTTGCTTATTTTGTCAAATAGTTTGTATAGTATTGGGATTAGTTGTTTTTTAAATGTTTGATAGAATACTTTTGTGAATCCATCTGGCCCTGGGGATATTTTTCCTTGATGGCTTATTCAGTTTCTTTTTATGAAATGGGATTATTTAGGTATTCTGTTTCCTCTTTTGTTAATCTAGACAATTTATATTTTTGTAAATATTCACCCATTTCACCTAGATTATTATTATATTTATTGCCATATAATTTGGTCTGTAATTGTTTCTGTGATTTGTTTTTTGATCCAATAGTTTTGAAGAATTAAATTATTTAGTTTCCAATTGATTTTAAATTTGCTTTTCCATAGACCCCTGTTAATTGTAATTTTTATCACATTATGATCTTAAAAAGTTACATTTATTATTTCGACTTCTGCATTTGTTTGTAATATTTCTACACGCGAGTATGTGATTGATCTTGTATATGTACTGATGAGAAGAAGGTATTTTCCTTTTTATCCCTGTTCAATTTTCTCCAGATATCTATTAACTCTAATTTTTCTAATATTTCCTTCACTTCCCTTTCTATTTTCTTGTTTACTTTTTGGTTCAATTAGTCTAGTTCTGAATGGGGAAGGTTGAGATCTTCCACTAATATGGTCTTGCTATCTATTTCCTCCTTAAACTCCTTTAATTTCTCCTTTAGAAATCTAGATGCTATACCTTTTGGTGCATAATGTTTAATAATGATATTACTTCATTGTTTATAGTATCCATGAGCAAAATGTAATTTCCTTCCTTATTTCTTTTAATCAGATCAATTTCTGCTATAGCTTTGTCTGGTATTATGATTGCTACTCATAGTTTTTTTGTTTTTACTTTAGAACATGCATAATACATTCTGCTCCAGCCTTTTACTTTTAATATGTGTATCACCCTGCTTCCAATGTGTTTCTTGTAAACAACATAACTTAGGATTCTGGTGTTTAGTCCACTCAACTATCTGCTTCCATTTTATGGGTGATTTCATCCCATTCACATCCAGTGTTATGATTACTAACTGTGTATTCCCCTCCATAATATTATTACCTTTAGTTCCTGCTCTATTCCCTTTCACTCTGTTCCTCCTCACCAGTGTTTTGCTTTTTGTTGCCCCTCCCCCACTTCCCCTTCCCTTCACTTATACCCCACTTCTCTTGTCTTATCCTGTAAACCTTGAAATTTCTCAGACTTGTGAATGTTAAAAATTTCCCCATTGGACTGGGAACATTCCCCATTTTGATGAGAAAACTCCTTGCTATGGGAAGGACCTCTACTCCACCCATACTTAAGACTGCTTTAGGGGAGAAAAATCCTTGCTATGGGAGGACCTCTACTCCACCCCTACTTAAGACTGCTTTAGGGGAGAAAACTCCTTGCTAAACAAAGAAAGTGCTTGGACCCATGCTTATAATAAGGCAAGGAGTTCTTTGAGTCATGCCTGTTTTTAAGAATTGATACAATGAGATGCTAGGTACTTAAAAGGGTCGGGCAAGTTTTCTCTTAATGAGATTAATTGACTCAGCTGTGTTTTCACTGGTTCAGACTTACTGAGGAGATTTGTCGACTTAGCAAGAATTCAGATGGGCAGTCCTTTGGAAAACGTCTACAGTGATTGGTAGATGTAAGGACTTAGGGGAGGTGACATAGGAGAAAAACCCCTATATAAGAAAAAGCAGAATCTCTTGGGAAACAAGCCTTTTGGAGTATCTCTGATGAGGATCACTTGGGAAGAATCTCTTGAGAGAGATTCTGGAGAAGGGAAGCTCTTGGAGGACAATCTCTAAGGGGATCTCGCTGGAGCTCCTCTGAGGGGACTCTGTCCCTCTGGAGGCTCTGGAGAGAGGCCCTTTGGAACTCTCTCTGGTGAAGTCAGCTGAGATGGAGCTGGCCTGGTGTCACTAGAATCCTTGCTTAGACAGACCTTGTGGTGAGTGTTAAAAGACTGACTGACTGATCTCTCTCTCTTAAGACTTGGGTCTAGGCCATGTTGGCTTAAGGCCCTTCATACTTATTTCCTTTTTCTCTCTTTCTCTCTTTTCTTTAATTCCACATTTGTATTAATTAAAATCTCTATAAACCCAGTTGACTTGGGTATTTTAATAATTGGGAATATTTCCCTGGTGACGACCTTATATTTGATTTAAAAACCAAGACACTGTAGTGAAACATATTTCTGTGGTCAAATTTACTCACCCTCTCTTATATCTATCACAATTTATATCTTCCACTATTTTAATCACTACAGTTTAAGACCTCAACCATTTTAAATCTAACAATTCTCCTTCTAATTCTTTGCAAGATAAGATAGAATTATATACCCCTATGAGTATACTTGTTTTTCTCTTTCTGAGCCAGTTATAATAAGAGTAAAGTTTAAGCATTACCCATCACCACCCTTATCTTCCCCCTCTCTAATGATTTTTCATGCCTCTTTATGTTATATCTCTCCCTTCTCATTTCTCTCAGTGCAACTCTCATCCCTTGATTTTTAAAAAGATCATTCATATACATACATATTGTTTCATATCATCACATTTACATATGTATCATATCATCTTATGTTATCATATACATAGTATCATTAGAATCTGCTTACTTCCCCACTCTCTTTCTGAGTAAATTCCTTCTATCTTTTCTTCTACTAAGAGTAATTTTTGAGACTTTCAGATACCCTTTTTCCATGTAGACATATAAATATTTTGACCATAATGACTTCCTTAAAATTTCTATTTATTATTTACTTTTTTGGGCTTTTCTTGTGTCTCATGTTTGGATTTCAATTTTTTTGTTTAGAATGTACCCCCCCCCCCCGAATATACTCAGTTTTGCTGGATAGGTGACTTTGGGTTGTAAACCCAAATCTTTTGCCTTCCCAAATATCATATTCCATGCCTTTTGATCCTTTAATGTAGAAGCTGCTAGGTCCTGTGTGATCCTGATTATAGCTCCATGGTTTTTGAATGGTTTCTTTTTGGTTGTTTAAAGGCTTTTCTCCTTAGCTTCATGCCTCTTGGATTTAGCTCTTACATTCCTGAAAGTTATTTGAGGATTTCTTTTTGGAGGTTATCTGTGAATTCTTTCATGAGAAGTGAAATTTTCTCTCTCCAGTATCTCTTTTTTGATGTAATCCCTCAGTGCCATGAAGGTCAAGTACCATTGAGTAAATTCAGAAATAGATGAGCCTCAGAAAAAAGGAAGTTACAGAACCAATGACCTAACAAGACAGGAAACAATGATTCCATAGGCACTGCCTCCTGGATGGCCCAGGAAAATTAAGAAACTATGATTGGTTCCTGAGATGTGACATGCAAGAGTTAGTGGGTGGAGAAAAAAGCTTATAAATTCAGACCAGGAGCAAAAATTTGGGTCTTTGGAATGCACGTGGAAGATCAGAGTGGACCTTTGGTGGACTGTAGCTAGAGGCCCACAATGGTGGCTGCAAATTAGAAAGTTAAGTACCTCTCTTCTACTTTTTCCTCTCTTTACTACTACTACTACTACTACTACTACTACTACTACTACTACTACTACTACTACCTTTTGATTTAATAAAGTTATTAAGCTACAACAAGTCTCATAATTTTAAATATAACATGTTCAATTTGAATTTTATTTTCTTGTTCGAAGATCTCTGGGCAGTTTTCTTTCATAACTGATTGTAATATGATGTCTAAAGTTTTTTTCTTGATCATTGGACTACTTTCAGGTAGTCCAATAATTTTCAAATTTTCTCTCCTAGATTTATTTTCTAGGTCAATTATTTTTTCAATATTTCATGTTTTCTGCTGACTTTTTATTCCTTTGATTCTTTTTTGATTATTGGGTTTTTGTTTTCTTGTTTCTTTTCTTATTTCTCACAAAATCATTAGTTTCTAAATGATCGATTTTCATTTTTAAGGCCTGATTTTCCTCTGACAGTTTTTGGTTCTCCTTTTTAAACTGGCCCATTTCTTCCTGAATCACTTTCCTTTCTCCTTGCATCACTGTCATTTCTCTTTCCCACTTTTCCTCTGCCTTTCTTAATTGTTTTTGAAGTATTTTTTGATCTCTTCCAGAATCTGTTTCCAATCCATATTTTTCTTTTGAACTTTGCATGTGTTTCCTTTGCTTTCACTGTCCCCTTCTGTGCCTGTACTGTCCTCTTTGTCTTCATAAAAATTCTTTAGAGTTAGGTTTTTAAAATTTTTGTTCATTTTTTGTATCTAATTATAGTTAGGCTCTGTTTTCTGGGAAGTTGGAGTAACTTCTTAACCATCAGTCCTTCCTTGATGCTATTTTTAGATTATTTTCTGGGTTTTTACCAGTTTCAGGTCTTGGAGGCTGATGTGATGTTCTGAGGGCTGAGAGATCTGACTTCCCCCTTGTGAATCTTAAAACTGCTCAAACTCTACCTTAAAACATTTGATTAAGCTATTCTCCATTTTAAACAATGCAGGTACTTGGTCAGGAATGTATTGGGAACTTTAAAATTACTCCACCCATATTTAGGCATACCTTAGGGGAAGATAAAGTTGTAAAACTCCTTAGTGAACAATGAAGGTACTTAACTCATACTTATAGTGAGGCCAAAAGCCCTTAAGCTAGGTCTATTTTTAGATCTAATACAAAAGGATGCTAAGTACCTATGAAGGTCAAATTAATCACTAAAAGGTCAGGCAACTTGCAAGGGACAACCTTAGCAAAGAGATGTGAAATATTCAGAAGTTTTAGTCTACCCAGAGAAGGTAATAACAAGATGTGAATTAAGAAGGTGATAACAAGATGTGAATTAAGAATGGTCAGTCCTTTGGAAAAGGTCTACTGTGATTGGTAGATGTGAAAATTTAGGGGAGGTGACGTAGGAGAAAATTCTCTTTAAAAGGAGGTCAGAGGCCTCTGGACTTAGTTCAGCTTAGGAAGCTGAATTGGAGGTCTCTCGGTGGCTGAACTTAGTTGAGCTCAGAAGCTGAACTGGAGGGTCTCTCTGAACACTAGAGTTTTGCTTGGGACAATCTTGTGGTGAGTGATTAAAGACTGACTTAGTTTTCTCTCTCTAGGCCCTAGCCTTCCTATTATTTCCTCTTACTCTGTCTCTCTCCCTTTCTTTAATTCCTTCATTTGTATTAATTAAAATCTCCATAAACCCAGCTTACTTGGGTATTTCATATTTGGGAATTTTCCCCATGGTGACCACTTATTTTTGATTTAAATCAAGACACTAAAAATTATCTTTATGCTTTTGGCAATTCAAAGTCTTGAACCCATATTTTTGCGGTCACAGTTTATGGCAACCACTCTTTTGTCTGTAACACCCTGATGATTCAATTGACTCTTGAGATGCTGATTGCTTAAAGACTTGCCTCAGCCTTGGGTATAAGCTTTTGATCTCACTCTAAGGGTACCAGCAAATAGGAAGTGACCTTCCTTACCCAGTCTAGACGTGGATCAAAGGCATGCAGGAGGTAGTGACAACTCATCCACATGCTATATATCACATTCAGAAGTGAATTTTGTGATGGTGGTGGGGTGGTTAAAAGGTTTATGAAAACTACCATAAGTTTGAAGGTAAAAATAGCACAGGGTTGTTGTAAGGACCAAATAACATAATATCTGAAATGTACCTTTTACATAGTTGGATTTAATACATTTTATTCCTTATCCTTCCCTTCATTACATTTGTAAAGATAGTCTTTAAACAATTTTAATTTGTTTTTAAAAGCACAAACTTTATTTTTATTTTTTAATTTAAAATTCTCTCCTTCCTCTTCCTCTACCCAATGAGAAGACAAGTAAAAGGCAGCTGTTACAAATATGCACAGTGATTCAAAACAAATTTCCATTTTAGTCACGTTCCCCTCCCCCCCAAAAAAAAGAAAAGAAAGAAAAAGAGAGAAAAAAGTTTTAATTTGCACTCTGATCCATTAGCACTTTATATAGTATCATAGTATCTACCTAGTATCATAGATAGTATGTTTCATTGAGTTCCTTGAAGTTGTAGGGTGTATCATTGAATTAATCACAGTTACTAAATCTTTCATAATTGATTTTTAAAAAGCATATTGCTGGGGGGCAGTTAAGTGTCTTAGTCAATTGAGAGCCAGACTTAGAAATGGAGGTCCTGGGTTCAGATCTGGATCAGATACTTCTGAGCTGTTTGACTCTGGGCAGTTCACTTACCCCCCCCCCACCCCCACCCCAATTGCATTGACCTTACCATTCTTCTGTCTTAGAATCAACAGCAGGCAAGGGATTAAAAAAATATGTTACTATTATTGTGTAGATTCTTTGCTGGGTTCTACTCACTTCACTTTGCATCAGTTCATATAAGTGTTTCCAGACTTTTCTGAAATCATCCCTATTATCATTTTTATAGTACAATAGTATTCTATCACAATTATATACTACCACTTATTCAGTCATTTTCCAACTGATGGCCATCCTTTCAGTTTCTAATATTTTGTCATTGCAAAAAGAGCTGCTATAAATATTTTTGTGTATGAGGTGCATTTTCCCTTATTCTTTAATCTCTTCATAGTCTAGACCTTGCAGCACTGATGATGGGTCAAAGGGTATGTACAGTTGAATAGCTTTTTGGACATAGTTCCAAATTGTTCCCCAGAATGTTTGGATTGGTCTCCAGTTCCACCAACACTACATTAATGTGTTTGTTTTGCCAGAACCCTTCCAGCATTTGTCATTTTCCCTTTTTTTGTAAGCTTAACCAATATGATAGGTATGAGGTTGTTCTCAGAGTTATTAAATTTTCATTTCTTTAATTATTAGTGATTTAGAATATTTAAAAAATATAGCTATTGATAGCAATGGCTTTTTCCTCTGAAAAATGCCCAGTTGTATGCTTTGACCAACTGGGGAATGGCTTTTATTCTTGTAATTTGATTAATTCCTCTATTTAAAAAAATGAGATCTTTATCAGAAAAACTTGATGCAAAGATTTTCCCCTAATTTCCTGCTTTTCTTCTAATTCTAGCTGCATTGGTGCAAAAACTTTAAAATTTTACACAGTCAAAAGTATCCATTTTACCCTCTGTGAACCATTCTCTTTGATTATGAGCTCTCCCCACCATCCATAGATCTGTCATATAATTTCTTCCATGCTCCACTGATTTGATTATTATATCATCCTTGATTTCTAAATGATGTGCCCTTTTGAGAGCTGAGATATGGTGTGAGATGTTGGTTTCCATTTTGTATTTATCAGGCTACTTTCCATTTTTACAAGTTTTTGTCAAATAGAGTTATAGCGTTAGAAGCTGGGATCTTAGAGTTTATCAAAGACTCACTAAGTTACTCAAGCTCATTTGCTTCTGTATGTTGTGTGCTTAATCTATTTCACTGATCACCCTCTCTATTTCTTACTTAGTACCAAGTTGTTTTGATGATTATAGTTTAATAGTATACTTTGAGATATGGTACTTCTGGGCCTTCTCCTTTTTATTTTCATTGATTCTCTTAATATTCTTAATCTTTTGTTCCTCTAGATGAATTTTGCTATTTTTTTCTAGTTTTACAAAGTAATTCTTTGATAGTTTGATTGGTGTGGCACTGAATAAATAAATGAACTTAGAAGGCATTATCACTTTTTCCCTTTTGGCTCGTCTTACCCATAAGCAATAAATATTTCTCCAATTATTTAGATCTGACTTAGAGTGTTTTGTAATTGTGTTCATATAGTTCCTATGTGTGTCCTGGCAGGTAGACTCCCAAGTATTTCATAGTATTTGTAGTTATGTTTAAATGGAATTTCTCTTCCTATCTCTTTTTGCTGGATTTTGTTGGTAAATATAGAAATGCTGATGATTTGTGGAGGTGATCTGTTTGAACTTAAGCGTAATATTTTATTGATCATTTAGAAATATATCCAGTCTAACACTCTTACCTTCCAGGATCTTTTAGGATCATAGGTTTATTTCATATTTCATTTATCCCCGTTCAATCTTTCTCCATCCCATTGCATTTTATTCTATTTCATTCTACCCCATTTCATCTAATCTAGTTCCACTTATCCAGCCAAACCTGTTCTACATCATTCCATTCCATTTTGTTCCTGAACACTATCATTCAGAATATGTCAGTGGTTACTGAAGAAGGAGATGATTAAAATCCTACCTGAAGGAGAGACTTAGGACTGGCGAATCAGAGAAGATGACTGATTCTTCCTAAAAGAAAACCTTGGTTAGGATCACAGGGAGGAGTAGTGGACCTCGGGATAGTCATTGTTTAACCGGTGGACCTCGGGATAGTCATTGTTTAACCGGTGTTTTTTCAACCTCAATTGAAAACATTTGTTAAATTTCATATTATTTGATGTAGTCTATTAAAGTTTGGATCCTGATTCGTTTGCGCACTGCATTGTTGTTCTGTTGTTTTCAGTTGTATCTGACTTGTCATGACCTCATTTAGGGTTTTCTTGGCAAAGATATTGGAGTGGTTTACCATTTTCTTCTCCAGCAGATTAAGGCAAAAAGAGTTAAAGTGATTTACCCAGGGTCATCCAGCTAGTAAGGCTGGATCTGAATTCAGGTTTTCCTGACTTCAAGCCCAGCACTCTATCCATTGTACCACCTACCTGCCATTCAGTACGTTATATCTCCTCGTTTTTGTGTTATTATGATGATGAGGAGGTTAGAAGAGAAGCCTTACAGAAATCCGAGGATGAAGTGCCTGGCAGAGAGTTAGCTACTAAGGGTTCTAGTTCCTACTAGTTAGCTAGTTTCAGGGTCTGTGTGAAGCTGGGGACTTGTAACAGAGTCCTGTCGTCCCCTGAGCAACTCACCATAAACAATGTTGTGCTATGTAGTTGCTTATTTGGAAAAAGACAGCATGGCATAGGGAATGGGTTATTGGACTTGGAGTCAGGAAGACCTAGATTCAAATCCTGCCTTAGACACTAACTATTCACTTGATCTCACTTTCCTCGTCTGAAAAATGAGGGGTTTGGACTTTCTGGTTTCCAAGGTCCCTTCTAGATCTAAGTCTATTGATTTTATGATTACTCATTACATGCTACTAGGGTGGAGAGGCAGGGTTCCTATAGACCAGACCATACTGGAGTTGGGTATCTAGACAAGGCGATTTCTATAGAGGCCTTATCTCAGTTGAGTCATCTAGACCCTGAAACTGGACTGGGTGCCTGAATCCCCTCAGCTGTGTATGTTGGAGCTCAACCCAGCCTTAGGAATGAAAAGGATTGAACATTATTGAGCTGAGAGGATTTTGCATTACTAACTCATCCAGAGGACTTGGGTGGAAGATAAAATGCTTCCAATTTTAACCCCATCCCAGGAGGCCAATGGAAAGTGACAACCGAAGTACAATTTTAGATCAGAGAAATACCCCAGGGAGGCAGACAGGCCAGGCCCTTCGGTACATGTCCTGTTTCAAGGACTCTGTGTTCCCTTCGTGTACTTCTGGTAGGGTTGAGGAATGTTCTTTAGAAAGAGTAGGGAGACAGGGCCCCTTGCCAAGAAGGCGAAGTTACTTAGAAGATTGTCAGTGATGCAAAGTCTCATTTCCTGGCTTCACTCTTCCCAAACCTCCTTTCTTCCTCTTGTTGCCAATCAAATTGCCCATTGGGGTGATAATACAATTGCACACTCCTCCTGAGAAGCACCATGATGCTCTGGGTCTTCTTCTTGGTGTTGTTCACCCACTGCTCAGAGCTGATGGGTGCCGCAAAAGTAACAGGTGGGTATAGGGAATTGGTGTCTGAGGAAGAGATTGGGCATAGGCAGAGATCCAGGTGAGCCCAGAGATGGAGTTGTCTCTTCATATAGAACACCAAGGGCAGCTAGGTAGTGCAATGGATAGAGTACTGGGTCTGGAGTCAGGAAGACTCATTTTCTTGAGTTCAAATTTGACCTCATATACTTACTAACTGAGTGACTCTGGGCAAAGCACTTCACCCTGTTTGCCTCAGTTTCCTCATCTGTAAAATAAGCTAGAGTTGGCAAGAACTATAGTATGTTAGCCAATAAAACTTCAAATGGTTTTGTAAAGATCTTCAAATATGACTGAATAACAATGGAACATTGATCCCCTCAAAGAATTCTCTGTCCCAACCTGCTCAGCTAATTAGCCAGTTCCTTAAAAAAAAAAACAACCAAAAAAAAAACAACAACCCTTACTTTCTGTCTTAATAATAACTCTAAAATAGAAGGGCAAGGTCTAACAAATAGGGTTAAGTGACTTGCCCAGGGTCACACAGCTCGTATGTGTCTGAGACTAGATTTGAACTCAGGAAGATGTGTCCTCTTGACTCCAGGTCTAGTGACTCTTTAACCTCCACTGGTAGACCTCTGCAGAGGAGGAATTCACAACTTCCTCAGGCAGGGGACACTTCTGGAAAACTCTAATGATTTGGAGAAATGTTCTTTTTGGGGAGTCTAAATCTGACTTGGTAATTTAAAGCCATTTCTCTTAGGAATACTCTGCTAGATTCTCTTCCATTTGGCAGCCCTCTGAATATGAGAAGATCTCTATCGCATCCTCCTGAGTCCTGATCAATCTAAATATTCCCAGGGCTTTCAAAAAATTCTCACATCTTTTCCAGGTCCTTCACCATGATGGCCCCTTCTCTATTCAATTTCCTTTAAAAATACAATGCTTTGGGGGCAGCTGGGTAGTTCAGAGGATTGAGCATCAGGCCCAGAGATGGGAGGTCCTGGGTTCAAATCTGACCTCAGATACTTCCTTAGCTATGTGACCCTAGGCAAGTCACTTAATCCCCATTGCCTAGCCCTTAACACTCTCCTGCCTTAGAACCAACACACAGTATTGATTCTAAGACAAGGTAAGGGTTTTAAAAAAATGCCATGCCTGGCACTGACCACAGAATCCCAGATGTTGTTTGACTAAGCCAGAGGCTTTCTAATAAGCACTCAAGACTATATTCATTTTTGGTGCCATCTCATTACATTGGATTGCAAAGAGTTCTGCTTCTCCAAAAGAAAGCACTAAAAAAAGAGAGAGAGAACCTGTGATCTTCCACATCATCATGAAATTTATGGGCATGAAATCTTTGAAACTGAGGGTTGGTGTTCTGGGATCCTAGATCTGGGACTGGGCTGGGCTTCTAAGTTATCTAGTCAAATCTACTAATGCATAGATGGGGAAACAGAGGCCAAGGGTCTTGCTTACGCTCATGCAAATAATAAGTATCAGAAGTTGTATTTGAGCCCAGCTATTTATTTAGGGGCCAGTAATAGGTGGTACTGTGGCGAGAACACTGGGTTTGCAGTTAGGAAGTCTTGAGTTCAAATTTGGTCTCAAACACTTTTTAGCTGTGTGTCCCTGGGTAAGTCACAACTTCTGTTTTTCTCAATTTTCTCATTTGTAAAATGGGAATAATAATACTGCCCCCCCCCCATCTCTCAAGACTGTTGTCAGGATCAAATAAGATAATACTCGTAAAGTGCTTTGTATGTAAGTGCCGCTGCTTATTGTATCTGCTATTCTCACCTCTGTGGCATCCCTCTTTAGACATATGCCAATTGCCTGAAGACCAGGGTCCCTGCCGAGGTTTTCTTGCTAGGTGGTTTTTCAACAAGAAGAACAAAAGATGTGAGCCGATTGTCTTTGGAGGCTGTGGAGGCAACGCCAACATCTTCAAAACCAAAATTCAGTGTATGAAAACTTGCAGCAAAAAAGGTAAGGCTGAGAGCTCGTTTGGTGTCTGGATCCGGTCCTTTTCCTGGCTAGGAGGACAGCCTTAGATATTTCCCCTGTGATACCTTACTTTACCTGAAATTTCTCCAGAAGCCCCCAGTTTCCCAAACTGACCTTTGAAAGTGCAATTGGGTGGTGGCGGCGTCGTGGGCATTGTGGGTGGTGGTGGGAGACTTCCTAGTCTTTCTCACCTTAGTATGAATTTTTTCCCCCACCATACATTGTTTCCTATGGATTGTTTTTCCCAAAGGGCACTGAGTGAAGGCAAGGAGAGAAAGGGAAATGATTTAAAGTCTGGGGGCCTTTAGACTTTGCATGCAAGTTCTTTGTGTGATCTTAAGAGAGCCAGAGGGGTCTAGAGGTCTAGAAAGGGGTCTAGAAAGAACCTGACCTGAGGGAACATGGAGGATAATAGTAAGTAAGCTAGAATGACAGAAAGGGAAGGGAGAATGGACTCAGGACACATTTTGACTCTTTCAGATCTGAAAGGATTTGTGGACATCTTCTGGGTACCAGGCACTGGGTGTCTCGGTTGTTCTAGGGGGCAAAGCTGTGGATAACACAGGAACAAGTAGCATCCCATGGCCCTTCCCAGATCTAGGGTGTCTCCTCATCCATTCTCTCTCTAGCTTTTTACCAGGTGGCCATCCCTGGATTCAACTTCTGTATCTATTTTGTCTTACTGTCTACATGCCACAGGGGAAGATTTGCAGCCCTTACTGTGGCAAACAGTAACCACAGCCCCCAGGGAAGGATCTAGAAACTGGGGGTAGAGGGCAGGGGCAAGAAACTGTCTCTCTCTTCTCATACGAAGATGGACCCTCCTAGGATTGGAAAGGGGGAGCAGGTGGGATGTGGGAAGGATTTGGGGGTTTTCATGATTGGGTGATGCATAACAGTGGACATAGATAGCATCAGGAGCTATGATGCCCAACACCTCACTTGGATCTGCCTGAGAGATCCAAGAACCTAAACCTGGAGCTGATTCCACCCTGGAGATCTTTCCTCTGCTACTTCTATCTGTCTTGTCAACCAGCCCCCAGGATACTCCTCTTCTTTTCTTTCCTTTCTCTTTTTTTAACATTTACCTTCTGACTTAGAATCAGTATTTTATTTTTATTTTAAAAATATTTTTCTATGTTTACATATTTCATTTACTTTCCCTTCCCTCTTTCCTCCCCCCTCCCAGATCCAATAAGAAATTCCACTGGATTGTACAAATGTTATCACTTGGTACCTATTTCTATATTCTTCTTCTTTTTTTTTTGCAATAGAGCCATCTTATTTTTTATTTTAAATTAAAAAAATTTTAAATCCTCACCTTCCATCTTATAATCAATACTGAGTTCTAAGGTAGAAGAGCGGTAAGGGCTAGGCAATGGGGGGTAAGTGATCTGCCCAGGGTCACACAGCCAGGAAGTGTCCAAGTCCAGATTTGAACCCAGGACCTTCCATCTCTGGGTCTCATTCTCAATCCACTGAGTCATCCAGCTGCTCCCAGAGCAATCTTTTAAAACAAAAACCCCAAATCATATATCCATATAAACAAATGTTAAGTCATTTGTTTTTCTTCTGTGTTTCTGTTCCCAACAGTTCTTTCTCTTGATGTGGATAGCATTTTTTCTCATAAATCCCTTGGGATTGTCTTGTAGTAGCAAAGTCCATTACATTGGATTGTTCTACAATGTTTCAATTTCTGTGTATTCTGTGTATAATGTTTTCCTAGTTCTGCTCCTTTCACTCTGCATCAGTTCCTGGAGGTTCTTCCAGGTCCTATAGAATTCCTCCAGTTCATCATTACTTATAGCATAATAGTATTCCATCATGATTATATACCACAATTTGTTCAGCCATTCCCCAATTGAGGGACACTGCCTTGTTTTCCAATTTTTTTTTTGCCACCACAAAGAGTGTGGCTATGGATATTCCTTGTACATTTTGAAATCAATATTTAGTACTGTCCCAAGGCAGAACAGTGGGAAGGATTTAGGCAGTTGGGGTTAAATGACTTGTCCAGGGTTACACAGCTAAGAAGTGTCTAAGGCCAGATTTGAACCCATGACCTCCCATCTGGAGGCCTGGTTTTCTATCCTCTGAGCCAACTCTTGACTTTTAGCTGGATGCTTAGGTAGGATATACTTAAAAGAAGAATCTCGAAATAGAGTGGCAACATTTGGAAGGTGGAGTTTCTTCCTGCTAACCACTTGGAGCAAGTTCAGTTTCTGCTTGATAGTTTCATTCTCTTGAAGAAGTCATTGGTTTTGCTCACATTATTGCTTTTTTCTCAATTTTTTTCTGCAGCTACTTTTTGAATGTAATTTTCATTGCATTATGGTTCCAAAAGGATGCATTTAATATTTCTACTTTTCTGAATTTGATTGTGAGGCATTAATGCCCTATGATATGGTTATTTTTTGTGAAGGTGCCATGTATTGCTGAGAAAAAAAAGTACATTTATTTCTATTTCTATTCAATTTTCCCCAGAGGTCTATTATATCTAACTTTTCTAAATTCTATTCACTTCCTTAACTTCTTCCTTGTTTCCTTTTTGGGTGAATTTATCTAGTTCTGAGAGGAGAAGATTCAGTTTCCCAACAATTATAGTTCTATTGTCTGTTTCCTCCTGTAACTCATGTAACTTCTTCAGGAATTGGGATACTATGCTATTTGGTGCATATATGTTTAGTACTGATATTATTTCATTTTCTATGGTACTTTTTATCAAGATGTCAAGATATCAAGATTTATCAAGATCTCCTTCCTTTTCTCTTTTAATTAGACCCGTTTTTTACTTTTGCTTTATCTGAGATCATGATTGACACCTTTCCTTTTTTACTTCAACTGGAACATAATAGATTCTGCTCCAGCCCCTTCCTTTATTCTGTGTCTCCCTGCTTTAAATGTTGTTTTGTTTTGTTTTTACAGACAGCACATTGTAGGATTCTGTTTTCTACTCTGCTCTCCTCTTCCATTTTATGGGTAGGTTCATCCTATTCATATGATTATTAACTGTATATTCCCCATTTGTCCTTTTCTCTCTCTCCTTTCAGCCTTTCCCTGTTCACAACTATTTTACTTCTGACTACTCCCTCCCTTTTGTTCATTCCCACTTCTCTTGTTTTCCCTCCTCTCCTACTTCCTTATAGGGTAAGATAGATGTCTATAGCCAACAGAGTATGGACGTTATTCCTGCCTTGAGCCAATTCTGATAAGAGTAAGGTTCAAACATTGCTCACCCTTATCTTCTTCTCCATTGTATTAACTCTTATGTGTCTCCTTATGTGTGATAAATTACCCTATCCATCTCTCCTTTTTTCTTCTCTTAGTGTGTTCCTCTTTCTCAGCCCTTAATTTATTTTTGTGTGTATCATCCTTTCAAATCCAATTTACTCCCTGCTCTCCAGTAGGTGTATATATATGTACATATATATGTATATATATATTTTTATATATATATATACTCTTTGACCTATTAGTGATAATGTTTTAAAGTTTCTTAAATATGTTAAATATCTTAAGAACTTTAAGTATCTTTTGTATCATAGATATCTTAAGTATCCTAGTTATCACCTTCCCATGTAGGAATATAACTAGTTTAACCCCATGGAACTCCATGAGTTTTCTCTTTACTTTTTAATGTTTATCTTGAGTGTCTAATTAGATAATTGAATTTCTTTTCAGCTTGGGTCTTTTCATCAAGCATATCTAGAAGTCCTTAATTTTGTCAAATATCCATTTTTTCTTTTAAGTTCATAGTATTATGCTCAATTTCTCTGGGTAGGTAATTCTTGTTTGTAATCCTAGATCCTTTGTCTTGTGGAACATTTGGTCCTTTAATGTAGTAGCTGCTAGGTCTTGTGTAATCCTGACTGTGACTCCATGATATTTGAAAATTTTCTTTTTCTTGGCTGATTGCAGTATTTTCTCTTTGGCCTGGGAGTTCTAGAATTTGACTATATATACTTGGGTTATTTTATTTTATTTTGGGATCTCTTTCAGGAAGTGATTGGTAGATCCTTTCAATTTCTATTTTCCCCTTTTGCTCAGGAATTACAGGTTTCAGTTTCCCCTGATAATTTCTTGCAGTGTTGTGTCTAGACTTTTTTTTTTTTATCATAGCTTTCAGATAATCTAGTAATTCTTAGATTAGCTCTACTGGATCTGTTTTCCAGAGCAGTTGTTTTTCCAGTGAGCTGTTTTCATATTTTCTTCTATTTTTTCATTCTTTTGAATTTGTTTTATTGTTTCCTGATATCTTATCTTTCCAATATGACTTTCTAATGTCAGGTTTTTTATTTCCCTTTTGCTCTTTTTTTCCAGTCTCCTTTTTTTTTTCAGACTTTGCCTCTCTGTTGAAGCTTAGCTCTGTTCCTGGGGTGGAAGGAGTATTTTTCCTGAGTTCCCTTGGGTGCCAAATGCACAGTTTGAGCTGGAATCCACTCCCCAGCTGCTACTTGTCCTGAGTGTGCTTGTACCAGGCCTCTCCTACTGTTAAGGGTTCCCCCAGGAGATGAGTGCCCTGGGTTGCTTTCCTCTTTTAACACACTGAGATATGTCTTTTCTGCTATTATTTTATGTTGTCTTGAGCTGTTTTTTTGTTGCCTCTGCTGCTCCAGAATTGAGGTAGGGGTGTGTGTGTGTGTGTGTGTGTGTGTGTGTGTGTGTGTGTGTATGTGTGTGTGTGTGTAGTTGTTTGGAGGGGTGGATTTGGAGCATTCCATCTTAGCTCCCAGAAGTGGAAGGAACCTTAGTCTTATGACTTTAAAAATTGAGTAACCTTTCCACTAGATAATGTTAGAAGGTCTGGAAACAAGGGTTCTAATATTTACCTTGTTAACCTTTTGGCTTTTGAAATGCTAACTTTCTGGAATTTTTGATAATTTTTGAATGCTAATCCCCCAATTTGGGCCTTACTTCCATGGTAATTATTCACTGAGGAAATGAGGTATTGGTGTGAACTGGGGAGAAAGAAGATGTAATTTGGGACTCTAGATACTACTTCCAATGGTATAAAACCAGAGACTCCATGGTGGGATCTTTGGAAAGCCATAAAGCTTCCTGAAAGTATTTGCTGGGGTTAGGGTAGAGAACAGGGTGCAATGAAAGTTGGGGAGGGAATACTTAGGTACTCTGGATTTGGGTTTAGTGAGCATTATTGTTGGACTCCCTTAACTGCCATGCTGACCTTTCTGGAGTTTTCTTTCAGCTCCTTGCAGTCTCCCCAAAGATGAAGGTTCATGTACTTCCTTCAAAGATCGATGGTTTCACAATCCAGACACCCAAACCTGTCAGTTGTTTAAGTTTAGAGGCTGTGGAGGCAATGACAACAACTTCTTATCAGAGAGTCAATGTTTATCGCTATGTAAAAGCTAAGGTAAGATAGAAAATCCTTACAGAATCTGGCCATAGCCCTTGATTATCTCCCACCACTATGGCCAGTCTTAAACGACTGGATTTTCCAGTATCTTCCTAGAGACTATTCTCTTTGTCAGCTTTGTCTCCTCACTCCAAAACAGCACAATCAGATAGGTGGCCCTGCTTGAGTCTAGCACGTTTTTAGTTCCATCAAGATATCATAGAACGGGAAGTTTTTTGGAGGGGCTGAGCCATTTCTGGCATATTCTCATACGAATACACTAAACGTGCATGTAGGTACATGTATCATTCTTCTTCCTTATCTGGGGTTAGACAGAGAGCCCATAAAATAGACCCCAATCCCCAGAACCCCTAAGAGTCTTTTGGCATTTGCCCAAGTAATCCACACCACACCCTGGATGGGGATGTGGGGTGTGAGTGGGAGCTGAGAAGGAGAACTGAGAAATCTCAGTGACTTGTAAAAGAAAGGAAGTCTTTGCTTGTTTTTCTAGATTGAAGAAAAGAAATCATGTACACTGCCCTTCCAAAGTCTGCTCTCCGAAGGACTCAGCTTGAAGATCCACTTGACAGTTCCTGAGTTCCCATTTCCATACCTTATGGTTGGATCACTCTAGATACTTTCTTCTGTTCTTCTGTCCTCATTGTTGCTAATCACATGATGACATGCAGAAATTGTTGCATTATTATGTACATGATTAGTTGCAGAAAAAGGTCTTTGACAACGTTCATTTATATTTATGTTAAAAATCCTATAAGTACAGACATAGAAGGGGCACTTTTAATGCATCAAAGAGTATATATCTAAAATCAATAGCCAGCCTTATTTGCAGTGGAAAAAACACAAGAAGCTTTCCCATGAATACATGAATAAAGCAAGGATACTGACCTCTCCTCAGTGTTATTTGACACAGTTTTAGAAAGGCTAGTGATAACAATGACAAGAGAAAGAAAATAAGGGTAAGGGCACAAATAATGGGAAATAGAAGACAATTATATTTATTTGCTGAGGAACATGAATTTATTTAGAAAACCTGTGAGGTACACAGTAACAGAAATATTTTTAGATAAACAACTGTTAATAGCCTAGTTATTCTTGGTAATATAGCAATCCAGGACAATCCCAGAGACTCATAACCAAAAATGCCATTTACCTGCAGAGAAAGAACTGATGGAGTCCAAATGTAGATCAAAACAAACTATATTTCACTCTTCATTCTTTTTTGTTTGTTTATTTGAGACCTCTTCCACAAAATTTTTAATATGGAAAAATGTTTTATATGACTGTCCATACAAAATCTATATCAAATTGCTTATCACTTCAGAGAAGGGAGAGGGCTGGGAGGGAGTAATGAATGGAAGATAGGAAGGAGGGAGAGAATTTGGAACTCAACATTTTAAAAATGCATGTTAGAAATTGTTTTTAAATGTAAATGGGGAAAAATAAAATATTACTTCTCCAAAAGATGATAAACAATTTGATCATGGTCATACTTGTATTATCATGCAAAACATATTTTCATATTGGTCATTGTTGTAAGAGAATAATCATATAAAACCAAAACACAAATAAAGTAAAAATCATCTACTTTGATCTGCATTCTGACTCCAACAGTTCTTTCCCTGGAGGTGGATAGTATTCCTTGTCATAAGTCCTTCAGAATTATTCTGGCTCATTGTATTCTTCAGAGTGGCTAAGTCTATCACAGCTGATCATTCCACAATATTGCTGATACTGTGTACAGTATTCTCCTGGTTCTGCTTATTTCACTCTGCATCAATTCATGTAGTTCTTTTCAGCTTTTTCTGAAATCATCCTGTTCATCATTACTTATAGTACAATAGTATTCCATCACAATCACATACCACAATTGGTTCAGCTGTTCTCCAATTGATGGAATCTCTTTATTTTCTAATTCTTTGCCACCACTAAAAGAGCTGCTTTAAATATTTTTGTATATGTAGATTCTTTCCCTGTCTTTTTTTGGTCTTTTTGACCTAGTAGTAGTATTACATGATCAAAAGGCATGCAGTTTTATAGCCTTTTGCATAGTTCCAAATTGCCTTTCAGAATGGTTCAATCAGTTCACAACTCCACTAGGCAAGTATCCTAATTTTAAAAAATAAAATATTTTTAAAAAAACTAATTGAAACCTTTAGCTAAAACTAAAACCTTTATTTAGCAAAGTAGCAGAATCCAAAATAAACCTATAAAATCTAGTAACATTTTTAGATAGCAATAATAAAATCCAGAAGAAGAATGATGGAAGGGGAAATCATATTATAACTATAAAATGCAATAAATTTCTGGGAGTCAACCTCTAAAGAAACATTCAAAACTTACATAAATTTACTTATAAAACATACTTTAAAGAAATAAAGAATGACAAATTATTGGAAAAAATTGTCCACATTTAGGGCTTATCAATATGTTAAAAATTATATACTACCTAAACTGATGAACAGATTTAATCATACTAATCAAATTAATCAAGGTGATACTTTGAGTAGTTTGACAATTCATTTGGGGGGACAAAAGGTCTAGAATCTTAAGGGAAATAATAAAAAACAGGCAACAAGGGGTAGTGTTACTTTCATATCTTGAATTATATTAAAAAGCATTAATGAATACAATTATTTGACATTGGTTTAAATAGAGTAAACGAAGACATTAGGAAAAAGAATTGGTTCTCAATTATTGTCTTTGGTACCTAAATGTTAGAACTTAAATTACTTGGGGAAAGAACGCCCTAAATTGATAAGAATGCTGGGAAAACTGGAGAAGAGTTGGTTAGAAATTAGATTTAGACTAGCATCTTCCACATTGTACCATAATAAGGTCAAAGTAGATACATCATAAACAATAGTTTAGGTAAGAGGTCCTTGACCTGGGAAGTAGATTGTTGAGTGGAAAGAAGGGAACAAATGTGAGCAATTTGAGAGGTAGTAGTAGAATCCAAAAGACTATGCAACTGGCCAATCAAATGAGATGACATTTTTGAAATACTTAGCACAGTGCCTGATGTTAGTACCACTGGGGACTACCTAGGTGGGGGTCCTGAGGAGTAGGAATGTAGACAGACTCAGAAGGGCTGATGGCAAGCAAGTGGCAAGTTTATTAGTCACAGCTAGGATTTTATTGGGCAATGTTACATAAATTAAAGGATTAGGTAATCTTTTACATGGACAATGGTTAGTAATGATTTACAATCTGTGAAGAGGGGATTAACTCTCCCCTGACCATTTTTAGATTGGGGAGGTCTGTGACCCACGTGTGCGATAATGGGTGATGAATCAGAATTGACTAACTGCCCTGTGGGTAGTCCTAAGCAAAGCTAAAAGCTGTAATTGGTCCACGTAAAGTGGAAGGAAGGTACAGGAAGTGACAAAAGAAAGGGTCTTTAAAAATGGCAAGAACTTCCTGTGACCAGGTCTTTCACCTTCAACTTGAGCCTGGAGGAGTTCCATCTTGGGATCTTGAGCTGCTCTTCAATCTTCCTTTAGAACTATTACATGGGTGAGTGAAAAAGGCTGACTCCATTTCCTGGCTTTTCTGGAGGTACTAGCCTCCGGAGAGGTCTCTTGTCTTGGGAGAGGCCTTGTGGCTAAAACTCTTGTTTCATTTACCTCTGGGACCCCCTTTGCTGGGTCCTCTGGAGCCCTGCCTGGTTCAGATCAGGCCGGAGTAGTTACCTATTCTCTCTCTAATTTCCTTACTTTCATTCTTTCTCCTTTTGTAAATAAACTACCATAAACAGTCATTCTGACTTGAGTAATAATTTCTGGTGACCAAACTCTTATAAATTTAGTCCAATCCTTTATTTTATTTATTTATTTACTTATTAAAAAACCCTTACCTTCCATCTTGGAATCAATACTGTGTATGGGTTCCAAGGCAGAAGCTGGGAAGTGTCTGAGGCCACATTTGAATTCAGGACCTCCCATCTCTAGGACTGGCTCTCAATCCACTGAGCTATCCAGTTGCCTCCCAGTCCTTTAATTTTTAACCCTTAGAAATCTTAGTACAATGACTTTGTTTACCTCACTAAAGCTTAGACAGAGTTTTCTATAGGCTGATAAATCAATATGTCAATGTGTGACCATCTAACCCGGATTCTCACAGAATACCTGTATAAGTAGTTTCTTGGAAGGACATGCACTTTCTACAAAGTACAGCAGAGTGGAGTGGAAAGGAGAGGTTTTGGGGGCCTCATGTGAGAAGTGAACTATGTGTTTGGTTTTATCTAGACTTTGAGTCCACTCTCACTACTGGGGGATACAGCCTGAGAAATAATAGATAATTATTGGATATGCAGATTGAGGGAAAGGGTATGAGATGACTTCTAGGTTTGGACTGGAAGGATGGTAGTGTCCTGAAGAACCAGGGATGGATTTTGCACTGAAAGGGGTGGGTAGAGATAATTAGTTTTATTTGGCCCTTGAGACATCCGGTGGAGATAGATAATAGGTCGTTGTCAATGAGAGACCCTATTTGTGAATTTACTCTTAGTAATCAGACAGTAGATATAATTATTTCAAAACAAAGGTATTTATTAAGATAGAACTCAGGTAAGAAATTAGATGCTGATCTGTGATATACCAAGAGATAATTGTAGCTGATGAGATCCTTAAACAAAAACAAAAAACAGTGTAGAGAGAGAGGAAGTGAGTTCCTAGGACAGAGGAAGTATAGGTGCTGGGACACGAATGATGACTCAGGAAAAGAAAGTGAGAAGCATATTATTATGCAGGAGAGAGCAAGTTCATGAAAGATGATGGAGGAAAAAGAGCAATTTATGGGGGAGATGGTCCAGTATCAAAGGTGCAGTGAGGCAGAGAAGGGTTAGGGCTGAGTAAAGGCTATCAATAGAGTTTTTAGCACAAAATTGAAAAGGGAGGAAGTATATAGGACCATAGTTTCCTAGTTTAATCTTTTTTACTAACAGGGTGAAAGTAAAGCCAGATGAGGGAGATCTGAAAACATCAGTGCCCTCCTTTCCTATCTCATAAAGGTGTGTGGGGGAGCAAAGAATTTTCTGCATCCTAATCAGACATAAGCTCCAGGAGATAATTTTTCTTTTGTCTGCCCCACCCTGCCAGGTGACAAAAGGTTTCCAATGTGTCTGTATGTGGCCCTGGGTACCTGTCTTATGGTTGGGTAGGCATAGCCACAGAGGTAGAGTGAGAAAAGGTGGAAGCTTATGTTTTTATGCTTCTAAAGGTAATAGGGTCCATAGAAAGAAGGCAGATGGGTCCTCTGGTCCCACTCTCACACCCATCAGGCACCATTACAGGTCTCAGATCCCAAGAAAAGATGATATGCACCCACAATCCCCAGCACCAGGCTCTCAGATAACCATCAACATAAGTGTGTGTGTGTGTGTGTGTGTGTGTGTGTGTGTGTGTGTGTGTAAGTAACACTGATAGGTAATTTTGCCCCAAAGTCTTTCTCTGTTGTCAATAGTGAGTTACAGTCTGGTGTATCACCTTGCCCAGTGTTAGCTTGAACAAAATTTGTGGTCTATCCACTAAATTTGGCATCTCACCACTTTCATTCTCATGATCTCTAATGATTTAGAATGTAGAATGTCAGAGCCAGAACAGACCTTAGAACATAATTATATAGCACCTCCTCTGGGGCTACCTTCCTCACTCAACACCAGAGGGCAGCGACTACTCTCAGGGTCAAGGTTGTCTCTAGTTCTACACTGAAAACCATAGCTCATGAGCCCCTATTTGTGAATTTACTCTTAGTAATCAGACAGTAGATATAATTACCTCAAAACAAAGGCATTTGTTAAGATAGAATAGTGAGAATAGTAGCAACAAAACATTCCTCCCATGAATCTGAGGAGTGTTTTCCCCAAAATATACACAACATGAATGGGAAGAATCAATTCAGTGGGAGTAAGGCACAAGTTTAGGCAAGAATGCAACCAAAACACATCCTTCTGGCTTGCAGAGTCCCCAGGTCCTTTTTCTTTTCTTGGTGTCCTGTGATATTCTCTCTTGGGCACAGTGTCCCTGATGGAAGCAATATTTTTATCTAGTAAGTGCCCTCAAAAATGGCATGGCTGATTGAAGAACAGGAAGAGAAATGTGCCCCATTCCTTTTTCCATGTTTTGGTAGAGGCCCATGGTCACATTCAACAAAACTACTTTCTGTCTAGACTTCTTTGACTGTGCTTGAAAGCTTAGCTTTTTTTTCTTTTTAAGACTACCAGTGATATGCCTAATCTCCAACAGACAAGAGCAATGTGCCCTTCCAGTTCCACCAGGGGAATTTCTCCATCCTTCCTAAAGAAACAAAAAGTCTTTGGCATGTCTTTGTACTTTGTTGAATATCTCAACATCTATTAACTCTTACTATTTTGCTCTTACTTTCTATGATTACATCAACTGAGCTGTGATGTATGTAAACCAAGCCTCCCTCACTATATTCTCCCCCTGTCCCCCTGTTAAACATTTACCACCCCTTTAATGTATTGCCGGTGGAGTTGTGAATTGATCTAATGATTTTGGATGGCAATTTGGAATTATGGTCAAAGGACGCTAAAAGACTACCTGCCTTTTGATCCAGCCATGACACTGCTGGGTTTATACCCTAAAGAGAAAATGGGGGAAAAGACTTGTACAAGAATATTCATAGCTGCACTCTTTGTGGTGGCAAAAAATTGGAAAATGAGGGGGTGGCCATAGACTGGGGAATGGCTGAACAAATTGTGGTATCTGTTGGTGATGGAATACTATTGTGCTCAAAGGAATAATAAAGTGGAGGAATTCCATGGGGACTGGAACAACCTCCAGAACTGATGCAGAGTGAAAGGAGCAGATCTAGGAGAACATTGTACATAGAGACAGATACACTGTAGTATAATAGAATGTAACAGACTTCTCTACTAGCAGCAATGCAGTAACCCAGGACAATTCTGAGGGACTTATGAGAAAGATGCTATCCATATTCAGAGGAAGAATTGTGGGAATAGAAGCACAGAAGAAAAACAACTGCGCAATCACATGGGTTGATGGAGATATGACTGGGGATGTAGACTTTAAGAGTGCATCCTAATGCAAATATTAATAATATGGAAATAGGTCTTGAGCAAAGACATATATAAAACCCAATGGAATTGTTTGTTGACTAAGGGAAGGGGGGTGGGAGGAAGGGAGGGAAAAAACATGAATCATGTGACCATGGAAAAATATTCTAAATCAATTAATTAAATAAAAAAATTCAATTCTAAAAATAAAAAAAAAAAACTACAGTCCCCAGAAAACTAACTTATTTTGGTCATATTTTTGGGGGGAATATTTATTCATATTACAAGTTATAGGGAGCTCTCTGGTGACTTGAGGTGCTACAAGAATTGTTTTTTTTTTAGACATTCTTCAATGCCTTTTAATACTGAGTCTCAGCAAAACTCATTTGATAACATTCTCAAACAATCCAGAAATTAATATTTTCTTATTAGAGTTTAGGTTTATTATATCTAGTGAGTCTGGAGATAACTCTCACCCCTCCATTTATGATTTTTCAATTTAACAGATAGACATTCTACAAAATTATCATAATTACCACTTAGTGCTTGTAAAAACTGCCTTGACTCAAAGACAATAGAGGGAAAAAAGGGGGAGGGGGGAAGAGAACCAAAGGTTTCTAACCAGGACAAGTGACTTTTGGAATTCACAAAAGAGACCCAAATTTTCTGGGTACAGCATTTCCTCAAGGACCCCTAAAACATAGGACACTCCAAATGGGGTGATGTTTCCCAGTATGCTGTTCAGATTTGTCATAGCTTTATTGCCAAGGAGCAAGCATCTTTTAATTTCGTGGCTACAGTTACCGACTACAGTGACCTTTGAGCTTCAAAGAATTAAATAGAACTTCTTTTATTTCTTTTCCCTCTCTTTGCTAGGAAGTGATAGGACCGGTTGCCATGATATTAATTTCTTAACTGTTGAGCTTCAAGCCAACATTTACACTCTCTTCTTTCACCCTCATCAAGAAGCTTCTTAATTCTTCTTCACTTTCTGCCATCAGAGTAGTGTCATCTACATACCTGATATTGCTGATATTTCTCCCAGCAACCTTAATTCTGGCTTTGGATTCCAGGCTAGAATTTTGTATGATATACTCTGCATAGAAGTTAAATAAATAAGGTGACAACATACAACCTTATTATGCTCCTTTCCGAATCTTGAGCCAGTCAGTGTTTCCATACTTGATTTTAACTGTTCCTTCTTGGCCTTCATACAGATCCCTCAGGAGACAAATAAGAGGATCTGGTACTCCCATCTGTTTGAGAACTTGCCACATTTGGGTGTGATCCACACAGTCAAAACCTTTAGTGTAGTCAATGAAGCAGAAGTAGATGTTTTTCTGAAACTCCCTTTATTTCTCCACATTTCAGTGAATGCTGGCATTTTTCTCTTTAGTTCCTCTGCCTTTTTTGAAAATCAACCTGCTCTTTGGGGAATTCTTGGTTCCAGAACTGTTCTATATAATTTGAGCATTCTTTGGAATTGCCCTTCTTTAGGATTGGGATATAAACCTACCTTTTTCATATCTTCAGGGATCTTTTCCAGATCTAGAATCATTACTAAAGAGCTAGGGAGTCTTAGGTCTTCCTGATGACAAGATCAGAACTCTATTAGATATTATGAATCAAAATGAAAAGTTGCAATGGAATCCCCCATGTATAATTGAAAATCTGTTACCCTAAAAAAGAACTACATTTCCTGGGAGCCCACTGACTTCCTGTCATTATGTACTTCCTGTAGACAGGGAATATTAGGCGGGGATGTGGAGGGTCCTTTCTCTTTATTTCCTGTCCTGAGCTTGGTAAGGCAGGCATGTAAACTGGCTGATCAGCCATAGGCACATGAACTTTATTTTTTATACTCTTTATTCCTTGATTTCTAATGATCATTAATAAATCTCCTAAAATATAATATTTTCATTATCAAGATCTAATTTAAATTTTTACATTGATGGCAACCACTAGTTGGAGAAGAACCTCTCAATTTTTAAGATAGCCTAGATTAATTTTTTTAAGCCTCATTTCTCCTGCCAAGGCTTTTTTGCCCATCCCACCCACCCACCTACCCTCCCAAACTCTGAGAGAACTCCAAACTCTCTATTGGAGCTGTTACCTTTTTCTTTCCCTAATTTTTGCCTGGTTACTCTCCTTACTGGCCAGGCGATTTTTAACAGGTGGACTCTTGGCAAAGAGGAGATAAGTCACTTCGTTCACCCATCTGCTTGAGCCCATGTTCCTCAGTTCCTTGCTCCTGCCTCTGGCATTGCTGCCCCTGATTCTGCTTGTTCTGGCTCCTGATCTTCTTGATTCCAATTGCTACTCCTTCTGCTCCAGTCCCAGCCCCAGTCAGCTCCCAGACTTATGGTAGCTGCCACTGTGACTTTGGAACTCACAAACTTGGAGCCACTCTCTGGGCAATAGTAAAAACCCGGAGTTTATTTTCCTTAGGCAACTATTAGCATCTTAACTCCCTCTCCACATGGTTGGGGAAACAAACTGTTCCCAAGCATTTTACCTTAGGGGGGAAGGGGAAGGGAAGAAGGAAGTTACTCTTCCAAACAGGAAGTAAATTACAAGCATGGTGTACTCTATGAAAGAGCAGTACCTTGGCTGTCTCAAACAGCTTCTACCATTCATTAGTGCACTGATCCTTTCACTTATCTTACCTGAGATTCAGAGGAGAAATTCATCTCCCTCCAATTGCCATTTGGGCCTGCCTAATCTCTAAGATTCATCCAATTTGGGATTCCTTCATACTATGCTCAGCAGGGAGTTCCCCTTCACTACAGGAGATCCAAGAGCCCTGACAAAAATAATCTGAATGGATAGAGAAAGGAACTTTAAAGAAACTGATTGTAAGGATTTTAAGCCTTTCCAGATTCCATTGTTATATGAAAGATTCTGTATTTTATTGTATTTTACTGATTGTTTTGTTTAAGATTTAATTTTGTTGTTTTAAGTTCATATATTAATGTATTCAACACTGAATCAGTTTAATATACTGTGTTTTAACTATTAGATATATTCTGTTACCTTTCCCCTATGACAATGAATGATACACACACACACACACACATATATATATATATAAAGTCCATAAACAGATTTCCCCCCATTTTGCATTTGTTATTTGTCACATAGATGATGTATAGACTCTACTTGGCTAACAGCCTTTGAAAAATGTAATGAGCTAAGAATTTAAAATGGTAATTCTAAGGGGTCTTCAGAAATAATTTTAATTAACTAGTGGTTTCTGAATGGATGATTTTAAAAATATTTATATTATAAAGAATGTTGTATTAAAGGTAGAGAAACAAAGAAATGCTCCTACCAAGGTGTTTATATGAAGCAGGAAGCCAAAAAAAGAGCTCCTGCAAAACTCTTCAGTTTAATTTACTTCCACCAGAACAATCTAGATTTCTTGGTGATGCTCTAGACCCAAATCAGTTTTACTTTGTTTAAAAATATATTTGCCAAGGTTGAAAGATTTGCTACATCTGTGAAAATTGTGACAAATATCCTTCAGTTCATAGGGTTTTTTTGTCATACAGCAACTTGAAGTATGAAGTATGATAGCAGTTTTGTTTGCTATTGTAATTAACTGGGATATTGTGAATTTTGGGGACTTTGGTGCTTCTTTGAATGTGCATTATCTACTGTATTACTATTTTATTCTGAAAATTGTACTTACACAGTGGTTAAGTTAAAAAAGAAATGGATCTCATTTTTTTGGTGAGAAACTTTTGTATTCTACTGCTCCTTGGCTGACACAATGTGTCACTGATTATAAGCTATATGGTTTTGATTTTAAAAACTTTTTAATTATTGTTTTTCTTTGATGTGCAATATAGTATGAGTTTAATTTTTCTCTCCTTTTTGTATTTGAAACACATGTCAACAGTATTGAGAAGATTTTTTTTCATTTTGCAGTAGTATAAGTTTAAAATACAACTAATATTAATGCATATCCAAAAAACTTTAAACTATAAAAATGATGCCATTGATTGTTTAAAAAAATTATGGGACTTTGCTTAATGATTCTGTCTGATTCCAGGAGAAGGAAATACAAAAAGAGTCATTGCCCAGTGCCACAGAAGCACAAAGCTAAACTGCATAGTGCCAATTGAGCACAAGTTCAAAGAGACCAACCAATCCCAATGGGATTGATGAAAATTTGAGCCAAGACAAGTGAACTTGAACTTGTTTGCTGTTCGAGGTTGTGGCTGTTTTGACATACGTCAAAGTCAGGTCTTCCTTTTCCCACATTCTACCAAGTATCCCAAATTTGGCTCCTACTTGACTCCTATAATCTAGTCCCTATTCTGTCCTTCATTGTGTGGCAAAACTTTCTGTAGTCCTGACTGCTGATTGTGTAAATGCATAATTGCTTAAATCACTTTAATTGGGCCCTGATTCAAGGATCTGTTATAGGTTTATTTTTCTTTAACTTCAGATTTTTACACATTAAACTTTGTTGGCCTATATTTCATCCACAAATTATTTTCTTTTATTTGGATTTTTTGGATGATTTTTATTTCTTTTGCCAATTGATTCATATACTTCATAATTCAGCCATGCATCCATAAGTGATTTCTGTGTTTTTCAACACCTTCATGGGGGAATGTATTATTATTCTAAAATGCAAAGTTTAAATTCTTTTTGAGAGTAATTTTAGGATAAGAAACATGCTGCCTCTCCAAATACAGAAAGTGAACTGTTTGGAGAAGGCACAATTAAGATACCTACACAGACCATAAGCTGCATCAGAAGATTCAGAGTGAACTTTGGGATATGATGATTTGAAATGTGTAGGGTTGAATGCATTTGTTTTGTATGTAAACTCTTATGCTGAAGGGGACTGCCCCATAACTGGCTTTTTGTCAATGCTCCTAGCAATCATTGATTTTGTTCTCTTTTTCTTTTATCCCCAAATTATTGTAATTTCAAAGTTGATTATGTTTATAAGATTCATTGTAAAGACTAGTCTTCCATGGATCTCAGGGGGGGAATGTCTAATTGAAAAATGTTACCCTAAAAAAGAACTACATTTCCCAGGAGCCCACTGACTTCCTATGATTATGTACTTCCTGTAGACAGGGGATATTAGGTGGGGATGTGGAGGGTCCTGCCTCTTTACTTCCTGTCCCAAGCTTGGTGGTGGTAAGGTGGACATTTGAACTGACTGATCAGCCATGGGTACATGGTCTTTATTTTGTATTCTCTTTATTCCTTGATTTCTAAGATCATTCATAAATCTCTTAAAATATAATATTTTATTATTTGAGATTAATTTTAATTTTATTCCCCCACTACCCCCCACCAGGCCCTCCATAGTGCTCCCATATTTCCTTAGCACTTACCTACCCTGTACTTTTCCTTCTCCTCTCCTCTAGGATGTATTTTCCTAGCACCTACTTTTATTTTTCTGCTTTGCTGATACAAGTAGTAGTTCCAAGTTGGGCAGAACAAGAAGGATGAGTGAGAGGGCAACAGGGACCACAGGAGCCATGACCACTGAGCAGCATGGAGCCTTTGGCTAGAGGGATTTTTCATGATGTCAATCAGCCAGTCAAGAAGGTGTGATATGGAAATCACTTTAAAAGACTGATATATATTAATTTAAGGTCGCCAAGGAATTCAGCTATGTAATTCCTAAATGAAAACTCAAGTCAGCAGTCAACCTTTTATGGAGTTTTTAATTACAAACAGGAGGAAGAAAGGCATGAGAGAGAGAGAGAGAGAGAGAGAGAGAGAGAGAGAGAGAGAGAGAGAGAGAGATAGAGAGAGAGGGAGAGAGAAAGGGGAGAGAAGGGAATAGGGCTTAAATACCCCCTCTGCTTAGGCTGGGCCAAAGGCCCAAGGCCTTGGACAGCCGAGGCAAAGAAAAGAGATCAGTCCCTATCACTCACGTGACCAAAATGGAGAAACAGTCTGAGGGCCTCCACTCCAAACACCAGGCTCCAACCACCACCTCCAAATAATCAGGTACCTGCCTTTTATTTTTCTTCTTTTAGCCTTTGCTACCACAA